>NC_091283.1:651967232-652340278 GCF_032444005.1 Ranitomeya imitator | reverse complement strand
CTTTAAGCACTGGCAAGGGTTTACCATATAAGAAACCAAACTAAGTGCTACTACCTTTGACTTAAATTTGTGGACATGGAAAAACAAGAACACATAAAACAGAAGAAATAAAAATTTGGGTAGATGAAGTTACCCCAAGAGTGGAAAATATATATTTTTTTCTTTTTCACCTTGACCAGTAATCCAAAAAACAACAATGCCAGGAAGATCTAAAGGTGATTTTAGCAATTTACAAACAAACGGAAAGATCAAGCAACCATATAGAAAACAAACAGAATATATGTTACTAGTTACTATGTTGTTTTTTTATACAGTTGCTTGATGTTGATATATCGAGTTATGCATTGATCTAGTTCAATATATATGGGTTTTGTGTTATTGTATTACAAAATTTAAAGATGTCACTAGTTCTTAGCTCATCAAGACCTTCAAAGATGGTTACAGGATAGAATTCCCATCCTATCTGCCTGTAAGATTCCAGCCCAGTTGTAGAAAATTCCTTCTGTTGCCGATAGAAAGAGAGCAAGGCATTAGTTACTTACGAGATGTAGGATTTGTGATTCTTCTCAACAGATGAGGCCTTCTGAAAGTAAATATCCAGAACAGAAAAGCTTCCAAAAGTTTCGGAGCAACGCTTGCAAACTCTAGGGCAAAGGGCTTGCTAGTGCATTAGTGCATGTTCCTTTCCTAGGAAACCGACCACCACTAATAAACTTCAGAGGTGGCTTGTAACCTAGTTAATGAACAGTAGAATTAACAATAGAATTAAAAAACCCTCTGTTTTTGAGAGTGAACAGGATTTTCTCTTTAATAGAAGCATCTTTGTAATATATTTTATAAGAAATTTTTTTTCTTTTACCTCCTGGCAGATACTGACATTCTGTTGCAAGTTCCCCTGCCTTGACAGTTATTATTATTACTAGATGGTGGCCCGATTCTAACGCATCGGGTATTCTAGAATATGTATGTATGTCGCGCTTAGCACAGCCACGTAGTATATAGGACAGCCATGTAGTATATAGCAGCCACATAGTATATAGCACAGCCCATGTAACAAAGACAGCCACTTAGTATATAACGCAGCCCACGTAATATATAGCACAGCCCACGTAATATATAGCACAGCCCATGCAGTATATAGCACAGGCCACGTAGTATATAACACAGCCCACGCAGTATATAACACTGCCCACGTAGTATATAGCAGCCAGGCAGTATATAACACCGCCCACGTAATATATAACACAGCCCACGTAATATATAGCACAGCCCACGTAGTATATAACACAGCCCACGTAGTATATAACACAGCCCACGCAGTATATAACACAGCCACGTAGTATACAACACAGCCCACGTAGTATATAACACAGCCCACGTAGTATATAACACAGCCACGCGGTATATAACACAGCCCACGTAGTGTGGGCACCATATCCCTGTTAAAAAAAAATTTAAAATAAAAAATAGTTATATACTCACCCTCTGGCGTGCACCAAAGATGTCCCGATGCACGCGATGTTTCATCCAGCTTCCGTTCCCAGTGATGCATTGCGAAATTACCCAGATGACTTAGCGGTCTCGCAAGACCGCTAAGTCATCTGGGTAATTTCGCAATGCATCACTGGGAACGGAAGCTGGCGGCAGCATCGCGCGCATCGGTGGACGACTGAAGGTGAGAATGGCACAATGTTTTATTTTTTTTTAATTATTTTGAACATTATATCTTTTTACTATTGATGCTGCATAGGCAGCATCAATAGTAAAAAGTTGGTCCGGGATGGGGCGACACACTGGCACTGACTTGAGGAGAGTAGGGAGGGTCCAATTCGCGGCCGGACTAAGCCTGTCGCTGATTGGTCGCGGCCGGCCCAGCGATGTGGGATTTCCGTTACGGAGATTAGTGACAGACAAACAGACGGAAGTACCCCTTAGACAATTATATATGTCTATTATTGTACATTTTAATAGCGCCATTTTTTACATGGTGCTTTACATGTGAGCATTAAATGCAGCTGTGTCCATAATGGTAAAATCTATATTCACTGAGGTCAGATTTTATTTTGTGAATTAAAAATTTTGAGAAAGAGTGCACAGTCCAGGAGGAATAAATAGTAGATTTCTCTGATAAGATACTACACAGTTACTTATTTTCATGTGTACCATTGCATTATGAAATAAAACTGAAGTTACTATTTTAGATGTTCTTACATTTAATTTTTATGTTTGCTCATATTTTATATCATTATCGCTAATACCTTTGGGAAATATAGATTCCTATAAACACATCACTTATCCAAGTGAACAAACATAGTACGCTTTATTAAGTATGTCTGCATGTGTATGGCCAGCTTTGAAAATATTTGGTGACCGCTTCTATTTTTCACAAAACCTTTAAATGTTCATAATGACAAATTTGTATATCACCACAGCAGATGGACTGACACATCAGAATACTTTGGAGGGCCGTCTTATTTTGCCTCAAGATAATGAAATAGAAGATATGGATAACATAGTTTCCGCAGAAGATGACATCATTTCGTCAGTTATTTATCCAGCGTTTCACATCTCAGAGCTTTCATCTGATACCTTTTTTCATGGTATACCTCATAGAGATAATCATAAGTTTTCCTGCACTGAATGTGGCAAATGTTTTACCAAAAAAGTTCGTCTAGCTTCGCATCTGAAGACCCACTTGGCAGAGAAACCATATTCATGTTCTGATTGTGGTAAAACTTTCACTCATAAATCAGTGCTGGTCAGACATCAAAAAATTCACTCAGGGGAGAAACCATTTGTATGTTCTGAATGCTATAAGTGTTTTGTTCAGAAATCTGATCTAATTTATCATCAGAGACTTCACACTGGAGAGAAACCCTATCCGTGTTCAGACTGTGGAAAACGCTTCAGTCACAGGTCGGTGCTTGTCCGTCATCAGAAAATCCATACAGGGGAGAAGCCTCATGTTTGTTCTCGCTGTGGGAAGTCTTTTATACAGAAAACTCATTTGAAGAGACATCAGAAAATCCATGCTCGAGACAAGTCATATATGAGCTTTGACTATGGGAAATGTTTCAGCAAAAAAGCCAGCCTCATGGCTTATCCTTCAAATCACACAGTTGACTGCCCATCGCCTTACTGTGAATGTGAGAAATGTTTCCTTCAGAGATCTGAACTTCTATATCATCAAAGACTTCTCACAGGCTAAAATTATGTTTTTTTGGAGATACATGGTTTAGGCTGGTTTCACATTTGCTTTGGGCAGAGGGGTGGAGGGCTGCGTAGTTCCACCGTTAAGCCCCGGCCACTCCCGCACCTCTTCCATTCAGCTCCGCCTACATCAGCATGCGTCCTGCGTACCTATCTTTAACATTGGGTACGCAGGCCATGCGAATGTATGAGGATGCCTCCGCATGCATCGTTTTGACGCTGCGCCAACCACAACAAAATTCAACATGTTGCGTTCAGCGCAGTTCACATGAAAAATGTTCTAGATACAGAGACTTCATATAAGCTAAACTATGCTTCCATTTTTTTCACATAAACTTTAATTTAGTCCTAAATTAACTTTAACTTAAGTTCTACTTCAACTATGTCTGATGAGTGTTTTTCCTACAAACACTTTATTCTTGCATGTGATATGTTATAGACTCAACTCGTATGTAACATTGGTGCATGTGGCCCCACTGTGCCATGGGCTGGGCTCACCCTGGAGGGGCGTGACTATGTGTCTGTCAGGTATTCACTGGAGCCTCTGATGGTGAGGATATGCTGGGCCACTAGTAGACACCAGGTACCACTCCAGGGCAGTCCCTGGAACTGTAGCAGCTAGCCGGAGAGTCAGAGACTCAGGTACAGGGTACAGATGGATGAGACAGAAGTGTATTCAGACAGTCCGAGGTCAAGGCAGGCTACACAGATTCAGAATTCGTAAGCAAGATCAGGAGTGGAGAGATCAGGATAAACGAAAAGGCAAGCTAGATCAATAACAGACTGAACTACTAGGAACCTAAATTCAGGCAAGGAGTTGAGGTTGGAGTTGCTCAATATAGCATTTCTCTTCCTCCAAACACGGCGAGTTGAGTTAATGCCAAAGAGCTCAATTTTTGTCTCATCTGACCACAGCATCTTCTCCCAATCACTCACAGAATCATCTAGGTGTTCATTGGCTAACTTCAGACGGGCCTGCACATGTGCCTTCTGGAGCAAGGGAACCTTGCGGACACTGCAGGATTTTAAACCTTTACGGCGTAATGTGTTAACAATGGTTTTCTTGGTGACTGTGGTCCCAGCTGCCTTGAGGTCATTAACAAGATCCCCCCGTGTAGTTGTTGACTGATCTCTCACCTTCCTCAAGATCAAGGATACCCCACGAGGTGAGATTTCGCATGGTGCCCCAGATCGATTTCAATTGAAAGTCATTTTGTATTTCTTCCATTTTCTTACTATCCCACCAACAGTTCTCACCTTCTCACCCAGCATCTTACTTATGGTTTTGTAGCCTATTCCAGCTTTGTGCAGGTCTACGATCTTGTCCCTGACATCCTTAGAAAACTCTTTGGTCTTGCCCATGTTGTAGAGGTTAGTGTCTGACTGCTTAATTGAGTCTGTGGACAGGAGGTTTTTTTTTTTATAAAGGTGACTATATAAGGCATTTGTTTTTAATGCATGTAACGAGTTGATTAGGAGCGTGTAACTGGTCTTTAGGAGCCAGAACTCTTAATGGTTGGTAGAGGATCTAATACTTATTTCTCACTCCAAAATGCAAATAAATTTATATAATTTATACTATGTGATTTTCTGGATTTTATTTTTGATATTCTATCTCTCCATGTTAAAATTAACCTACCATTAAAATTATAGACTGTTCATGTCTTTGTCAGCAGGCAAACTTACAAAATCAGCAAGGGATCAAATACTTATTTCCCCCACTGTAAGGGGTATTGGAGTACTCAGGAGAAATTACATAGATAAATTATAGATTGTACTGTTTGTTTTCTCTTATCCCTTTTAAAAAATACAAATTTGGGGCCAAAGCAATGGGGACAAATTTTTGTGAAAAAATGGTAATATTTCATTTGCTCAGTCCAATCTAATACAACACTTAGATGACTAGGTGTAGTTTCTAAAGTAGGGTCACTTCTGGGAGTTTTTGCTGTTTTGGCATGTAAGGGGGCTCTTCAAGTGTGACATGGCATCCTGAACCTTTCCACCCGAAATTGTGTCCCTTCCCATTCGAGCCATACCTTGCACCCAAACAGTAGTTTTCTACCACTTATGGAGTATCGACATACTCAGGAGAAATTGCACAACAAATTGTATGCTCTATTTTCTCTTGCTACCCTTAAAGGAAAATTGGGGCTAAAGCAATATTTTTATAGCGAAAATTGGATTTTTTTTTTTATTTTGACGGCTCAACGTTACGAAATTCTAGTGGAAAAGGAATTCAGAGGTGCTTCACTATTGTAGGAGGAATCCAAAACAAAACTCCGGCTAGTGTTCCGGAGTAACAATAGTACTCTTGCGTGCTTAAAATTAGATTTATTCTAAAAGTATTTTTTTACGTGCTGGTAACAGTAACAGCATGACATTTAAAAAAAACAAAAAAACAACTTGTTTCTGCTCTGAGCCTTCCTCATTTGTGTAGAACAATGTGGTATGTGGTGGGTGTGGTTACACCACATTAAAAGTTTGAAAATTGAGAAATTGAGAAATTTTCTCCAACTTTCTGATATTTTCACAAATAAAAGCAAAAAATATCGTCCTAAATTTACCACTAACATAAAATACAATTTGTCACAAAAAACAACCTCAGAATCGGTGAGATACTTTGAAGCGTTCAAGAGATATTACCTCATAAAATGACTCTGGTCAGAATTGAAAAAATTGGCCTGGTCACAAAGGCAAAAACAGGCTCAGGTGAGAAAGGGTTAATGTTTCACAACTGCAAGTAGAGAGCTGTCTGTCACCACAAAAGCTGTCTGCCACCAGAAACGCGGTCAACCACCAGGAAAGCGGTCTGCTACCAGGAAATCATTATGCAACCAGGAAAGCAGTCTGCCACCAGGAAAGCAGTCTGCCACCAGGAAAGCGATCAGCCACCAGGAAAGCGCTCAGCCACCAGGAAAACGGTCGGCCACCAGGAAAGCTGTCTGCCACCAGGACAGCGATCAGCCACCAGGAAAGCGTTCAGCCACTAGGAAAGCGCTCGGCCACCAGGAAAGCGCTCGGCCACCAGGAAAACAGTCGGCCACCAGGAAAGTGGTCGGCCACCAGGAAAGCGGTCGGCCACCAGGAAAATGGTCGGCCACAAGGAAAGCTGCCACCAGGAAAGCAGTATGCCACCAGGAAAGCACTCTGCCACCAGGAAAGCTGTCTGCCACCAGGAAAGCTGTCTGCCACCAGGAAAGTGATCAGCCACCAGGAAAGCGCTCGGCCACCAGGAAAGCGGTCGGCAACCAGGAAAACGGTCGGCCACCAGGAAACCGGTCGGCCACCAGGAAACCGGTTGGCCACCAGAGTCAGTAAAAAAAAAGTCATTGATACCTACAATCAGACCCCCCAAGCATCTGCACAGTTCTCCCACAAAGCCAAACTCAGTACACCTTGGCTTCACAGCTCATGTCCCGACATGCTGAAAAAATGTGGTAGGGCCTCATTCAGAAATCAGTGATTTTCTTCTACACAAAAATGAATTTATTTTCATTCAATATTTTGAATCCAATTTTTTTTTATGACCTCATTTTTATTGACGTTTTAAAAAAATACAATAACAAACCAGATTGTAAGAGAAAACGAGATGCCCGTATACAGACAAGGCATACAATACAAATTTTTGTAAATTAAGTTAGTATGGTATAGAAAACAAAAATTAAAATTAAAGACTGCAAATTATTATCCACAAATTAAGTGTGTGAACTAGCTGAAATTGATCTTTAGTGAACGTCGTCATGAAGAAAACTGTCACACTGTAATTGAATTATAAACTTTGTCCTGGAGATATCCTCCCCTACTTTAATTCAGTCATAATAGCCCCAGATTGTTCTTGAGATCCTCCAGTCTATACCATGCTGTAGATGTGAAGGGCTCAACCATATTCCTTTTTTCTACTAAAAAGCAACAATTCACAACAAAATGCTTCCATTTCAGAAGACAGTCAAATAAATAAGGCAGTACACTGCGGCGCTAAAACATGCAAACATGAAACATGAAAATTGAACTGCATTACTGCACTAGAAATATGAAAAAATGAGAGCGTTTAGCGCATAAATTGGCCAATTCATGTGTACCTGTGTTGTGAGTTCTGTTTTTGGGCTCCCTCTGGTGGTTACTGATGGTACTGGGTGACTTGTGTTCTCTGCGGTCTCTGGTGTCCACCTGTTCCATCAGGTTATGGGAGTTTCCTATTTAACCTGGCTTTCTTGTCATTTCCTCGCCGGCTATCAATGTAATCAGTGTGTCTTTTTACCTCTGCTACCTGCGTCTGTAATCTTCAGGACAAGCTAAGTTTTGTTTTTCCTGTTCCACGTTTTGCTTAATTTTTGTCTTAGTCCAGCTTGCAGATATGTGATTCCTTGCTGCTGGTTGCTCTAGTGGGCTGAAATTACTCCTCATGTTCCATGAGTTGGCACATGAGTTCAAGTAATTTCAGGATGGTTTTTTTTTAAGGGTTTTTCGCTGACCGCGCAGTTCACTTTTGTATCCTCTGCTATCTAGCTTTAGCGGGCCTCATTTTTGCTGATTCTGTTTTCATAACTACGTATGTGCTTTCCTCTCATTTCACCGTTATTACCGTGTTTCTCTGGAGGCAAGTGAGGTCTGTGTTTCTTCTGATAGGGGAAGTTAATCCTTCGGCTGGCGCGAGACGTCTAGGAATCATCGTAGGCACGTTCCCCGGCTACTGCTAGTTGTGTGTTTAGGTTCAGGATCGCGGTCAGCTCAGGTTCCATCACCCTAGAGCTTGTTTTGTTTTTGTGCTTGTCCTTTTGTGATCCCCTGCCATTGGGATCATGACATACCTGGTAGCCACATTAAGGCATCTCTCGTATACCAGGACCTAAACTTTCCTTTCCTCGCTGAGAATAAACGTCTTCATCTGAATGGGATCCTACTGTGAATCCTCTCCTTAGACTAAATTTCTCTCTCTCTGTGGAGGGGTATTGGACCTGCTGCGATTAAAACACCTGTGGCTAAGAGGCGGAGGAGTGCTCAGTCAGAAGGCTAATGAATACAAATTTCAAAAAACTGACCATCACATTCAAACATACAAGAAGTGTGAACAGGTGCTGAACCTAGAGTCACCAACTCGTATACAGTCAAATAAATAAGGCAGCACACTGCGGCGCTAAAACATGCAAACATGAAACATAAAAATTGAAAAGCATTAGCCACAGGTGTTTTAATCGCAGCAGGTCCATAACCCCTCCACAGAGAGAGAGAAATTTAGTCTAAGAAGAGGTTTCACAGGTTCCCATTCAGATGAAGACGTTTATTGTCAGCGAGGAAAGGAATGTCTAGGTCCTGGTATACGAGAGATGCATTAATATGGCTACCAGGAACACATGAATTGGCCAATTTATGCGCTAAACTCTCTCATTTTTTCATATTTCTAGTGCAGTAATGCAGTTTAATTTTCATGTTTGCATGTTTTAGCGCCGCAGTGTGCTGCCTTATTTATTTGACTGTATACGAGTTGGTGACTCTAGGTTCAGCACCTGTTCACACTTAGTCTATGTTTGGATGTGACGGTCACTTTTTTTAAATTTCCATTTCAGAAGAAACTTGCCGCTTGCACTTCTTTATTACCCAAGGCATCCCTTTGCTCCACCTCCATAAAATGCTTCATTTGTGTTATCAGTTCTGCAATGGCGGGAGTTTGGATCTAGCCAATATTTAAGGAGCAGTTTCTTCGGTAATATAAGCAAGGTATGCAGCAGTATAAGATAGTGATGTGCAACCTTTTGACTTGGTGTCAAAATTCGCCAAAAAACCGAGCATAACTCGGGTGGTGTGTCACTTCGAGTAAAAAAAAACATAAATTTTGCGATATTTATAGTTTAAATAACAAAAATGTATAATTGTAATATATAACTGTATTTAATAAACAAAAAACCTAATTATTTAACTTACCTGCTTAGTGACTTCTTTGTACATCCTTTGTTTCTTTTGTTGGTCTTGACATGATTTAACTTGTTTGGGGTGCCATGAACTAAGATAAGTGAGGGGGAGGGGGAATTCTTTTTTATTGCTGAATTTCATTGGCTAACTCTTCAATTGAAGGTTGGTATTTTGTACACTTCAAGCCCAAGCAAGTGCTACTAATTTCATCTGTCAATCTGTTTCTTTTGTTGGTTTTGATATTATTTAATGCTGAGAATAAGGTCTCACAAAAGTACGTAGAGGGAAAAATGGTGAGTAAAGCCATTGCTATATTTTTCAGGGTGCTAAAAGTGTCTGGTAATCAGTTCCAGACACTCCAAATTTCTCGTTCGTAGTGGCACTACTCTTGATTCTCCAAGCAACACCTTTCCAGATTCTCAAGCTTTGACCGCAAGTCGACAAACACCTGAGCCCACATGCTTTGTGGTATTTTCCTGATGAAGGGGTCAGATAGGCCTTGAAACGCGTTGAATAAACCACCAGAGTGATTACATTCAAATCTGTATTATTGTAGCAGCGCGGACTTAATCCACAAACTATCCGATACGGGACTGATAGGCAGATCTGAGAGTTCTCATCTGTGGCTGGCAGGACATTGACATGTAGTGGTCTCTCCGCTGCACACACTTTTTTCCTACAGGATTGGTGGCTCAGAGCTTAGTAACCTTTGCAGTGCTGGGGTTGTGGGTTCAAATCCCACCGTGGCCACATTTTAGGCTTGTGCTGCGCTTCTCCAATCTTCTAAATATTAACTCATTGGCTGAATGTTGGTCTATAGAAGTGTTCCCCAACTCCCATCCTCAAGAGCCACCAACAGGTCATGTTCTCAGGATTTCCTTAGTATTACCCAGGTGATAATTGTAGAACCTGCACAGGCAATGATTCCATCACCTGGGACATACTAAGGTCATCCTGAACACATGACCTCTTGGTGGCTTGAGGAATGGAGTTGGGGAAAACTGGTATATACAGTAGAATTGCCCATAGAGAGGAAGTTATAGAAACTTGACTCCAGCTCAAGCAGTTGCTCTATGCTCATCCACCTGGGGCTCAGGCCTCGTCCTGGCCTCACATCAAGGATAATGGAAAAAAATTGGAGTCTAGCTTAACAGGACTGGATTTTTCCTTTTCTTTTTCAAAAGAAAATATGGTGCATCCAAAAGAAAAATTTATATCTAATACATGCGCCTTTTCTGGGCAGCTGTGAGCTGCTATTTTTAGGCTGGGTGGGCCTATATCAATGGCCCCTTACCAGCCTGAGAATAGCAGCCCCCAGCTGTGAGCTTTAGCAAGGCTGGTTGTCAAAAATGGGGGGACCCCACGCCATTTTTTAAAATTATTTATTTAAATAATTTAAAAAAAAACAGCATGGGGACCCCTCTATTCTTGATAACCAACCTTGCAGAAGCTGACAGCTGAGGGTTGCAGCCCCCAGCTGTGAGTTTTGTCTGGTTGGTTCAGTAAAATAGGGGAAAAAGAAGTTGGGTTTTTCATTCATTTATTTCCGAATGATCGCAACCAGCGGCTGTGGAATACCCCAATCCTCCACTCCTGCTGTCATTGTTATTAGCGGCAGCAGGTGTCGGATGATGGGGGTAACAGTCCCAAGAGCTCCCACCTGCTGTCGTTCGGACTTTAATATAACGCTCATCATTCTCCTCTGCTTGCACCAATCGCCGGCAGAGCAGGGGAGAATGATGAGAGTCGGCTTCAGCACCTGCCACCGGGGAACAGCACTTACTGTAGCGCTTCTTCCCCAATGCCGATGCGTGTCACATGGAGGACATCAATGTGTGTTCTCCGTGTGCAGGACGTTTTGCCATCCATGCTGATGGCAAAAACGTGTTTTGCCCACAAACAGTCCGTGGAAACACACTGACATGTGCACTGAATGGGTCTACGTGTGTTCGTGTGAAAACTGTCACCACACCTACCGGAGACACGGACGTGTGAAAGGGGCCTAGGAAGGGGTTGTCCAAATAGTGGACAACCGTGTTAAAACAAAGGAGAACACGTCACAAAAAAAAAAATCATAACCAAGGGGGTACATAAAGGCATCTCTTTATAATTGATGCATAAAGTGACACATGCCAGATTTGATCGTTCCAGAGTGAAAAAAGGATTTTTAATTTCTCCAGCTCTGATGATTTTATAAAGACATATAAAATGTAGACACAGACCTACCGTAAGTGGTATGTATGGACTTTGCACATTTTACATTTTTTTTAAGGGGGTGTGATGTATGTAAATTTCTGTTGGGTTCATAATTTTAGCCCCTAATATCAATTTTTATTTTTGCCCCCTATGATGCAAAATTGCATGGAGGTGCCTGTATGAACAAAGTGCCAAATGGCATTTTGTCAATGATCCAGGGGTGTATTTTTAAAAAATATATAGCTATAGGGTTTGGTATCAATTTTTTTAGTTTGGTCATTTAGATTTAATTTTGTACAACAGAGCAAAAATTGTCCTGGCTACCAGAAACACAAAATGTCAATAAACGCCTTGCAGCAAAAAGCTTAGCGGCCTTTATAGGCCTGTTTATCTGTGCCATTAAAGGAAATCTATGAGTAGGATGAACCCTCCTAAGCCGTCTATATGGGCATGTAGGTCATAGCAAGCTGAATAAAATGATACAATGATATCTGCAATCCAATGTCTTATTCTAGATAAATCCATGTTTTTCTTATATGTAAATGACCTGTTAAGATCTATGGGCGAGACATAGATCTCCATGAGAATCTTCCTCCAGAGATTATTTTATATGAAAGGGGGCAGTTCCGATGGGAGACAAGTAATGACTGACCATCTGCTCTCACTATCACACACTGACACACAGCTCTACAGTGACATCCGAGCTAACACAGCACAGCAGAAGTGAAGTTTTTGTCTAACAATTCTCTAAGTTATGAAAAAGTATCACCGGGGGTCATTCAGCAGACACCTGGGAACCTCCTGACAGGTCCCCTTTTTTATTCACTCATAGTTGGAGCAGCTATACCTTCACTATATGAGGTCTTACCTTTTTTTTTGTCGCTATGAGCTTTATATTTATTAAAGTGCTATTTTGCCAAGCCCATCTGTAAGGCCATATTTACATATAGCATAAATGCTGCATTTTTTCTGATGCTTTTTATCTACACCAAACTGCGTGATAACAATCTTCTCTGGGTTTTTTTTGTTTGAATTTTTTATTTGTTTTCCTCCTTATTTGATGTGTTTGTAACAAGGTGACATGGGGTGGTAGTCATGACCGAGTCCATTTAAAGCAACAGTCCACGGAGACCCCGGCCCCTTGTACATAAAACAGACAGAACAGATGCAATCCCAGGCAATTTATTTTTTCTACCGGGTCACTGCAGCATGGCATCAGGGTTCAGGAACACAGTTGTAATCCAACAGGAAAACAATTTTTTGCTGAATAAAAGACGTAGAAAAAATGGATGCAGTAGATGGAACGAAACTTCCTGCTCTATCCCTAGAATCCTTCACTGCCGTATCAGAGGCAGCAACAGCTACGAACACAGTCCTCAGGCCGATTTCTGAACGCTTATAGTCCTCGGCGAGGCACTACTCAGTCCCGATGGCCGCTTCACTGCCCGTGGTTCTGGGGCAGCAGTTTTCTGTGCTTTTTCTGGGGTTTGGCAAGCTCGCGATCATTGTGGAGCACCTGCCCAGGCAAGCCTGCCCAGGGCACTGACTGAGAAGCAGGAACTTCCTTCTCCTTTTTGGGGCTGTTAGCCCAACCTCCTGGGTTAACCCTTTCTGTCCCTGCCTCTAACATGTACATAGCAGGTATAACACACAATACATACATTACAAAACAATACACATCAACAGGTTACATACATCAAGATATTATAAGCATAGTACAGGAACACATCAAGACATTTAATAAACAGGTACACCATCCGGTAAAGTCCCCGCGGCTGCATGAGTCGTTGTTGTTAGCCGCAACACATGCAGGGATTGCCTACCAAGCAGGCACTGATAGCGCATGAACAGAATATGTGCTAGTCTTAATGAGCCCTAAATGAATTCTTTCTATGTAGCCATTTGGACATGACCATCTATCGGTAGCCGGGGGCTTCTAGGACAGTTTCTCTGCAGTTGGCTGGACAAAACCATAAATGAGTAGCAAAACAATGCATACAATTTGACCTCTTCATATTACATTGATAAGACATATTGTTTTTTTTTAAGCAAGCATAAAATTTAGCCGACTGAACTCAGCAGAGGTATGCATGGTGGAATTTTTGTCCGGATTATCTGGTTTTGCATCCAGTGGAGCAGGTATCATGGTAGGGAAAGCCTAGAGTTGAAAAGTTACTGGAAGTAAAGCTAGATAAGAACGCTGTCATTTTCAGGACCTTGTCTAAAACTTTTATGCCCCCCTCCTTTGCCCAAACTATCAATATGATTATGTAGCCCTTTAAAAGAGAAGTCCCTCGATCCATTAATGACCCCAAAGCACTGATCCAGCAGTGAGAAATTGCGTTTTGAAGTTCAGTCTGGAAGATGCACTTACAGCTCCTGGGTCTTGGCCGTACTAATGAGCTAACAGCGCACTTCCCTAGCTGATTGACAGGTCATTCGCTCTGGAACAATGGCCACTGACCTGTCAATCCATTTCATGAAAGTCCAGGGGCCAGAGTAAGGGATGCTTTTGCTTGTGATTTTCTTTGGATTCTCTAATTCTAGTATGCTTGGAGGGATGGAGATACTTGCAGCCATAGTCTGGTGCTAAAGAGTCTTCCCCCTTAGGGGAAGCCCATTAGGCGGGCGGGTGTTAATGCTTGGAGGTCAGTGCTGGTATTTGAAGGGGTTGTCCAGTGCTAACATACTTGACGACCATGATGGCCTGTCCATGGTGTGGGCCATCAATATAAGATTGGTGCGGGTCCGACACCAAGTGATAAACTGCCGGATGTAAACCGTGTATGGAGCTGAAGACTGTGCGCACCTAGACTGACGCGTCTCTCGCTACACACGGATACGGAAAGATCTCTCTCGAATTTTAGACATTCAAATTCAGGCAGCGCCTAATTCAACGCATCTGTCAGGACGTTGCATCCGTTTTTCACTATTTTTAAGACATCCGTCGATACGTCACATCGACGCCTTCTGACGGCCGCCTACCGACGGATGTGTCAAAGAAGCCTAAAATGCTGTACCTTTCACAGTAAATCATAGATATTAGAAATAAGGGAGCAGCATTAATCTGCGACAGGTTCCCTGTACATTGGATTAATCTCTTCCTGTTGTATTTCCCCTTCACTTACACGCTCTTCAGATGATGTCCTACTGATGCACCCACTGTCAGGACGGAGCTTGCAGCGGAGCATGGGGGTGAAGCCAAGGAAATGTACAGAGATCATGACTGCACTAAGAGGTTCTGATATGTACAGACGTGTTTATATTAAAGGGGGTCTGATATGGGAGATCTGATATATACAGATGACAGGTCTGTATTAAGGGGGTCTGATATGGGAGATCTGATATATACAGATGACAGGTCTGTATTAAGGGGGTCTGATGTGGGAGATCTGATATATACAGATGACAGGTCTGTATTAAGGGGGTCTGATATGGGAGATCTGATATGTACAGATGACAGGTCTGTATTAAGGGGGTCTGATGTGGGAGATCTGATATATACAGATGACAGGTCTGTATTAAGGGGGTCTGATATGGGAGATCTGATATGTACAGATGACAGGTCTGTGTTAAGGGGGTCTGATATGGGAGATCTGATATGTACAGATAACAGGTCTGTATTAAGGGGGTCTTATATGGGAGATCTGACATGTACAGATGACAGGTCTGTGTATAGGGGGTCTGATATGGAAGATCTGATGTATAGAGATGACAGGTCTATATTAAAGGGGGTCTGATATGGGAGATCTGATATGTACAGATGACAGGTCTGTGTATAGGGGTCTGATATGGGAGATCTGATATATACAGATGACAGGTCTGTATTAAGGGGGTCTGATATGGGAGATCTGATATGTACAGATGACAGGTCTGTATTAAGGGGGTCTGATATGGGAGATCTGATATGTACAGATGAAAGGTCTGTATAAAGGGGGTCTGATGTGGGAGATCTGATATGTACAGATAACAGGTCTGTATTAAGGGGGTCTGATATGGGAGATCTGATATGAACAGATGAAAGGTCTGTATTAAGGGGGTCTGATGTGGGAGATCTGATATGTACAGATGACAGGTCTGTATTAAGGGGGTCTGATATGGGAGATCTGATATGAACAGATGAAAGGTCTGTATTAAGGGGGTCTGATGTGGGAGATCTGATATGTACAGATGACAGGTCTGTATTAAGGGGGTCTGATATGGGAGATCTGATATGTACAGATGACAGTTCTGTATTAAGGGGGTCTGATGTGGGATATCTGATATGAACAGATGAAAGGTCTGTATAAAGGGGGTCTGATGTGGGAGATCTGATATGAACAGAAGAAAGGTCTGTATAAAGGGGGTCTGATGTGAGAGATCTGATATGTACAGATGAAAGGTCTGTATAAAGGGGGTCTGATATGGGAGATCTGATATGTACAGATGACAGGTCTGTATTAAGGGGGTCTGATGTGGGAGATCTGATATGTACAGATGAAAGGTCTGTATTAAGGGGGTCTGATATGGGATATCTGATATGAACAGATGAAAGGTCTGTATAAAGGGGGTCTGATGTGGGAGATCTGATATGAACAGATGAAAGGTCTGTATAAAGGGGGTCTGATATGGGAGATCTGATATGTACAGATGACAGGTCTGTGTTAAGGGGGTCTGATATGGGAGATCTGATATGTACAGATGACAGGTCTGTGTTAAGGGGGTCTGATATGGGAGATCTGATATATACAGATGACAGGTCTGTATTAAGGGGGTCTGATATGGGAGATCTGATATGTACAGATGACAGGTCTGTGTTAAGGGGGTCTGATATGGGAGATCTGATATGTACAGATAACAGGTCTGTATTAAGGGGGTCTTATATGGGAGATCTGACATGTACAGATGACAGGTCTGTGTATAGGGGGTCTGATATGGAAGATCTGATATATAGAGATGACAGCTCTGTGTATAGGGGTCTGATATGGAAGATCTGATATATACAGATGACAGGTCTGCATTAAGGGGGTCTGATATGGGAGATCTGATATGTACAGATGACAGGTCTGTATTAAGGGGGTCTGATATGGGAGATCTGATATATACAGATGACAGGTCTGCGTTAAGGGGGTCTGATATGGGAGATCTGATATATACAGATGACAGGTCTGCATTAAGGGGGTCTGATATGGGAGATCTGATATGTACAGATGACAGGTCTGTATTAAGGGGGTCTGATATGGGAGATCTGATATATACAGATGACAGGTCTGCGTTAAGGGGGTCTGATATGGGAGATCTGATATGTACAGATGACAGGTCTGTATAATGGGGGTCTGATGTGGGAGATCTGATATATACAGATGACAGGTCTGTGTTAAGGGGGTCTGATGTGGGAGATCTGATATATACAGATGACAGGTCTGTATTAAGGGGGTCTGATATGGGAGATCTGATATGTACAGATGACAGGTCTGTGTTAAGGGGGTCTGATATGGGAGATCTGATATATACAGATAACAGGTCTGTATTAAGGGGGTCTGATATGGGAGATCTGATATGTACAGATGACAGGTCTGTGTTAAGGGGGTCTGATATGGGAGATCTGATATATACAGATAACAGGTCTGTATTAAGGGGGTCTTATATGGGAGATCTGACATGTACAGATGACAGGTCTGTGTATAGGGGGTCTGATATGGAAGATCTGATATATAGAGATGACAGGTCTATATTAAAGGGGGTCTGATATGGGAGATCTGATATATACAGATGACAGGTCTGTATTAAGGGGGTCTGATATGGGAGATCTGATATGTACAGATGACAGGTCTGTGTTAAGGGGGTCTGATATGGGAGATCTGATATATACAGATGACAGGTCTGTATTAAGGGGGTCTGATATGGGAGATCTGATATGTACAGATGACAGGTCTGTGTTAAGGGGGTCTGATATGGGAGATCTGATATGTACAGATAACAGGTCTGTATTAAGGGGGTCTTATATGGGAGATCTGACATGTACAGATGACAGGTCTGTGTATAGGGGGTCTGATATGGAAGATCTGATATATAGAGATGACAGCTCTGTGTATAGGGGTCTGATATGGGAGATCTGATATATACAGATGACAGGTCTGCATTAAGGGGGTCTGATATGGGAGATCTGATATGTACAGATGACAGGTCTGTATTAAGGGGGTCTGATATGGGAGATCTGATATATACAGATGACAGGTCTGCGTTAAGGGGGTCTGATATGGGAGATCTGATATGTACAGATGACAGGTCTGTATAATGGGGGTCTGATGTGGGAGATCTGATATATACAGATGACAGGTCTGTGTTAAGGGGGTCTGATATGGGAGATCTGATATATACAGATGACAGGTCTGTATAATGGGGGTCTGATGTGGGAGATCTGATATATACAGATGACAGGTCTGCATTAAGGGGGTCTGATATGGGAGATCTGATATATACAGATGACAGGTCTGTATTAAGGGGGTCTGATATGGGAGATCTGATATGTACAGATGACAGGTCTGTGTTAAGGGGGTCTGATATGGGAGATCTGATATATACAGATAACAGGTCTGTATTAAGGGGGTCTTATATGGGAGATCTGACATGTACAGATGACAGGTCTGTGTATAGGGGGTCTGATATGGAAGATCTGATATATAGAGATGACAGGTCTATATTAAAGGGGGTCTGATATGGGAGATCTGATATATACAGATGACAGGTCTGTATTAAGGGGGTCTGATATGGGAGATCTGATATGTACAGATGACAGGTCTGTGTTAAGGGGGTCTGATATGGGAGATCTGATATATACAGATGACAGGTCTGTATTAAGGGGGTCTGATATGGGAGATCTGATATGTACAGATGACAGGTCTGTGTTAAGGGGGTCTGATATGGGAGATCTGATATGTACAGATAACAGGTCTGTATTAAGGGGGTCTTATATGGGAGATCTGACATGTACAGATGACAGGTCTGTGTATAGGGGGTCTGATATGGAAGATCTGATATATAGAGATGACAGCTCTGTGTATAGGGGTCTGATATGGGAGATCTGATATATACAGATGACAGGTCTGCATTAAGGGGGTCTGATATGGGAGATCTGATATGTACAGATGACAGGTCTGTATTAAGGGGGTCTGATATGGGAGATCTGATATATACAGATGACAGGTCTGCGTTAAGGGGGTCTGATATGGGAGATCTGATATGTACAGATGACAGGTCTGTGTATAGGGGTCTAATATGGAAGATCTGATATATACAGATGACAGGTCTGTATAATGGGGGTCTGATGTGGGAGATCTGATATATACAGATGACAGGTCTGTGTAAAGGGGGTCTGATATGGGAGATCTGATATGTACAGATGACAGGTCTGTGTATAGGGGTCTAATATGGAAGATCTGATATATACAGATGACAGGTCTGTGTAAAGGGGGTCTGATGTGGGAGATCTGATATATACAGATGACAGGTCTGTGTAAAGGGGGTCTGATGTGGGAGATCTGATATGTACAGATGACAGGTCTGTGTATAGGGGGTCTGATATGGGAGATCTGATATGTACAGATGACAGGTCTGTGTATAGGGGTCTAATATGGAAGATCTGATATATACAGATGACAGGTCTGTGTAAAGGGGGTCTGATGTGGGAGATCTGATATATACAGATGACAGGTCTGTGTAAAGGGGGTCTGATATGGGAGATCTGATATATACAGATGACAGGTCTGTATTAAGGGGGTCTGATGTGGGAGATCTGATATGTACAGATGACAGGTCTGTGTATAGGGGTCTAATATGGAAGATCTGATATATACAGATGACAGGTCTGTATAATGGGGGTCTGATGTGGGAGATCTGATATATACAGATGACAGGTCTGTGTAAAGGGGGTCTGATGTGGGAGATCTGATATATACAGATGACAGGTCTGTATTAAGGGGGTCTGATGTGGGAGATCTGATATGTACAGATGACAGGTCTGTATTAAGGGGGTCTGATGTGGGAGATCTGATATGTACAGATGACAGGTCTGTATAAAGGGGGTCTGATGTGGGAGATCTGATATGTACAGATGACAGGTCTGTATTAAGGGGGTCTGATATGGGAGATCTGATATGAACAGATGAAAGGTCTGTATTAAGGGGATCTGATGTGGGAGATCTGATATGTACAGATGACAGGTCTGTATTAAGGGGGTCTGATATGGGAGATCTGATATGTACAGATGACAGTTCTGTATTAAGGGGGTCTGATATGGGATATCTGATATGAACAGATGAAAGGTCTGTATAAAGGGGGTCTGATGTGGGAGATCTGATATGAACAGATGAAAGGTCTGTATAAAGGGGGTCTGATGTGGGAGATCTGATATGTACAGATGAAAGGTCTGTATAAAGGGGGTCTGATATGGGAGATCTGATATGTACAGATGACAGGTCTGTATTAAGGGGGTCTGATATGGGATATCTGATATGAACAGATGACAGGTCTGTATAAAGGGGGTCTGATGTGGGAGATCTGATATGAACAGATGAAAGGTCTGTATAAAGGGGGTCTGATGTGGGAGATCTGATATGTACAGATGAAAGGTCTGTATTAAGGGGGTCTGATGTGGGAGATCTGATATATACAGATGACAGGTCTGTATTAAGGGGGTCTGATGTGGGAGATCTGATATATACAGATGACAGGTCTGTATTAAGGGGGTCTGATGTGGGAGATCTGATATATACAGATGACAGGTCTGTATAAAGGGGGTCTGATGTGGGAGATCTGATATGTACAGATGAAAGGTCTGTATTAAGGGGGTCTGATGTGGGAGATCTGATATATACAGATGACAGGTCTGTATTAAGGGGGTCTGATGTGGGAGATCTGATATATACAGATGACAGGTCTGTATAAAGGGGGTCTGATGTGTGAGATCTGATATGTACAGATGACAGGTCTGTATAAAGGGGGTCTGATATGGGAGATCTGATATGTACAGATGACAGGTCTGTATTAAGGGGGTCTGATGTGGGAGATCTGATATGTACAGATGACAGGTCTGTATTAAGGGGGTCTGATATGGGAGATCTGATATATACAGATGACAGGTCTGTATTAAGGGGGTCTGATATGGGAGATCTGATATGTACAGATGACAGGTCTGTATTAAGGGGGTCTGATATGGGAGATCTGATATGTACAGATGACAGGTCTGTATTAAGGGGGTCTGATATGGGAGATCTGATATGTACAGATGACAGGTCTGTATTAAGGGGGTCTGATATGGGAGATCTGATATGTACAGATGACAGGTCTGTATTAAGGGGTCTGATATGGGAGATCTGATATCTACAGATGACAGGTCTGTATAAATGGGGGTCTGATGTGGGAGATCTGATATATAGAGATGACAGGTCTGTATTAAAGGGGGTCTGATATGGGAGGTCTGATATGTACAGATGACAGCTCTGTGTATAGGGGTCTGATATGGGAGATCTGATATATACAGATGACAGGTCTGCATTAAGGGGGTCTGATATGGGAGATCTGATATGTACAGATGACAGGTCTGTGTTAAGGGGGTCTGATGTGGGAGATCTGATATACACAGATGACAGGTCTGTGTTAAGGGGGTCTGATATGGGAGATCTGATATGTACAGATGACAGGTCTGTGTTAAGGGGGTCTGATATGGGAGATCTGATATGTACAGATGACAGGTCTGTATTAAGGGGGTCTGATATGGGAGATCTGATATGTACAGATGACAGGTCTGTGTTAAGGGGGTCTGATATGGGAGATCTGATATATACAGATGACAGGTCTGTATTAAGGGGGTCTGATATGGGAGATCTGATATGTACAGATGACAGGTCTGTGTTAAGGGGGTCTGATATGGGAGATCTGATATGTACAGATAACAGGTCTGTATTAAGGGGGTCTTATATGGGAGATCTGACATGTACAGATGACAGGTCTGTGTATAGGGGGTCTGATATGGAAGATCTGATATATAGAGATGACAGGTCTATATTAAAGGGGGTCTGATATGGGAGATCTGATATATACAGATGACAGCTCTGTGTATAGGGGTCTGATATGGGAGATCTGATATATACAGATGACAGGTCTGTATTAAGGGGGTCTGATATGGGAGATCTGATATATACAGATGACAGGTCTGCGTTAAGGGGGTCTGATATGGGAGATCTGATATGTACATATGACAGGTCTGTGTATAGGGGTCTAATATGGAAGATCTGATATATACAGATGACAGGTCTGTATAATGGGGGTCTGATGTGGGAGATCTGATATATACAGATGACAGGTCTGTATTAAGGGGGTCTGATGTGGGAGATCTGATAAGTACAGATGATAGGTCTGTATTAAGGGGGTCTGATGTGGGAGATCTGATATGTACAGATGACAGGTCTGTATTAAGGGGGTCTGATATGTGAGATCTGATAAGTACAGATGACAGGTCTGTATTAAGGGGGTCTGATGTGTGAGATCTGATAAGTACAGATGATAGGTCTGTATTAAGGGGGTCTGATATGTGAGATCTGATAAGTACAGATGACAGGTCTGTATTAAGGGGGTCTGATATGTGAGATCTGATAAGTACAGATGACAGGTCTGTATTAAGGGGGTCTGATATGGGAGATCTGATAAGTACAGATGACAGGTCTGTATTAATGGGGTCTGATATGGGAGATCTGATATGTACAGATGACAGGTCTGTATTAAGGGGGTCTGATATGGGAGATCTGATATGTACAGATGACAGGTCTGTATTAAGGGGGTCTGATATGTACAGATGACAAGTCTGTGTTAAGGGGGTCTGATATGGGAGATCTGATATGTACAGATGACAGGTCTGTATAATGGGGGTCTGATGTGGGAGATCTGATATATACAGATGACAGGTCTGTGTAAAGGGGGTCTGATGTGGGAGATCTGATATATACAGATGACAGGTCTGTATTAAGGGGGTCTGATATGGGAGATCTGATATGTACAGATGACAGGTCTGTATTAAGGGGGTCTGATGTGTGAGATCTGATAAGTACAGATGATAGGTCTGTATTAAGGGGGTCTGATATGTAAGATCTGATAAGTACAGATGACAGGTCTGTATTAAGGGGGTCTGATATGGGAGATCTGATATATACAGATGACAGGTCTGTATTAAGGGGGTCTGATATGGGAGATCTGATATGTACAGATGACAGGTCTGTGTATAGGGGGTCTGATATGGAAGATCTGATATATACAGATGACAGGTCTGTATAAATGGGGGTCTGATGTGGGAGATCTGATATATAGAGATGACAGGTCTATATTAAAGGGGGTCTGATATGGGAGGTCTGATATGTACAGATGACAGCTCTGTGTATAGGGGTCTGATATGGGAGATCTGATATATACAGATGACAGGTCTGCATTAAGGGGGTCTGATATGGGAGATCTGATATGTACAGATGACAGGTCTGCATTAAGGGGGTCTGATATGGGAGATCTGATATGTACAGATGACAGGTCTGTATTAAGGGGGTCTGATGTGGGAGATCTGATATGAACAGATGACAGGTCTGTGTTAAGGGGGTCTGATATGGGAGATCTGATATATACAGATGACAGGTCTGTGTAAAGGGGGTCTGATGTGGGAGATCTGATATATACAGATGACAGGTCTGTGTAAAGGGGGTCTGATGTGGGAGATCTGATATATACAGATGACAGGTCTGTATAAAGGGGTCTGATATGTGAGATCTGATAAGTACAGATGACAGGTCTGTATTAAGGGGGTCTGATATGGGAGATCTGATATGTACAGATGACAGGTCTGTATTAAGGGGGTCTGATATGGGAGATCTGATATGAACAGATGACAGGTCTGTATTAAGGGGGTCTGATATGGGAGATCTGATATATACAGATGACAGGTCTGTGTAAAGGGGGTCTGATGTGGGAGATCTGATATGTACAGATGACAGGTCTGTATTAAGGGGGTCTGATGTGGGAGATCTGATATGTACAGATGACAGGTCTGTATTAAGGGGGTCTGATGTGGGAGATCTGATATGAACAGATGACAGGTCTGTATTAAGGGGGTCTGATATGGGAGATCTGATATATACAGATGACAGGTCTGTATTAAGGGGGTCTGATGTGTGAGATCTGATAAGTACAGATGACAGGTCTGTATTAAGGGGGTCTGATATGGGAGATCTGATATGTACAGATGACAGGTCTGTGTAAAGGGGGTCTGATGTGGGAGATCTGATATATACAGATGACAGGTCTGTGTAAAGGGGGTCTGATGTGGGAGATCTGATATGTACAGATGACAGGTCTGTATTAAGGGGGTCTGATATGGGAGATCTGATATGTACAGATGACAGGTCTGTATTAAGGGGGTCTGATATGGGAGATCTGATATATACAGATGACAGGTCTGTGTAAAGGGGGTCTGATGTGGGAGATCTGATATATACAGATGACAGGTCTGTGTAAAGGGGGTCTGATGTGGGAGATCTGATATATACAGATGACAGGTCTATATTAAGGGGGTCTGATGTGGGAGATCTGATATGTACAGATGACAGGTCTGTGTAAAGGGGGTCTGATGTGGGAGATCTGATATGTACAGATGACAGGTCTGTATTAAGGGGGTCTGATGTGGGAGATCTGATATGTACAGATGACAGGTCTGTATTAAGGGGGTCTGATGTGGGAGATCTGATATGTACAGATGACAGGTCTGTATTAAGGGGGTCTGATGTGGGAGATCTGATATGAACAGATGACAGGTCTGTATTAAGGGGGTCTGATATGGGAGATCTGATATATACAGATGACAGGTCTGTATTAAGGGGGTCTGATGTGTGAGATCTGATATGTACAGATGACAGGTCTGTGTAAAGGGGGTCTGATGTGGGAGATCTGATATATACAGATGACAGGTCTGTGTAAAGGGGGTCTGATGTGGGAGATCTGATATGTACAGATGACAGGTCTGTATTAAGGGGGTCTGATGTGGGAGATCTGATATGTACAGATGACAGGTCTGTATTAAAGGGGGTCTGATATGGGAGATCTGATATGTACAGATGACAGGTCTGTATTAAGGGGGTCTGATGTGGGAGATCTGATATGAACAGATGACAGGTCTGTATTAAGGGGGTCTGATGTGGGAGATCTGATATGTACAGATGACAGTTCTGTATTAAGGGGGTCTGATATGGGAGATCTGATATATACAGATGACAGGTCTGTATTAAGGGGGTCTGATGTGTGAGATCTGATAAGTACAGATGACAGGTCTGTATTAAGGGGGTCTGATGTGGGAGATCTGATATGAACAGATGACAGGTCTGTATTAAGGGGGTCTGATATGGGAGATCTGATATATACAGATGACAGGTCTGTATTAAGGGGGTCTGATGTGTGAGATCTGATAAGTACAGATGACAGGTCTGTATTAAGGGGGTCTGATGTGGGAGATCTGATATGAACAGATGACAGGTCTGTATTAAGGGGGTCTGATATGGGAGATCTGATATATACAGATGACAGGTCTGTATTAAGGGGGTCTGATGTGTGAGATCTGATAAGTACAGATGACAGGTCTGTATTAAGGGGGTCTGATATGGGAGATCTGATATGTACAGATGACAGGTCTGTGTAAAGGGGGTCTGATGTGGGAGATCTGATATATACAGATGACAGGTCTGTGTAAAGGGGGTCTGATGTGGGAGATCTGATATGTACAGATGACAGGTCTGTATTAAGGGGGTCTGATATGGGAGATCTGATATGTACAGATGACAGGTCTGTATTAAGGGGGTCTGATATGGGAGATCTGATATATACAGATGACAGGTCTGTGTAAAGGGGGTCTGATGTGGGAGATCTGATATATACAGATGACAGGTCTGTGTAAAGGGGGTCTGATGTGGGAGATCTGATATATACAGATGACAGGTCTATATTAAGGGGGTCTGATGTGGGAGATCTGATATGTACAGATGACAGGTCTGTATAAAGGGGGTCTGATATGTGAGATCTGATAAGTACAGATGACAGGTCTGTATTAAGGGGGTCTGATGTGGGAGATCTGATATATACAGATGACAGGTCTGTGTAAAGGGGGTCTGATGTGGGAGATCTGATATATACAGATGACAGGTCTGTGTAAAGGGGGTCTGATGTGGGAGATCTGATATGTACAGATGACAGGTCTGTATTAAGGGGGTCTGATGTGGGAGATCTGATATGAACAGATGACAGGTCTGTATTAAGGGGGTCTGATATGGGAGATCTGATATATACAGATGACAGGTCTGTATTAAGGGGGTCTGATGTGTGAGATCTGATAAGTACAGATGACAGGTCTGTATTAAGGGGGTCTGATATGGGAGATCTGATATGTACAGATGACAGGTCTGTGTAAAGGGGGTCTGATGTGGGAGATCTGATATATACAGATGACAGGTCTGTGTAAAGGGGGTCTGATGTGGGAGATCTGATATGTACAGATGACAGGTCTGTATTAAGGGGGTCTGATGTGGGAGATCTGATATGTAGAGATGACAGGTCTGTATTAAGGGGGTCTGATATGGGAGATCTGATATGTACAGATGACAGGTCTGTATTAAGGGGGTCTGATGTGGGAGATCTGATATGAACAGATGACAGGTCTGTATTAAGGGGGTCTGATATGGGAGATCTGATATGTACAGATGACAGGTCTGTATAATGGGGGTCTGATGTGGGAGATCTGATATATACAGATGACAGGTCTGCATTAAGGGGGTCTGATATGGGAGATCTGATATATACAGATGACAGGTCTGCATTAAGGGGGTCTGATATGGGAGATCTGATATGTACAGATGACAGGTCTGTATAATGGGGGTCTGATGTGGGAGATCTGATATATACAGATGACAGGTCTGTATAAATGGGGGTCTGATGTGGGAGATCTGATATATAGAGATGACAGGTCTATATTAAAGGGGGTCTGATATGGGAGGTCTGATATGTACAGATGACAGCTCTGTGTATAGGGGGTCTGATATGGGAGATCTGATATATACAGATGACAGGTCTGTGTAAAGGGGGTCTGATGTGGGAGATCTGATATGTACAGATGACAGCTCTGTGTATAGGGGGTCTGATATGGGAGATCTGATATATACAGATGACAGGTCTGCATTAAGGGGGTCTGATATGGGAGATCTGATATGTACAGATGACAGGTCTGTGTTAAGGGGGTCTGATGTGGGAGGTCTGATATGTACAGATGACAGGTCTGTATTAAGGGGGTCTGATATGGGAGATCTGATATATGCAGATGACAGGTCTGTATAATGGGGGTCTGATGTGGGAGATCTGATATATACAGATGACAGGTCTGTGTAAAGGGGGTCTGATGTGGGAGATCTGATATGTACAGATGACAGGTCTGTGTTAAGGGGGTCTGATGTGGGAGGTCTGATATGTACAGATGACAGGTCTGTATTAAGGGGGTCTGATGTGGGAGATCTGATATATACAGATGACAGGTCTGTATAATGGGGGTCTGATGTGGGAGATCTGATATATACAGATGACAGGTCTGTGTAAAGGGGGTCTGATGTGGGAGATCTGATATGTACAGATGACAGGTCTGTGTAAAGGGGGTCTGATATGGGAGATCTGATATGTACAGATGACAGGTCTGTATTAAGGGGGTCTGGTGATAGACGTCTCCTCAGACAGGGCCATGGTTGGTGGCACTGCGCTATTGGCAGTGTATTCTCTGGCAGCACACAGGTGCCCCAGCTCTTTATTGCAGGGTCCTTACTGGCTGCCGTTGGGTAATATGTGACATAACCTCATGTCTCCTATGGAAACAGGGACATAATAAAGAGATTACATCTCTACGTGCTAGCTCTAGTGCCGGAAGTCACAGTAATCACATGACCAGATATCACCACGTGACATTTCCGACCACAAACCGGAAGCGCACAACACCACAGTGTGGAGGCACGTGACGTGGAGAAGCCTCCTGGGGTCAGGCAGGAGAAGCAGCATGGAACGCACAACTATGAGCGCCTTGGAACGCAGCACCCGGAAGTGATTCTTATAGCGATTTCCTGCACGTTTGTCTGTGGCGGAGCTCAGGCTGGTTCGGCTCCTCACTCTCTGGTATGTATTTTCAGTTTTATAGCTGTCAGTAGGGGGCAGTATGGAGGCCAGTGCAGACGGTCATTAAAGAAATACACATTAAGTGGGGTATTAACTGGTTCATTGGATGAGATGCCCTCAGTTGGTCTGATGTTGCAGGCAGTTACAGTGCTATTGGACTGATGAGGAGCAATGTGGCCACATCCTCTGCCTTCTGCACTCCTGATTGGCCGGGAGACGTCCTTATTACCCCCTCTGTACTGCCCCCATCTGACGTGGTCCGCCACTACAGAGAGCCACGTCCTGGGATGCGCCACCAGCTTGGGGTCAAGGGCCACACACTTGTCAACCCCATGGGCCGCAGTATTACCACAGTGTTACCTTCCGAGACATTTCTTGCATATTGAAAGTATGTGCAATAAATATCTCAAAGGTGCCGGTTCCATGTTTCGTACTCCAGCCTATCAGGAAGGGGTAGAGGCAGCCTTCTCATGGGTGTGAGTCCAAAAAGACCATGCCTTCAGCTCTCCACATTGTAGTATACGCGTGATGCCGAAAGTCGAGGGCTCCAATTCTACTACTAAATCCAATGAATAAGCAGTGGCCAGGCCACATCTACACCTCATCTATCCCTCAGACTGCCCCAGAAATGACCACACAGCACACCTTCCATAGTGCCCATCCCTACGGAGCTATGCACTATGGGTCTTCTCCATGGGCTGCACAGAAGGGCATAGCAGGCCTCATATGGCCCCCAGGTTGTCCACACCTGCTTTATACAGACCTCAAATAGGACTACCATTTGAGATGGACCTGTTTGAGATTAATTGCTCTTCTATATAATCACGCTTACCCAATAGCTGGGCTTTTGTTGGAGGGCTGACTTTGATGTTGAGGAAGATGAAGCTCTTGGTCACTATAAGGCAGTGTTCCCCAACTCCGGTCCTCAAGAGCCACCAACAGGTCATGTTTTCAGTATTTCCTTATGATAATTGCATTACATGGAAAGACAATAATTCCATCACTTGTGCAATACTAGGGAAATCCTGAAAACATGACCTGTTGGTGGCTCTTGAGGACCGGAGTTGGGGGCCACTGCTATAAGGTATCCCAGAAAGATTTCAGTTTGCTTAACGTAAAAGAAAGCTAAAAGGGTATTCTCAGCTTGTGTATTCAGTAGCTCCTAGCTCTGCAGTGTCCTTATTACTTTCTAGGGGTGGGTGGGTGAACACTCCTCCTTGAGTGACAGTCCGGGTCATTAGCAAATCGGTAGCATTAGCAGAACATGTTCTGATGTTATAGTTCTACTCAAATACCTTCAGCTATCAGTGGTTTGTTCTGACGCTACACTGTTTTCACTATATTGACACATAGAAATAATATAGCATTTGGAAAAGCACACAGCTCAGGAAAGTGAAAGCCTCAATTAGTAGAATTGCTCAGAAAGCAGCCAGTGATGTGGGTTAATAATTTTGCAAGATTTATCACAGTAGCTTGTCGGAGCTCAGAGGGAGGGGCAAGCTAACTGCTGTATAGAGAGCTATGTGCTGGAGGGAGGTGGCTGGTATGTTAGGAGTTAACTCCTCTCCTGGAATATGTAACTTCTATGCACAATTGGTTGAGCTCCATGGAAACAAGCTGTACATTATGCAAGATAAAAGCTCTCATGCAGGAGAAGGCCAGTAGATAGAAAAAGCAAGTAAATGGCAAACTTGCTTATTTTCATGCTGTTTACCTAACTAAAGCAATTTAATTCCATGAGAATATAGTTTGAATGGATTCATAATTAAGATACATGTCTTATGCAGTGAAAATGTATTTGCATCAGCCAGATGCCCAAAATGACTTTTAAACTCTAAGATGTATTAATTCTAATAAAAAAGAAAGCGGTAACCACTCTTTTCTTCTTCCAGAGAGAGGTGCCTTCTGCCCCTACCATCAGGACTCTAGTCCACTCTTGGGGTCTTCAGGATGGATGTGGAGGGCAGTCAGCTGAACAACAGTGCATTAAAGCTTGCCTTAGAGATCATGTTCCTGCTGACGGGAGAGGTGAGGGATCCAATTCCTTTAAGTCCCTTTTCTTTCTTGACTTGTGCTTACACTTTTTTTTTTTTTTGCTTCAAATTCACCAAATTGGCAGATGCGAGTCATGAATTTTGTGCAAAGCACTTTTTTTCCTGTTTTTACTGGTTTTGAGACGTTTCAGTGGGAAAAATGTTGCAGAAAATGAGCCAATATGACTGGCATACATCACTCCAGGGGCGACTGGAATAGAGTTCGCCAAATTTTGTGATTTTTTTTTTTTTTTTTTTTTTTTTTTTAAGTTACATTTTATGAATCTGCAAAAAAAAGCTACACTGACGTAAAAATCAGAAACCTAGCTCAAAAAAGACAACCTGGGGAAAAAGGAGCAAATCGTTTTATGGATTTGCCGTAACTCAAAAAATAATTGAGATATATTTTTACAAAAATTGTAATAAATGCAATGATGGGTCTGACCCATAGACTTCTGAGCATTGTAATTTAGTGTCGCTAATCTGCAGCTTTTCATCCCAGAATCCACAGGAATGATGGTTTTAAAATCCAAAGCATGTTCATTATTCAGGGTAAATATTTTACATTCAGAAAAGTAACTCATTCAAGTACATTCACACCTGAATACTGACTTATCCTCTGTGTGCAAACAGATCCTTATGGTTGGTGTTAAAAACTGCCATCTGAATGCTCCTGATATGCTGCGATCAATGTACCAGCTGTGTATGTGTAGCCATAGCTCTAATGTGGCATTGTGGAGAATATAGAAAACCCACCTGCATACAAGTACACGGTTTAGGCTTCTTTCACACTTCAGTTGTTTGGCGTCAGTCTGCTCCGACATAGTGACGGATCCGTCACAATTGTTGAGAAAACGGTTCTAACGGATCCGTTTTTTTGACGGATCCGTTACTTGGGGGTTGTCAGGGAAAAGTATCTACTTTTTGGAGCATGCGAAAAGCGGATTGGGGCGACGGATCCGCCGAAATGACGGTCGCGACGGATCCATCGCCCATAGGCGGCCATTCTATAGAATGGCGGACGTGACGGATCCGTCGCGAACCGCCATTTCGGCGTTAGACCAAAAACGTTATAATGTCCGTCAATGTCTAGATGACATCCGCCAAATCTAGACGGATCCGTCATCTCCCTCTCCCCCTCCCTCTCATTCTCCCTCTCCCCCTCCCTCTCCTCCTTCCTCTCCCCCTCCCTCCCCGGATCTGGCGAAAAAACGGATCCGTCTCATCACTTTTTCACAATTTACGACTAATCCGTTTTTTTTTCAGAATTCGCCGTATTGTGCCTGATGACAAAAACCTGATGTGTGAAAGCAGCCTTACACGTTTGAGATGACATGGATCCATATGTACTGTGAATATGGATCCGTGTAATCCAAAACACAAGCTTAGGAGCCTTTATGATCATGCACATTTTTTTATTTCTATCATGATCCATTACAATTCTATTTGACGGACCTTCTCACATAACTCGCCTGAGGACTGGCTTGTTGCCTTTTTGTGCACAACTACCGTGAGCTGGTTCGTCTTTCTTCCTCTCCCTTATATTCACTCTTACTATCTCTTTTTGCTCTCCCACCTCCTCTTTGTTTGCATAGTCGCAGCATTATGGCCCCTATGCCCATTTCTGTTAGTACTCGGGGAATAACGTGCTAGGAACATAGAGCGAGCACAGGTTCTGGAGATGAGGATTAAAGATGGCTTTCACTTAAATAAAAGGCACAGATAAATGGCCTATATCAGTTTTATAGTAAGTAATGCTGTTTTCTTTTAGGTTTATATCATCATTAAAAAGCTTGGTGATGGTGCAACGTCGGGCAGCATTCCCCATGTGTCCGAAGGATGGAGCCTGGCCCAGAACACACTCATGGTGCCTTCACCTCAGTCAGAGAAGAGTGAGAAGAGCTGCGATGAGAAAATCCTAGAACTCACCAAAAAGATCATAGCGCTGCTGACCAGAGAGGTGAGTGATGCTGGGACCTTCTCTCTTTCCACCAGGGGAAGGGTCTGGATGGTGACTGTGTCGTTGTATTTGTCAGGTTCCTATGAGGAGTCAAGATGTCACTGTCTATTTCTCTATGGATGAATGGGAGTACTTAGAAGAACACAATGATTTCTACAGGGACACCATGATGGACAATCAGCAGACCTTCATATCAACAGGTAGCAGGAGATTTTCAGCAATGGTGAAGGGACTCTGTCAGCAGGTTTGTGTATGAAATCTGAGAGCAGCTTGGTGTAGGGGCAGAGACCTTGATTCCAGCAAAGTCACTTGCTGGCCTGCATGTTGTCATATTGATGCCATCAGTGTTTTATCTGCTGCAGATCTACCAGTTCTCTGAATGCTGATCTCTTTATAACCCTACCCCCACCACTGATTGGCAGATTTCTGTGTATACTTTGCCTTGACAGTAAGCTGCTAATCAGTGGTGGAGGTGGAGTCGGACTAGGGGGCATAAGACATCTAGTCATGTAGTGATAATTTCCTGCTGAAAAAAAAACCACTTATTGAAACAGCGACTCACAGACCAGCAAGTGACACATCACTGGAATCAGGGTCTCAGCCCCTACATCATGCTGCTCTCAGGTGACATAGCTAAAACCTTCTGACAGATTTCTTGTAAAGAAGAAAGCAGTTTTGAGGGGCACATATATATATTACACACACAATCATGTGATGGTCACATATAATTTGGTTACCCGTGTGTTGCTACAGGTGGTTCCATTTGGACAAATACAGAACCAGAGGCACGTCCCAGTCTTCCTCATTCTTACCAGGAAAATCACAATGGCGCACAAGATCAGCAGGTGGTTTTAATGGTAAGTATCAATAGCTCAGTCTTCATTGTATGGCATGTTCATATTTTTGGATGTCCTGAACTTGTAAGAAAAAAATTACAATTCATGTTTGTTGGCAAATTAGATTAACCCCTTCACGATTGATGACTTATATTTACGCCATTGGCCATGTTTCTGCCTTTGATGTGGGCTTACCCCCTGAGCCTGCATGTTTCCACGCACTTGATGGCTGAATTAACCCCTTAGTGACAGAGATAGTTTGGCACGTATTGACCAAGCTAATTGTTACAATTCTGACTACTGTCACTTTATGTGGTTGTAACTCTGGAACACTTTAATGGATCCCGATGATTCTGAGATTGTTTTATTTTTTTCGTGACATATTGTGCTTCATGTTAGTGGTAAAAATTTCTTTGATATGACTTGCGTTTATTTATGAAAAAAACAGAAAGATGGCAAAAATTTTGACCACAAAATTTGTTGTGCAATTTCATCTGAGTACGCCGATACCCCACATGTGGGGGAAAGCCACTGTTTAGGAGCATGGCAGAGCTCAGAAGGGAGAGAGCACCGTTTGACTTTTTGAACGCAAAATTGTCTGGAGTCAGTGGTGGAGCCATGTCACATTTGGAGACCCCCTGATGTACCTACACAGTGGAAACCCCCCAATTCTAACTCCAACCCTAACTACACCCCTAACTCTAATCCCAACCATAACCACAACCCTCCCCGTTAAAGACAACAGTGTTTTTACTTGCCAAACATGTCTCCCATTTTTTTTATATACTGTATTTTTTTGGATTATAAGACGCCCTTTTTCCCCCAAATTTGGGGGGAAAAATGGGGGTGCATCTTATACTGCGCATATAACTTACCGGCCGCGGTGCAGCAGGGTCCCTGGGTCACTGCTGGAGGAGGCAAGAATGGAGCATTGCTGCAGGCCGGTATGAGGGGGTGTTCGATGAGCGGTGTGCCGCTGCGGGTGTTCAGTGCTGGTGGGGGCTTTGCTGACATTTTGTGAAAGCCCAGAGCCCCCACAGTTATATGGTTTCCTATGCGGTGGACTCCGGGAAAACGGGTGTCGGGGGAGCGGCGCATGTGCAGATGAAGATCTCGGCCCAAAGATCAGCACAGAGATCTCATCTCCTGAGATCTTCATCTGCTCATGCGCCGCCCCCGGCAGCCGTTTTCACACATCTGGACACCCCCTCATCCCAGCCTGTGGCCTGCAGCAATGCTCCATTGTAGCCTCCTCCAGCAGCGACCCTGGGACCCCGCAGCACTGCGGCCGGTTAGGTTTATCCGCATTATAAATTGCACCCACTTTTTTCCACCCAAACTTGGGGGGGGAAAAAGTGCGTCTTATAATCCGAAAAATACGGTGTGCATATATGTGTGTGTGTATGTATGTATATGTGTGTGCGTGTGTATGTATATATATATATATATATATATATATATATATATATATATATATATATATATATATATATATATATATATATATATATATATATATATATTATACCGTATATATTGGGAGACATGTTTGGCAAGTACCCCTTTTGCATTCAGAATGACTCAATTTATAAGACTGTCCCATTATTTAACCTGTAGGGTGAATAATGTAAAGAAAAATAAATGAATTGTAAGAATATTAATTTTTTGTGTGCCAATTTGATGAAAAAGTGTTCAAAATGTCTTACATAAAATAAATGGTTTCACTGAAAACATCACCTCCTCCCTCAACACAGAAAGACCTCACATAGTTTTTGCATTGCCATATTATAAAAGCTGTAACTTTAATGCTGGCAAACAGAACTAACTGTTTTTGTAAAAAAAAAAAAAAAGTTTAGTGTGGGAAAAACAGCAAAACAAAAAACCTGTATACGATAAATGTAATATAACTGATCGTACAGACTCAAAGAAAAATGTTTTTCTATCTTACTGCACAGTGAATTGTGTAAAATAAAAACAACAATTAATGAATTGTTGTTTTTTGTTCACTTTGCCACCCAAATGAATGGCACCAATAAATACTTCAGCTCATCCTACAAAAAATAACAAGTATAATAGTTCTGAAATGCTGGAAAAGCAACATGGCTCCCAAAAGAACAATCCATACTCTCAAAGTGCCCTGTTGAGCCTCACATCGTGCCAAATCCATATCAACATGTATGGCAGTGCTGGGGATGGGAGAACACACTTCTCCGGGGCTAATGATTGAGCACTCCTCTGCTAGATAGCTCATTAGTACTGGTAATGGGAGAACACGCTTATCCGGGTCTAATGATTGAGCACTCTTCTGCTAGATAGCTCATTAGTACTGGGAATGGGAGAACACGCTTATCCGGGGCTAATGATTGAGCACTCCTCTGCTAGATAGCTCATTAGTACTGGGAATGGGAGAACACGCTTATCCGGGGCTAATGATTGAGCACTCCTCTGCTAGATAGCTCATTAGTACTGGGAATGGGAGAACACGCTTATCCGGGGCTAATGATTGAGCACTCCTCTGCTAGATAGCTCATTAGTACTGGGAATGGGAGAACACGCTTATCCGGGGCTAATGATTGAGCACTCCTCTGCTAGATAACTCATCAGTGCTGAGGACGGGAGAACACACTTATCCGGGGCTAATGATTGAGCACTCTTGCTAGATAACTCATCAGTGCTGGGGATGGGAGAACACACTTATCCGGGGCTAATGATTGAGCACTCCTCTGCTGGATAGCTCATCAGTGCTGGGGAATGGGAGAACACACTTATCCTGGGCTAATGATTGAGCACTCCTCTGCTGGATAGCTCATCAGTGCTGGGGAATGGGAGAACACACTTATTCGGGGGTAATGATTGAGCACTCCTCTGCTGGATAGCTCATCAGTCCTGGGGATGGGAGAACACACTTATCCTGGGCTAATGATTGAGCACTCCTCTGCTGGATAGCTTATCAGTGCTGGGGAATGGGAGAACACACTTATTCGGGGGAAATGATTGAGCACTCCTCTGCTAGATAGCTCATCAGTGCTGGGGAATGGGAGAACACACTTATTCGGGGGTAATGATTGAGCACTCCTCTGCTAGATAGTTCATCAGTGCTGGGGAATGGGAGAACACACTTATTCGGGGTAATGATTGAGCACTCCTCTGCTGGATAGCTCATCAGTCCTGGGGATGGGAGAACACACTTAGGCTAGGTTCACATTGCGTTAGTGCAGTCCGTTCAATGCATATGTTAAACTGACTGCTCTGACGCAAGTGCCGACTCTGCACAGCGCTAGCGCAGATGGAGCATCTGCTAGCTCCATCTGCGCTAGCGGTGACGGACCCGGAAATGCTGCAGCCCGCGTCTCGGGTCTGTCACTCAATGTCGGACGCATCGCTAGCGCACGCCCATTGTGTGCACTGGATGTCAGGAAGGGTAAAAAAAAAGTATGTTTGCCCATCTGATTTTAAAATAAACCCAGCTATCTCAGAGTTATAAAGCCATTTTAACATGGATTTTGAAAGAAGATACATCTGTTTAATCATGTGTAAGATCTACTGTCACAATAGCTCGCAATAAAAGCTGCATAAAGTGTCCAGTGGAGCTTAAAGGGAGTGTCTACCAATAAGCAGTTTGGTATTTAAATAGGTTCAAGCTGTTTTGCAGACTAATCTCTCAATAGAGTGTTATAGTGGGCCCAGCTTTAGGCTACGTTTCCGTATTGAATATTTGGTGAGTTTTTGATCTTGTGGCATTTCTGCACCTATTAGGTAAATTAGATTACTTGCGTTTATTTTTAATACTGCTGTTTTTTTTTCTCCTTTTGGGCATTATTGCTCTATAAATCCCATGCACTTTGCTGGAACGTTATAACCCTGTGTGTTTATCTCAGGAAAAAAACACAGCATCAAAAAAAATATCACAAAATCTCATCATGGGAATTTTATAGTGGCTGGGAGGTCTTCTTCTCTTATCTGTATAGACTTAGGGTATGTTCCCATGGTCAGTAAACGCTGTGGGTTGGACGCTGTGAACATCTGCAGCTTCAAACCCGCAGCAGCCAGATGTTATAGCATAGTAGATGGGATTTCAAGAAATCCCATCTCCACTATATGTTCAGAGACGCCCTCGGTTGCCCTGCGGAGACGGACATGCAGCGCGTCTTTCCAGACCGCAGCATGTCAATTTATGTTGCGGAGACGCTTAGTCTCCACAGCATAAATTAGGCTACCATTTCCGTCGTTTGGCCTCTGTCCAAATGCGTTGTTCTGTGCAAAAAACGCATCCTGTAAAGTTGCCCGCAGGATGTGTTTTTTTGCACATAGACTTGTACTACCGACGCATCCCGACATATGGACACATGTTCCATACGTCGTGCACTGGATGCGTCGGTGTTTGGCGGACCGTCGTGGTGAAAAAACGTTCAAGGGAACGTTTTTTCGTACATCGGATCCTGCAATTCCTACCGCGCATGCGCGGCCGGAACTCCTCCCCCTCCTCCCCGGGACTTTAGAATGGGCAGCGGATGCGTTGAAAAACTGCATCCGCTGCCCACGTTGTACCGAATTTTCACAACATCCGTCGGTACGTCGCGGCGACGCTTAGCAATGGCCCCGTACCGACGGAAGTGTGAAAGAAGCCTTACACACGCACTATCATTACATGCGGTAAAACCACATTATCTTTATAGTCACATGCGTATTAAGTGTGGGAACGCAGCTTACTATGCATGTGAACTAATTTAAATAATCTCTTACCTTCTATCAAAGCCGGAAGTTCACGTCGACTGCAGTTCCCGCGATGAGCTCAGCTGACCGTGAGAACTGCCGTGCACGTGACCGCCGGGGTTATCTTTGGTCACTTGCCAAGTTCTCATGGTCATCTGATTGTGAGAACTGCAGTGCAGGTGACCGCTGGAGACCAGGTTATCGCTGGTGGTCATCTACAAGCTCTGCTGTGTCTGGAAGTCAGGCTGGATGGTGGCATAGTGCAGAGCTGAACTCGTCGTGGGACATTATGGATTATCTTCTCGGCAGACAGGTATGGTATATTATTGCATTTTTTTACTTTACTTTTTTTTACAGGATATTGAGGTCGTCGGGGAATTAGGCTAGGTCGTAAGTATGGTTTAATTTAGAATATTAAAGGAGTCTGTCATTTACTCCGTCGCCTCATTGGGTGACACAGGACCATGGGTGTTATGCTGCTGTCCACTAGGAGGCGACACTATGCATAATCTGAAAAAGATTAACCGTGGCTCCTCCTCTGCAGTATACACCTGTGGTCGGCGTCAGCCTTCTCCAGTTTTTGCTTAGTGTCGCATAGGAGGCACACCTAAGATTTTTTACTCCGTTTTTTTCCGACGGATTACAGATGAAGAAAAGTTGGTCTCCTGTGAGACTCCCAGCATGGCTCCTTCCTTGCCCCCTATTATGGGGTGCCCGGTTGAAGTCGAGATGGCTATTCCCTATGTCGCTCCTTCCCCAGTCCCTCGGGTGCTGGTTCGAAGTCGAGAACCCCCCCCCCCCCCTTCCCCAATTCCTTTTGGTTTCTGGGTTGAGGTTGAGGCGAAGATGAAGCCCCCTGAAGTTCATAGCAGCACCCTCCATAGTCCCCCTTTGGGGGCATTAGGGTGAGAGCCTCAGGTAGGGCGTGTACAGGCAGCACTCTGCAGCTCCCAGCAATGGGCCAGCACACTGCGCCTGCATCCAGGGACCCCAACCCAGCTGCGGGCTCCTGTCGGGGCCTGGGGGACTGCAAGCAGGCTTGGCACAATAGAGACACAGGGCTCCCTGCGCCCCTGTATCTGCGGCGGCACCAGCTCTATACTGCCTCAGGGGGACCCCTTACAGGGCCCCCCTTTCCGCTTATAGCCCCACCGCTATCCTGCCTGTAAATCTGGGGGGGGTCCGGTTCACATCCGACCCCCTTCCTGGACTTCCGCGCCGGCCTGGAACCCTTCTGGGCTTCAAGCATCTAATTTAGGCCGCAGCTTTGGCCTAGCTGAAGCTGCCGCCTCCTCTCCGGCCCACCAACCGGATGACAAATATGACACTCTACAGCAGTGTTCCCCAAGTCCGGTCCTCAAGAGCCACCAACAGGTCATGTTTTTAGTATTTCCTTAGTATTGCACAGGTGATAATTGCATCACCTGCACAGGCAATAATTCCATCACCTGTGCAATACTAAGGAAATCCTGAAAACATGACCTGTTGGTGGCTCTTGAGGACCGAACTTGGGGAACACTGCTCTACAGTGTCACAGAGTGGGTGGATCGAGACAGGCCGGCCTCACACTAGCGAGTTTTACGGACGTAAGAGCGCAGAAATTACGTCCGTAAAACTCGCATAACATACGGCACAATTATTCTCTATGCCCCTGCTCCTATCTGCCGTATTTTACTGATCAGTATTATACGGCTTTCTACGGCCGTAGAAAATCGCAGCATGCTGCGTTTGTCACCGTATTGCGCAAATAAAACGTCAATGAAAGTCTATGAAAGCCCCAAAAATACGGATCACACACGGACCAGCAGTGTGACTTGCGAGGAATACGCAGCGGTGTTAGAGAGAAAAGCCGGTAATTCATTGCGGTGTACAGTAAAATCACACTGACAGCTTACAGTAGAGTAGGTAGAATAAATGTGTACACATAGAATAGGTATATATATATATATATATTATTGTATAGCTGTATGTCGGTTTTGCAAGCCTGCGAGAAAAACACGCAGTACGGATGCCATACGGATTACATACGGAGGATGCCATGCGCAAAAAACACTGACACACCCTGCCTACGGAGGAGCTACGGACCACTATTTTGGGGACTTTTCAGCCGTAAAAAACGGACCGTATTTTCATACGCTGAGTGTGAAGCCGGCCAAAGGGCGCATTTTTAAACAGCTTTGCCACCTTTTTCCTCAGCTCTCCGCCCTCTTCTCCTCGGCTGCCATTTCTACTGCAGCAAGGATTAACCTTGCATCTCCTGGTCAGCAGGACCAGGCCAGCCAGTCTCCGGGTGGCACAGGACTGTGGTTCTTCGGCGCTGGACCTAGGAGCAAACTGGTGGGGTAAGATCACAGCTGGGTTGTTTTACTCGGCTGTGAATCCATATTCCCTATAAGGCTCCCCTATAGGTTTCTCTGCGTAGCTACCCCTGTAAGGTGCTCTGCATAACCAGCCCTTTTGCACTCATGCCTGGCTCAAGGTCCAAGAGAACCAGGCAGGACTGCTATTATGCATTCTGCACAGCCTGCGGGACCGCTCTCCCCAATGGCAGCACGTACCCGCACTGCCAGGACTGCACTCCGACTGTGACAGAGCTCCAAGAGGCCCCTGCCAATGCTTCAGTGTCTAATGCCACGCGGGAATGTGTCACTCAGATGTCGCAATCTATGACACAGTCTATAGATAACCTAACCTCCACATTGCTTCAGGCTCTGCAGAGTCATGCCTCGGCTATGACGGCTACCCAGCAAAGGGAGAGCTTGATTCAGGGACAGGACGACCCTGGCACATCCACGTCTAGGTCAGGATGCAAGCAGACCCACAGGTCACGTTCCTCTGCGTCATCCCATAGCACACGGTCATCCCCTTCTAGGGAGAGACACCGTAGTTCTAGGTCATCTAGACCGTCCCCTTCCAGGGGCAGACAATGCAGATCTCCGCAATCCCTGACCAGAGAAGGCCTCCGCCCCAGCTCACCCAGCAGGGAACGCCTCAGTGATACCGTTTTTTACGTACCGGTAATAGGATTTTACAGAGTCCACGACAGCACCCACAACGAGAGAGGGGATCCGTCCACCTTCCGGACAGGAACCTACAGGTTAAAAAGGGGCGGTCCCCCTCGCCCTCCAGTTTGTGTTCCAGAGTACAAGGGATACCGCCAATGAATCAGTACATGACAATATTATCTTAAACACTATTAAATACCACCACCTCTATAGAGTGATCACTAAAGGCACACCTTCCAACAGAGTGCAAGAATAAGTAACTAAATATGGGGGGGAATGTATGGGTGCTGTCGTGCACTCTGTAAAATCCTATTACCAGTACGTAAAAACCGGTTTTCCTATCGCCACGACAGCACCCACAACGAGAGACTTTCAAAGATTATCTATTTGGGAGGGACCACAGCACGAAGTACTGAACGGCCAAACTGTAAGCTGGAATTGGCAGATAGATCAAGGCGATAGTGCTTATAAAAGGTGGAAGGTGATGACCAAGTTGCCGCCTTACATATCATTTCAATGGGGACATCTGCCTTCTCCTCCCAAGATGATGCCATAGCCCGAGTGGAGTGCGCCCTGATGCCTTCTGGTGGTGTTACTCCCCTGGCAGAGTAAGCAAGACATATCGCTTCTCTAATCCATCTAGCGATAGAATTCTTCGTGACACCTGAACTCTTTTTCCGATTCTGGAAAGAAACAAACAGAGCCCTACTCTGTCTCCAGCTTTGTGTCCTATTCAAGTATTCTAATATCGCCCTCTTTACATCTAGAGTATGATATTTTTTCTCCTCTTCTGAACCTGGATTTTCATAAAAAGATGGTAAATAAATCTCCTGACTTCTATGAAATTTAGTTGCTACTTTTGGCAAGTATGCAGGATCAGGTTTTAAGACAATCTTATCCTGGAGAATTATTAGATAGGGAGGATCTACTGACAACGCATGTATATCACTGACCCTCCTGGCAGATGTTAATGCTAAAAGTAGAGCTGTTTTTAAGGTTAAATTTTTTATCGAAATAGAATCTAATGGCTCGAAAGGAGGTTCAGTCAACGCCTCAAGCACCAAATTTAGATCCCAAGGGGGTATTCTTACAATATGGATTGGGTTAGAACGCTGACATGCCTTAATAAACCTAGCAACCCATCTATTACCAGCTATATCACTGTTATACAGAGCCCCTAAGGCTGAAACATGAACTCTTAGAGTGTTGACTGCTAAACCCAATTCCCAGCCTTTCTGAAGGAATTCTAAAATAGCCGAAATCGGAGCTTTATCTCCTAATGGTTGCTGATAAAACATAAGGAATTTTTTCCAAATTTTTGTGTAGATTTTCGTAGTGACCTCCTTTCTGCTTTTCAATAAGGTAGCTATTAAAGCATTAGAGAACCCCCTCTCCCTCAGAAGCTCCCTCTCAAGTTCCAAGCCGTTAAGTGAAGAGTCTCCAAATCTGGATGACGAAATGGACCTTGAGAAAGGAGTTCCGGAACCACTGGCAACACCCAGGGATCGGTCACAGACATTGTCCTGAGGAGAGAGAACCAAGGCCTCCTGGGCCAGAAGGGGGCGATTAAGATCACTCTGGCTCTTTCCGCCCTGATCTTTCTGAGAACTATCGGAATCAGAGACATTGGGGAAAGGCATATGCCAGCTGGAAGTCCCAATGGACACGAAGGGAATCCACTATGAACGGTCGGTCTGCTATGTGTAAAGATGCAAACTTCCTGACCTTCCTGTTCTCCCTCGTAGCAAACAGATCTATTACCGGCAAACCCCAAAGACTGACTATCTGATCGAATATTTGTTTGTTTAGAGACCATCTGTCATTCCCTGACGAAGGGAATGGCGACTGAGATAGTCCGCCTCTATATTGAGTTCCCCTTTTATATGAACTGCCGACAGGGAATGCAAGTGATTCTCGGCTAGGGACAATATCTGTGCTGTAGTGGTCATTAGGGATCGTGACCTTGTCCCCCCCTGATGATTGATGTAGGCCACCACAGTCATATTGTCGGTTTGTATCTGTACATGCGAATTTTTCAGGGATGGTAGTAAGTGAAGAAGAGCTTGATTGACCGCAGCAAGCTCTCTTAGATTTGAGGAATTCTGGGATTCTTGAATCGACCATCGCCCTTGGGTTAGAATGTCTCCCATATGGGCTCCCCAACCGAACGGACTGGCATCTGTTGTAACTACGTTGTCCGGAGTGATGGTCCAGAGAACTCCCTTTGCTAAATGTGCTAGATTGAGCCACCATCTCAGATCGTGAAGAGTGGCGGGTGATAAACTGAACTTTCTGCTTAGAGAACCCCGAAGATCTTTCTCTGCTTGAAGAACTTCGTACTGAAGCATTCGAGTATGAGCCTGAGCCCATCTCACCGCCGGTATACACGCAGTCAATGATCCCAGTAGAGACATTGCGTCTCTTAAACTTAAGTTTGGAACTTTCCTTACGGCCGTAATCCTTCGAATGATCTTCTGCTTCTTCTCTTCTGGTAGAAAGGATGACTGATTTTCTGAGTCTAGAAGAACTCCTAGGAACATCTGATATCTTGTAGGTTCTAGTTTTGATTTTTCCCAGTTGATTATCCATCCGAGTTCCTGTAGGGATGATATTATGGCATTTACCCTAGCCGTACACTGAGCAATTGAATTCCCGACTATTAAAAAATCATCTAGATAGGGCACTACAAGGGTTTCCCTTTCCCTGATATGGGCCATTACTTCCGAAACAACCTTTGTAAAAGCTCTAGGTGCCATAGACAGGCCAAAGGGCATTGCCAGAAATTGGAAATATTTAATCTGATGGTTTACCCATACTGCCATCCTGAGGAATTGCTGGTGATTTCTGTGAACTGGAAGATGGTAGTGTCACGATTCCCCTGACCGCTGTCACCAATGGGTCAGGATTCACACCGTGACCGTCACCCCTACGTCACGGATTGAGGTGACTTTAGGCCAACAGACGGCTATCACATGTGCAGGGGGGCTTATCTTAGTTATCCCTCCACTCCACGATGTGATGAAAAAAATCACACACAAGGCTATTGACCTCTTAGTTTACAGCAGGGGCTTATTCTAGGTATCCCACTGCTTTCAATATACCACAAACTGCAGGGATTTATGTATATCCCGCTTACAGTTCCACTTAACACTTGCAGCTCTCTGGCGCCCCCTTACTCTCAGGTCAGATTAGGTACTGCACCCTGGGTAATTAGTCGCCAGAAAGGCTGCCTGCTATGTACTGGCTATTGGGCACGCTGCAGCGACGCGATAACTACTCCCACTCAGGCAGGAACAATAATTATTAACGCCGCAGCCGCTACAACATAACCCAAAAGTCTGCACACTTCTCGCTGCCACCAGCTTCGATTAAACGGGTCCGAAGCCAGCCCCACACAACAGTAACAGTAGCGTATTTCTCTTCAGAAGACTTAGGGTATGGTTTAGAACAGGAGAACGAACTAATATATAATATTATATCCCATACAAAAAATTAGGCAGTGCTTTATCAAAAATATTTTATCAAGATGTTACACATGAGACAATTGCAAATATGTACAAGGGTAATTATGAAATAAACAGGGTTTAAATGAGAAAAGTAACACTCACATGTTCAACGCATTGCAGGCAACCAGGCTAGTGGAGTTTTTCCCATACGTCCCAGCTCATTTGGACGTGAGCAGGGCTCTTCCAGGAGAAGACAAGAAATCAAGCAGAAAGAAATCAAGCAGAGAAACTCAGCTGGAGATGTGTGCAGCCAGTTATAACTTCAAGGCTGTGACATCACAGAAAGGCTGGCTTATCCAGACCCTCCTCTCTCTACATTCTGCCTAAACTTTAAACTATTCTCTCTAATTTCTATAACTTCACTACAAAACATGTCAGAGTCCTAAAAAACTCATCATTCATCTCAGATTAACGTGGGCATTCTAATGAGATCAAATATGTCCTATCTGGGATACATATTTACAGATAAATCCCTACTTCTTTACCAGATGGAGTTAGAAGCCCGAGTTTCAAGGGATGGGTAGATACACCGAGTGGGAATCAGAATATATATTTTCGTATTTCTAGCTTAAATCGTTTGCCTAATATCTAACAAAAACTAAACAAAGAATCTTTCATGAATTTTTGGAGCCACTTTTCAGTTCTAGCTAGTGGAAGATTCTAACCTGGTCGTAAATACCGTTCGGCCATAAAACTCCCCACACTCTCTGAGAAGGAAAGCCAGGAATTGGCAGCTACAAACTGTTACTCCAAGAAGGGGGGCTTAGCCCACGCAGGCTAGCAAGAGAACTACTTATGATATTTCATACCATATCGTGACAGGTAGTACGCATCTTTTAGATCCAAGACCGACATGTAGCACCTAGGAAACAAAAGCTTAGTTGTTGATTTAACCCCTTCCCGACCCATGACGCCACGTAGGCGTCATGAAAGTCGGTGCCAATCCGACCCATGACGCCTATGTGGCGTCATGGAAAGATCGCGTCCCTGCAGATCGGGTGAAAAGGTTAACTCCCATTTCACCCGATCTGCAGGGACAGGGGGAGTGGTAGTTTAGCCCAGGGGGGGTGGCTTCACCCCCCCGTGGCTACGATCGCTCTGATTGGCTGTTGAAAGTGAAACTGCCAATCAGAGCGATTTGTAATATTTCACCTATTATAACTGGTGAAATATTACAATCCAGCCATGGCCGATGCTGCAATATCATCGGCCATGGCTGGAAACACTAATGTGCCCCCACCCCACCGATCGCCCCCCCAGCCCTCCGATCTGTCCGGTACACTGTTCCGGCTCCCCTCCGTCCTGTGCTCCGCTCCCCCCGTGCTCTTGTCCGCTACCCCCGTGCTCCAATCACCCCCCCTGCACTCCGATCCACCCCCCACCCCGTGCTCCTTTCCACTCCCCCCCCCCCCGTGCTCCGTTCCACCCCCCCGTGCTCCGTTCTACCCCCCCCGTGCTCCGTTCCACCCCTCCCACGCTCCAATCCACCCCCCCATGCTCCGATCCCCCCCCCCGTGCTCCCCCCCACCCCATCATACTTACCGATCCTGCCGGGGTCCGTCCGTCTTCTCCCTGGGCGCCGCCATCTTCCAAAATGGCGGGCGCATGCGCAGTGCGCCCGCCGAATCTGCCGGCCGGCAGATTCGTTCCAAAGTGCATTTTGATCACTGAGATATAATCTGTCACAGTGATCAAAATAAAAAAAATAATAAATTATCCCCCCCCCCCCCCCTTTGTCACCACCATAGGTAGGGACAATAAAAAAATAAAGATTTTTTTTTTTTTTCCACTAATGTTAGAATAGGGTTAGGGCTAGGGTTAGGGTTTCGGTATGTGCACACGTATTCTGGTCCTCTGCGGATTTTTCCGCTGCGGATTTGATAAATCCGCAGTGCTAAACCGCTGCGGATTTATGGCGGATTTACCGCGTTTTTTCTGCGCATTTCACTGCGGTTTTACAACTGCGATTTTCTATTTGAGCAGTTGTAAAACCGCTGCGGAATCCGCACAAAGAAGTGACATGCTGCAGAATGTAAACCGCTGCGTTTTCTGTGCAGTTTTTCCGCAGCATGTGTACAGCGATTTTTGTTTCCCATAGGTTTACATTGAACTGTAAACTCATGGGAAACTGCGTTTTCCGCAGCGTGTGCACATACCTTTAGAATTAGGCTATGTGCACAGTGTGCGGATTGGCCGCTGCGGATTCGCAGCAGTGTTCCATCAGGTTTACAGTACCATGTAAACCTATGGAAAACCAAATCCGCTGTGCCCATGGTGCGGAAAATACCGCGTGGAAACGCTGCGTTGTATTTTCCGCAGCATGTCAATTCTTTGTGCGGATTCCGCAGCGTTTTACACCTGTTCCTCAATAGGAATCCGCACAAAAAACACTGGAAATCCGCGGAAAATCCGCAGGTAAAACACAGTGCCTTTTACCCGCGGATTTTTCAAAAATGATGCTGAAAAATCTCACACGAATCCGCAACGTGGGCACATAGCCTTAGGGTTAGGGTTGGAATTAGGATTGTGGTTAGGGTTAGGGGTGTGTTGGGGTTAGGGTTGTGATTAGGGTTATGGCTACAGTTGGGATTAGGGTTAGGGGTGTGTTGGGGTTAGTGTTGGAGGTAGAATTGAGGGGTTACCACTGTTTAGGCACATCAGGGGTCTCCAAACGCAACATGGCGCCACCATTGATTCCAGCCAATCTCGTATTCAAAAAGTCAAATGGTGCTCCCTCAATTTCGAGCCCCGACGTGTGCCCAAACAGTGGTTTACCCCCACATATGGGGTACCAGCATACTCAGGATAAACTGCGCAACAATTACTGGGGTCCAATTTCTCCTGTTACCCTTGTGAAAATAAAAAAATGCTTGCTAAAACATCATTTTTGAGGAAAGAAAAATGATTTTTTATTTTCACGGCTCTGCGTTGTAAACGTCTGTGAAGCACTTGGGGGTTCAAAGTGCTCACCACACATCTAGATAGGTTCCTTTCGGGGTCTAGTTTCCAAAATGGGGTCACTTGTGGGGGGTTTCTACTGTTTAGCCACATCAGGGGCTCTGCAAACGCAACGTGACGCCCGCAGAGCATTCCATCAAAGTCTGCATTTCAAAACGTCACTACTTCAATTCCGAGCCCCGGCATGTGCCCAAACAGTAGTTTACCCCCACATATGGGGTATCACCGTACTCAGGAGAAACTGGACAACAAATATTGGGGTCAAATTTCTCCTGTTACCCTTGGGAAAATTCAAAAATTCTGGGCTAAATAATTATTTTTGAGGAAAGAAAACGTATTTATTATTTTTACGGCTCTGCATTATAAACTTCTGTGAAGCACTTGGGGGTTCAAAGTGCTTACCACATATCTAGATAAGTTACTTTCGGGGTCTAGTTTCCAAAATGGGGTCACTTGTGGGGGGTTTCTACTGTTTAGCCACATCAGGGGCTCTGCAAACGCAACGTGACGCCCACAGAGCATTCCATCAAAGTCTGCATTTCAAAACGTCACTACTTCACTTCCGAGCCCCGGCATGTGCCCAAACAGTGGTTTACCCCCACATATGGAGTATCAGCGTACTCAGGAGAAACTGGACAACAACTTTTGGGGTCAAATTTCTCCTGTTACCCTTGGGAAAATAAAAAATTGCAGGCTAAAAGATCATTTTTGAGAAAATAATTTTTTATTTTTATTTTCATGGCTCTGCGTTATAAACTTCTGTGAAGCACTTGGGGGTTCAAAGTCCTCACCACACATCTAGATTAGTTCCTTTGGGGGTCTAGTTTCCAAAATGGGGTCACTTGTGGGGGAGCTCCAATGTTTAGGCACACAGGGGCTCTCCAAACGCGACATGGTGTCCGCTAACAATTGGAGCTAATTTTCCATTCAAAAAGTCAAATGGCACGCCTTCCCTGCCGAGCCCTGCCGTGTGCCCAAACAGTGGTTTACCCCCACATATGAGGTATCGGCGTACTCGGGAGAAATTGCCCAACAAATTTTATGATCCACTTTATCCTATTGCCCATGTAAAAATGAAAAAATTGAGGCGAAAATAATTTTTTTGTGAAAAAAAAGTACTTTTTCATTTTTACAGATCAATTTGTGAAGCACCTGAGGGTTTAAAGTGCTCACTAGGCATCTAGATAAGTTCCTTGGGGGGTCTAGTTTCCAAAATGGGGTCACTTGTGGGGGAGCGCCAATGTTTAGGCACACAGGGGCTCTCCAAACGCGACATGGTGTCCGCTAACGATGGAGATAATTTTTCATTCAAAAAGTCAAATGGCGCTCCTTCCCTTCCGAGCCCTGCCGTGTGCCCAAACAGTGGTTTACCCCCACATGTGAGGTATTGGTGTACTCAGGAGAAATTGCCCAACAAATTTTAGGATCCATTTTATCCTGTTGCCCATGTGAAAATGAAAAAATTGAGGCTAAAAGAATTTTTTTGTGAAAAAAAAAAAAAAAACTTTTTCATTTTTACGGATCAATTTGTGAAGCACCTGGGGTTCAAAGTGCTCACTATGCATCTAGATAAGTTCCTTGGGGTGTCTAGTTTCCAAAATGGGGTCACTTGTGGGGGAGCTCCAATTTTTAGGCACACGGGGGCTCTCCAAACGTGATATGGTGTCCGCTAAAGAGTGGAGCCAATTTTTCATTCAAAAAGTCAAATGGCGCTCCTTCCCTTCCAAGCCCTGCCGTGCGCCCAAACAGTGGTTTACCCCCACATATGAGGTATCAGCGTACTCAGGACAAATTGGACAACAACTTTCGTGGTTCAGTTTCTCCTTTTACCATTGGGAAAATAAAAAAAATTGTTGCTAAAAGTTAATTTTTGTGACTAAAAAGTTAAATGTTCATTTTTTCCTTCCATGTTGCTTCTGCTGCTGTGAAGCACCTGAAGGGTTAATAAACTTCTTGAATGTGGTTTTGAGTACCTTGAGGGGTGCAGTTTTTAGAATGGTGTCACTTTTGGGTATTTTCAGCCATATAGACCCCTCAAACTGACTTCAAATGTGAGGTGGTCCCTAAAAAAAATGGTTTTGTAAATTTCGTTGTAAAAATGAGAACTCGCTGGTCAAATTTTAACCCTTATAACTTCCTAGCAAAAAAAAATTTTGTTTCCAAAATTGTGCTGATGTAAAGTATACATGTGGGAAATGTTATTTATTAACTATTTTGTGTCACATAACTCTCTGGTTTAACAGAATAAAAATTCAAAATGTGAAAATTGCAAACTTTTCAAAATTTTCGCCAAATTTCCGTTTTTATCACAAATAAACGCAGAATTTATTGACCTAAATTTACCACTAACATGAAGCCCAATATGTCACGAAAAAACAATCTCAGAACCGCTAGGATCCGTTGAAGCGTTCCTGAGTTATTACCTCATAAAGGGACACTGGTCAGAATTGCAAAAAACGGCAAGGTCTTTAAGGTCAAAATAGGCTGGGTCATGAAGGGGTTAATGGATTCCATCTTAAAAGCGTGGTACTGAAGATATTTATTTAATTTACGCAAATTTATGATAGTCCTAAAGGACCCATCAGGTTTGGAGATTAAAAATAGCGGAGAATAAAAACCCGACTTCTCCTGATATTTTGGAACCTCTTTAATAACTCGCTTTGTAAGCAATTGTTGAATCTCTAATTCTAAGGCCTGTTGTTGGGCCGGAGAGTCCAGCGATGTTATTACAAAATGATTTGGGGGTGTTCTCAAAAATTCTAACTTTAACCCAGACTCAACTACCCCCATTATCCAGGCACTAGAAGTGATTTTTCTCCATTTATCTGAGAAGAATCTAAGTCTCCCCCCTACTGGTAGATCCGTTTTATCTGTAGTTACGTCTACGTCTTGAGAAGGATGAAGGGTTCTTATAGTATCTACCTTTCTTCTTTTGATCCGATGTTTCCCAGTCACGATTATATCCCTGCTGGTCTGACTGGAATTTTCTGAAGGGCATGCGTCTCCGGAAGGCGTTCCTAAAAGTGGGATTAAATGTTTTAGGAAATCCCTTCTTTCTATCTTCTGCCTTTGCAAGGATGTCATCCAGCACCGGGCCGAATAGGTACTCACCCCTACACGGAATGGAGCACAACTTGGCTTTAGCCTGAGCATCCCCCTTCCAGGTCTTTAGCCATAGTGCCCGTCGGGCTGCATTTGAAAGACCCGCCGATCTAGCGGCCAATTTCAGGGAATCAATCGAGGCATCAGCTAGATAAGCCGCCCCTTCTCTGACCTGAGACAGGGAATTCAACAATTTATCCCTGGGTTCTTTTGCTTTAAGCTGTTCCTCCAGCTGAGTCACCCAGACCATAATTGATCTAGCAGTACAGGTGCCTGCGATTGCGGGCTTAAAGGCTCCAGATGATGACTCCCACAGCTTCTTAAGGAGCATGTCAGCCTTCCTGTCTGAAGGATCCTTAAGGAGTCCTACATCCTCTAGTGGTAGCGAGGCTGTTTTTGAAGTAGAGGCCACTGCCGCATCTACTTTCGGAATCTTCATCCACTGAGATAAGGCGTCATCCTCAAAGGGGTACCTTCTTTTTGCGGCCGAAGGTAAGAACCCTTTATCCAGCTTGTCCCACTCCCGTTTGACCAGATCTTTAATGGAATCTACCACCGGGAAAGCTTTACGACTTCTCTGGCTCAGCCCTGCGAACATAATCTCCTGGGTTGTTTTCGCTTCTTTACTCTCTGCAACCCCCATAGTCGCACGGACTGCCTTAATTAAAGTCTCCATATTGTCAATGGAAAAGCAAGGCCTTCCCTCCTCATCCGAGGAGGATGGTGAAGAACTTTCCGAGCATTCGCCCTCTTGTAACGAAGGGCTAGAATCGGACACCATCTCCATACTGATCTTTTCATGCCGTCTAGATTTAAGGGACGATTTTATTTCTTCCCTAATTACTTCCCTCAAATCCGATACCCGGAGAGGGGCCTCTTCTTCTAATGTACGGCATATACACTTCTGACATAACTTCTTTAAATAGGTGTCAGGTAGTGGCTCCGTGCATAAAGCACACTGTTTATGCTTAGATTTAGATACCTTCTTCCCCTATAACAAAGCACAGTACAGAAAGCAGTTGTATCAGCCAACGGCTCGGATATAACACTCACCACTGCTGACAAATATAGAGTACCAGTTTCTGAGGGGGTGAGGTGCGACGTGACGTCGGGTTGCTAGGGTCCTGCTGCCCACGTACCACATCACCACTACGAGATCTGCTGCTGCTCCTCTGCTCTCCTAGCTGTCTGTGTTCGGCGTCTCCTGTAGAAGACATGCTGCCGCACACACTCACCAAGCGCTGCCTTCTTTTAAAAGTCCCGCGCTCCTCCTCCCGGTCTCCTCCGGAAGTCGAAAGCTTTACTTCCGGGTCATAAGCGCCGACTTGCTCCAGCAGCATCGCGCGCGCGTGGACGACCCAGGGCGGCATGCCTTCCCCCAGGAACGCCACTGATCCTTGCCAGACGAGGGGGGAAGCTGAACACAGAACTTCCCCCGACGCTGCTTCAGGGCCCCCGACTCTGCCGTTCCCCCCGGACACCGCACAGAGGCTTGGCAGACCCGGGTAAGACGAAATCCTGCAGGCTCCCGCCGTCCGGACAGGAACCCAAACTGGAGGGCGAGGGGGACCGCCCCTTTTTAACCTATAGGTTCCTTTCCGGAAGGTGGGCGGATCCCCTCTCTCGTTGTGGGTGCTGTCGTGGCGATAGGAAAACACAGGATTCGGAAGGCATCTGTGACTCCGACTCGGACAAGGAAACGGAGGGGTCCCTGATCCCAATCCCTCCTAGCAATACAGCGCTAGTTGAGGACTTAATCTCTTCCATCCATCGGGTGCTGGACATTTCTGATCTGCCACCAGAGGCCCCAAAACACAAGATTTCCTTCGAAGGACCTCTGAAGCCGCCTAAGGTTTTCTCTAACCACCCAGAGTTTAAGGCGATCCTTAAAAAGCAGCTCTCACAGCCTGAGAAAAAATTCGCTAATCGCAAATATCTGGAGGCGAGGTACCCCTTCCCACAGAAGGATACCAAGGAATGGACAGACCCACCCGAAGTGGACCCACCAGTCTCTAGACTAGCAGCACAGACCCTCCTTTCACTGCCAGATAGCTCAACCCTCGGGGATGCAGCAGACCGGCAGGTAGAACGCATGGCTCGTTCAATTTTCGAGGCTGCAGGGGCTTCCCTGGCTCCTGCGTTCGCTTAGCTTCATTCTGGCCTGGCCTGGGCCAAAAATTTACAAGCTGGCCTCCAAGCATCCGCTCCTGAGCTGCTGAACCAAGCGGTTCAAATATCAGTCGTAGCAGATTACATGCAGCTCTGGATTCAGCAAGGGGTGTAGCCATCACAATTCGGCGTATCCTCTGGCTGCGGGAATGGAAAGTGGACGCAGCCTCAAAGAAGTCCTTCATGCACCCCCCCTACCTCAGTGGGCGACTTTTTGGTGAACAGTTGGACACGATGATATCCAACGCCACCGGGGGTAAGAGTACCTCTCTTCCCCAACTTAAACCTAAACGCACTTACAAGAAGCGTAACCAAACTCGATTCCGATCCTTTCGGAATTCTTCGGGCTGGTCCGTCTCGCGTCCAGCACAAAATCGTAACCGTTCCCCACGCAGGGACAACTCACGGTCGACGCAAAGGTCTGACAAGACCTGGCAGTCAAAAGCAGCCCAGTCTAAGCCGAGAGGAGAAAATCTCAGACTTTCTCCTCATCATGACTCACGGACTCCAGAAGACACCACACCCGTAGGCGGCCGACATTTGCTCTTTGTTCAAGTCTGGCTGCCTATTACAGAAGACAGGTGGGTCAGGGAACTAGTGTCTTCTGGATACAAGATAGAGTTCACCTCCAACCCACTGGACCGATTCTTCCTTTCTGCCCCTCCAAAACCACCGGCCAAGGCTTGTGCTTTCCGACAAGCGGTCTCCTCGCTTTTTCAAGCAGGAGTCATAGTACCGGTCCCCACGGCCGAGCGCTTCCGAGGGTTCTACTCCAATCTATTCGTAGTCCCCAAGAAAGGAGGCAGTGTGCGGCCCATATTGGACCTAAAACCTCTCAACAAATATGTATGGGCCCGTCACTGACCACAGATGCAGATTTGGTGCAGATTTCACCTGCATCAAATCCTGAGCAAACACTGAGCCATTCCTGACCGTGGGAACATACCCTTAGATTTCTCAGGTGCCTAGAGCCACCACTAGAGGGAGCACAGTAGGATACCAGTCAGTGCTGTGAAAGTGCATCCAGTAAAATACTTATGCGTCACTATGTTCTACAGTTTCACACTCCCGTAAATATGCAGTTTAGTTCTTAATGATAAGTCAGCATGTGGAAATGCAGACTTTTTACTGTTACCCAGATTTTGATTTATAGCAGGTACAGGAACTGAGCTTTCTTTTTCCACTTGCTGACTTATTAATAAACCTTTAATTGCATATTTCTATTCTGTGGTATTACACTACTTAGTGTAACTCTGACATGCAGAATGAGCCTCTGCTAGGCCGGTATTCAGAAAGGAACTAATGGTCTGCCGTATGAGCTGTGGTCACATGATGCAGGACAAGGCTGGGGCAATGCTGGGGTTGGCAGAAGACCGCAATTGACAAGTGTTTAATGTGCTCACAACTACACACACATTACTGATTGATAAGTGAGGCTATAAAAAAACGCTAGGAATTGATCAGTAGGTTTTTCCCACTTAGTCTATGTAGCATATTGTGGAGACAAAGACCCTGATTCCGTTGATGTGTCACTTACTGGGCCACTGGCTGTAATTTTGAATAAACCACTGTTTTAGCAACTGGAAGATTTATCACTAAAGAACTAGTAAACCTGCTACCATATAGTCCTGAACATTCGTGAGCACTATATAACCCTGCCCCTATCACTGATTGGCAGCTTTCTGTCCAAGTTCAGTGTACACAGAGATGCTGCTAGATCTGCAGCCGAGAAATCTGGGATTTTATAAAAAATGACAGCAAACAGCCCAGTAAGTAACACATTACTGGATTCGGAGACTGTGCCTACGTAGGAAAAACCTGGTGACTTATTCCCGTAAGCTCCCTCTAGTGGCTGTAGACTGCCAGTTTCTTATGTTTTCATTGTATACAGTAGATCTGTATCAGAAAAACAAAGCTCCATCTGGTATAGAGACATTAAGAAATGTATCATCAACTCTGGACCTACAAGCTACATAAGGTGGACATTTTTTTCCAGATTTTGACCAATTGTCTCTTGATGCACATAAGTGGTATTCTCCTGATACGCTACAATAAGCTAGCTCCGACATACTCTTTCTGTTTTATGGGTACAAATGTAAATGCTGCATAGAGTGCGGAGGATGCACGTGTACTGGTTCTCTGCTACCCAGTCAGTCAGACTTGTGACTGTGTCTCATGAACAGTCCTCAGGAGGTGATGTTATTGGGGCTGTCGCTGGCAGTGAGACGTGGGGCTTACCGATGTGGGTATCAATATTTTTAAATACCTGTATATTATCTAGGATGGAGTCATGAAACGTATTAAAGTTGAAGCTGAAGACGCATCTCATATTAGTTCTCATCCATGCAAGGAGGAGGCTATTCCTACAGCTATATGCCCAGGTAAGAGCAAATCGGTGTGAACAATTGAGTTATTTAGCTCGTTTTGGAATTTCTGCAATGTAGTGGTTACATTAGTCACATTATTTATATCGTGTAGAAACATCCGGAATCAGAAATGCATCAGAGGAGTGCCTCATTGATCCATATTTGATATGTAAGACCGAGCTGGATACAGGCTTTATGCAGGTATATATTTTTTGCTATTCATATGTTTTTTATTTTTTTGCCAAATTAGATGAATGTATTATGCTAGAGCGACTCAGTCTGCTGTACACGGAGGTAGACAAGGCACCACTGTTGCTGAATGTACTTGGTTTATTTAGATGCGGCATAAACCAAGGTAAAGCAAAAAGTAAACACAGCCCTCTGGGCAAAACAAAAGGAAAATGATAGCGCTAGCACAGTCCTTGTATTAGCAAGGATCAGCCTGCTTGGTGTTAGTAAGCAAAAACACTTCTCTGGCATGTTCCTCTCCAGACACTGAACACTGCTGCCTTTGGAGGCCAGCTACTTGTGCCCCAGACCACACCCTGGGGTGGAGATAAGCTGGACCTCCTCCCTCCCGCTCTATGGATGTCCTCATAAAAGCCAGCCCATTTACAAATTAGCTTAATATCTCACAGCACTTCGTGTGCTGGAGGAAAAACTCTGAGTTATATATCACTGACGCCATTAAGTGTAGTGAAATCTATCTCCCCTCCAGCACTTTACCAGTGACTTTGCCACAGTATATATAATGTGTAGACACATGTCTTAGTGACAGGTTAGGGCATCAGCTCATGGGTCACCATCTCCTGGATGAGCTGGGCATTTTCAGACACAGTTCCCAGCAGATAGGTTTGATGCAACTGGCTGTGACCAGTTTTATTGTCTGCGTACAAAATTCTGCAAAAGCAAAACACAAATTCTATAAAAGAAAAACTTGGATGTCAGCCACTAACTATACACTCTTGTGAGTGCACAACATCCCCCAAAAACCATACCTGAGCATTGCAGGTGATTAGCCTCAGTCCTCACTGACATCTGCAGGGGCTAAATGGGGCAGGCAAATGCCCCGCTCTGCTGCCAACCTGCCCGACTGGTTTATTTACACCGTATAAGGCCCGAACTTGGGGGAAATGTACACACCATCCGCCATTATATATAGATCTATATATTTATAGGGGTTGGTGATGTGTACATAGAGGGAAAAAACACAGTACTGTGCAAAAGTCTTAGGCTAAGTAAGAACGCTTCCAAAATAGAAGTTAGTAGTTTAATTTTATCACGTAACACTGGGTAAAACCGTCAATGAAAAAGACCTGGGTGTATGGGTGGTGGATGACAAACTCACATTTAGTGGGCAGTGCCAGTCAGCTGCTACAAATAAAATAATGGGATGCATTAAAAGAGGCATAGATGCTCATGAGGAGAACATAATTTTACCTCTATACAAGTCACTAGTTTGACCACACTTAGAATACTGTGCACAGTTCTGGTCTCCGGTGTATAAGAAAGACATAGCTGAACTAGAGCGGGTGCAGAGAAGAGCCACCAAGGTTATTAAGGAAATGGGTGGCCGGAAGTACCAAGACAGGTTATATACCCCTTCACCACAGGGGCAGTTTCAGTTTTTCCTTTTTTTTTGTTTTTTCCTCCCCTTCTTCCCAGAGCTATAAATCTTTTATTTATTCGGACTCCCATGACAGCACTACGAGAGAGGGGATCCGCCCTTCAGGAACAGGAAACCTACAGATACAAAAGGGCGGCACCTCTCCCGATGCATCAGTTGGTTTCCTGTTCCTGGAGGGACAGGATCCTACAGATAGTATCTCGTAGAAGATCCCAGGCCGGCCGACTCTGGTAGCGGGGAGGTCTCCTACCTCGGCCTGTGCGGGAGTCCCTGGAGACGCCACGGTGGTCCTGGCTGGACTGCACGTCGGTGGCGTTGGCAGCAGGGAGCAGGGTCCGGAGGATTCCTGGTCTCCATGAAGCGCCGGCGTCGGTAAGTATAAATTCCCCCCCCTGGTCCATGCGGTGCGGTGTGGTGGCGGCGTCGGAAGGGGGGCGCCGTCCGGAGCGCTGCTGTTCATCTCCGGAGCGTTTCCAGCATGCTGTGACATCGGGGGCGGAGTCGGCGGGCGCTTCCGGTTCACGGGGTGGCTGCGCATGTGCAGTCGTTCCAAGATGGCGACGCCGGTTTTCTACATTAGCCACCGCTGACCTCCCAGCTGCAGCCTGTACAGCAGGGGCCAATGGGGAGGACGCCAGGCAGCCTGCTGACCGGAATACAGGGGGATATAAGCAGGTGTTGGCAGTAGAGCCCTGCTTTTGGCCACAGCTTCATCATGGAAGATGATGGTGAGCAGCAGCCTCAGCTACTCGATAAAGTGCGGCAGAAAGCCGTGGAAAAGGAGCATGTCAGAAGTGACCAGTCCAGCCGTAAAAGCTCATCCAGGCAGGGATCTAGAGCTTCGACTGGCAAAGAGCCCCCTCGTGTTCCGGTACCTTTTTTTGGCGTACGCTGGTAAGTGATCTACGTGAATGTTCACTCAGTGACGCGGACCCCTTATACTTTGTCATTCTAGGGGAAGAAAAGTGCAAAGACGAAACATAAGGAGTGCGCCCTTTGTGGAATCCCTTTACCAGATTCTTACCCTAAAAAATTATGCGCCTCCTGTATACAACAGACGGTGAGGTCTACAGGAGTGGAGGGGTTGAGTGACATCAGGCTAGATAGATGGTATCACCCTTATTGTCCTCCCCTAGGTAGCGGAAGAATCTGCTTCTACGGCTAATCTAAAGGAGATGATCCGTATGGAAGTAAGGGAATCCCTGCGGTCTCTGTCCCAGGCAGGAAGTTCAAAACACAAAGCTCCGGTGATCTCTGATTCTTCGGAGGAAGAAAAGGAGGAAGGTTCTTAAGGCTCGATTCCCTCTTCCTCGTCATCAGAAGAGGACTCTGGCCGATTTTGTCTACCTCTGGACCGGGTTGATAAATTGGTTAAATCGGTCAGGGGTACGATGGGCTTAGAAGAACCTAAGACGCAGCTTTCCCGTCAGGAGTTAATGTTCAGCGGCCTGGATCACAAGAAACGTAGATCCTTTCCGGTGAATGAAAAGATTCAAGACCTGATTCTCCGGGAATGGAAAAAAACAGAGAAGAAAGGTTCATTGCCACCAGCTTTAAAGCGCAGGTATCCCTTTGAGGATGCGGCTGTGGATACCTGGGACAAGGCCCCTAAATTAGATGCTGCGGTGGTGAAAGCATCAAAGATAGCCTCACTACCTTTTGAGGACATGGGGACCCTTAAAGACCCTCTTGACAGGAAGGCGGATACCTTCCTTAAAGATACCTGGGAGATGGCAGCCGGATCTTTGAGACCAGCAGTGGCCACGACATGTACAGCAAGATCCTTAATGGTCTGGCTGGAACAGTTGGAGTCCCAACTTAAAGAAGGCGCTTCCAGAAATTCAATCCTAAGTGCGCTCCCAGTAATTCAGGATGCTGCTGCCTTCCTGTCGGACGCTTCGGTAGATTCAGTCAAAATGGCGGCCAGAGCGGCAGGACTCTCCAACGCGGCTCGTAGAGCCTTATGGTTGAAGTGTTGGTCGGGTGACATTCAGTCAAGATCCAAGTTATGCGCTATCCCATGCAAAGGGGAATATCTCTTTGGACCAACCTTGGATGAGTTGCTCGAAAAGGCTGGGGATGACAAGAAAAAATTCCCTAATTTGTCATCGGCCTCTTACCGGCGTCCATTCAACAGAAAAAGATTTGGTCGTGGAAGGAAGCGCGCATCCTCGCCCTCTAGAGATTTTAGATGGGAGGATAGACGCAGGAGAGGTACCGGCTACATGTTTCGCCGTTCCTCAAAAGAACGTAAGAAACCAGACCAATGACTAGCAATCCCTGTGGGAGGGAGAATGGCAGGCTTCTCTTCCGCATGGACTAACATCACAAATAGTGACTGGGTCCGAGGTGTTATATCGGAGGGTCTGAGACTGGAATTTATTCACTGGCCTCGGGATAAATTTAAGCTAACCCCCTTACGTTCCTCCTCTACTGAACAGACGGCTTTAGAGGCAGAGGTCATGAATTTATGCCTTAAAAATCTGCTGATTGAGGTCCCAGAATCAGAAAGAGGAAGAGGATTCTACTCTCCTCTATTTCTGATTCAAAAACCAGACAAATCATTTAGGACTATTATTAATCTTAAATCCCTTAATGAATACCTGGTTAATACTACCTTTAAAATGGAGTCAATCAGCTCAACAATAAAAATGTTGTTCAAACACTGCTTCATGGTAGTTATGGACTTAAAGGATGCATACTATCATGTTCCTATCCATAGAAACTTCCAGAGGTTTCTAAGAGTGGCGGTGTCTATGGGAGGAATTGTTCGCCATTTTCAATTTAGGGCTCTTCCCTTCGGCCTCTCAGCAGCTCCCAGGGTATTTACTAAAGTAGTCGCTGAGGTCATGGCGCACTTACGAGAATTCAATATTCTCATTATTCCTTATCTGGATGATTTCCTTATAGTGGGGAATTCAGCAGACCATTGCCTTTCTCAAGTAGAGTCAGTTACGACTAAACTAGAACATCTGGGCTGGATCATAAATTATGAAAAATCCCGATTGCAGCCCCTAAAAATCCAGAGATTCCTAGGGCTGTTATTAAATTCCGAGACCCAACAATGCTGTCTTCCACCTGATAAGTTACTCCATATTCAGCAGCATGTGTTAAAAGCAATTAATAAACCATCCATGACCCTTAGGCAGGCTATGTCACTGTTAGGTTCCCTAACTTCTTGTATTCCTGCCGTCCGTTGGGCCCAGCTCCATTCCAGGCCTTTACAGTTTGAGGTATTGGATAATGATAGAGCCTTACAGGGTTCCTTGCAGGGTCAGATGACATTAAGTCCAGTGGTTCTTGCATCTCTTAGATGGTGGCTAAAAGAAGACAAACTGTCAGCAGGAGTTCCCTGGGTGACAAAGGTGACTCGTGTAATCACAACGGACGCCAGCCCCACGGGGTGGGGGGCACATATGGGTGACGTTGTAGTTCAGGGTCTATGGGACCCCCAAACATCAGCCTCTTCCAATCAGAGGGAGTTGATGGCAATTGAATTCTCAATTAAGGAACTCCTCGTATATCTACAGGGTCACCATGTCAAAGTCCTCTCCGACAACCAGGTGGCAGTGGCCTACGTGAATCACCAAGGTGGAACACGCTCCGAGTCCCTGATGGAAGAAGCGGACCGCCTGCTCCATACAGCAGAGAACCATTTTCTATTTTTAACTGCACTACATATAAAAGGGAAAGAAAATATAAGAGCAGACTTTCTAAGCCGAAACACCTTAAAACAAGGGGAATGGTCTCTGAACACAGGTATCTTCAACCAGATTGTCCGCATGTGGGGTCATCCAGAGGTGGACTTATTTGCCACCAAGGACAACAGAAAAACAAAAAAATTCTGTTCCCTAAATCCCAGGGAATATCCGCTGGCAGTGGATGCCTTCCTGATCAGATGGGATTTCCGATTGGCTTATGCGTTCCCCCCGCTGGGCCTATTGCCTCTGGTGGTCAGAAAGATAAGGGAGGATCAAGCGAGAATCATACTGATCACTCCATTTTGGCCCAGAAGGGCTTGGTTTTCCTGGCTCAGGACCATGTCAGTGGAAGACCCCTGGGTACTTCCGGACATTCCGGACTTACTTCATCAAGGTCCGATCAGCCATCCACAAGTGAAGGGACTCCATTTGACGGCATGGTTTTTGAGAGGTCACTGTTAAAAAAACGATGTTTTTCCCCAAATCTAATTGATACCCTTATGAAGAGTAGGAAACATATAACAACTAAGATCTACTCTAGAACTTGGAGAAAGTTCCTGGCCTCTTCTCTTTTAATATTGAAGAAGGAATACCAATCAGCCAGATTTTAGAATTCCTGCAGAAGGGGCTAGAGCTAAATCTATCTACAAGTACGCTAAAAGTTCAAGTCTCAGCCCTAGGGGCCCTGTTTTCTTGTAACATTGCTAATAACTATTGGGTATCAAGGTTTATCAAAGCATCTAGTAGAGCTAGACCTACAGTTAGGGCCAGAAATATTTGGACAGTGACACAAGTTTTGTTATTTTAGCTGTTTACAAAAACATGTTCAGAAATACAATTATATATATAATATGGGCTGAAAGTGCACACTCCCAGCTGCAATATGATAGTTTCCACATCCAAATCGGAGAAAGGGTTTAGGAATCATAGCTCTGTAATGCATAGCGTCCTCTTTTTCAAGGTACCAAAAGTAATTGGACAATGGACTCTAAGGGCTGCAATTAACTCTGAAGGCGTCTCCCTCGTTAACCTGTAATCAATGAAGTAGTTAAAAGGTCAGGGGTGGATTCCAGGTGTGTGGTTTTGCATTTGGAAGCTGTTGCTGTGAGCAGACAACATGCGGTCAAAGGAACTCTCAATTGAGGTGAAGCAGAACATCCTGAGGCTGAAAAAAAATAAAAAATCCATCAGAGAGATAGCAGACATGCTTGGAGTAGCAAAATCAACAGTTGGGTACATTCTGAGAAAAAAGGAATTGACTGGTGAGCTTGGGAACTCAAAAAGGCCTGGGGGTCCACGGATGACAACAGTGGTGGATGATCGCCGCATACTTAATTTGGTGAAGAAGAACCCATTCACAACATCAACTGAAGTCCAGAACACTCTCAGTGAAGTAGGTGTATCTGTCTCTAAGTCAACAGTAAAGAGAAGACTCCATGACAGTAAATACAAAGGGTTCACATCTAGATGCAAACCATTCATCAATACCAAAAATAGACAGGCCAGAGTTAAATTTGCAGAAAAACACCTCAAGAAGCCAGCTCAGTTCTGGAAAAGTATTCTATGGACAGATGAGACAAAGATCAACCTGTACCAGAATGATGGGAAGAAAAAAGTTTGGAGAAGAAAGGGAACGGCACATGATCCAAGGCACACCACATCCTCTGTAAAACATGGTGGAGGCAACGTGATGGCATGGGCATGCATGGCTTTCAATGGCACTGGGTCACTTGTGTTTATTGATGACATAAGAGCAGACAAGAGTAGCCGGATGAATTCTGAAGTGTACCGGGATATACTTTCAGCCCAGATTCAGCCAAATGCTGCAAAGTTGATTGGACGGCGCTTCATAGTACAGATGGACAATGACCCCAAGCATACAGCCAAAGCTACCCAGGAGTTCATGAGTGCCAAAAAGTGGAACATTCTGCAATGGCCAAGTCAATCTCCAGATCTAAACCCAATTGAGCATGCATTTCACTTGCTCAAATCCAGACTTAAGACGGAAAGACCACAAACAAGCAAGACCTGAAGGCTGCGGCTGTAAAGGCCTGGCAAAGCATTAAGAAGGAGGAAACCCAGCGTTTGGTGATGTCCATGGGTTCCAGACTTAAGGGAGTGATTGCCTCCAAAGGATTTGCAGCAAAATATTGAAAATAAAAATATTTTGTTTGGGTTATGTTTATTTGTCCAATTACTTTTGACCTCCTAAAATGTGGAGTGTTTGTAAAGAAATGTGTACAATTCCTACATTTTCTATCAGATATTTTTGTTCAACCCTTCAAATTAAACGTTACAATCTGCACTTGAATTCTGTTGTAGAGGTTTCATTTCAAATCCAATGTGGTGGCATGCAGAGCCCAACTCGCGAAAATTGTGTCACTGTCCAAATATTTCTGGCCCTAACTGTATACACAAGAATAGATCGGTACCTTGGGATCTCAACCTAGTTCTTTCAGCTTTGACTAGGGAACCATTTGAGCCCTTACATTCAGCCTCAGTTAAATTATTATCCCTCAAAACAGCATTTTTAGTAGCAATAACATCTGCTCGTAGGGTAGGGGACATACAGGCTCTTTCTAGACTTTCCCCTTATACAGAGTTTCTACAGGACAGAGTAGTCCTCAGACCGGACCCGGCTTATTTACCAAAGGTAGCCTCAGATTTCCACAGATCTCAGGAGATAGTTTTACCATCATTTCTCCCTAATCCTTCTAATCCTAAGGAGGAGCTACTCCATACTTTGGATGTTAGGAGATGCCTATTAGAGTATATCTCAGTCACTGACGCTTGGAAGAGAGAGGGGGGGGGCTCCTGCTTCATTGCGCGGTCTCAGATGGTAAAACGCCATGCTGCACTGGTGCCGGTTCCAGATTGTCTCTCCATAGCTAAAGCACGGGCGGAAGTCCCGCCCCTAGCAACTTTCTTCCGGCGGCCCGCTGCATCATGGTCACTGTAGTTTCCTGCAGGATCATGGGCGGAAGTTCCGCCCCCAGCAACTTTCTTCCGGCGGCCCGCTGCATCATGGTCGCTGTTGTTTCGCGCTCCCAGCGTTTCTAGGAGAGTGCAGGTATGGGAAAAATCAAGTCCCCTGCTTTGGCCTTTGCACGATCCTTATGGCGGCTCCTCCCCCTTTCATGATCTTCATAAGGGAGGTTTTCTCTGCTCAGAGCTCGGTTTAGTGTGGTGCTCAGAACCGACGGGGACACAGGACTGGGGTAAGTGCTACTTCCCTCAGCCTGACAGCAGTTTTTTGTTCTAAGACCCAGTAGCTCATAAGGCGTTTCATAGCAGCAACAGCAGCAATAGTCATCATGTCTAGAAGGACTAAGTCTCACACAGTCCTGTATACCTCATGCATTACTTGCCGGGCTTCTTTTCCGCATGCGCAAACTAGCCATATCTGTGAAGCTTGCGATTCCGAACGCGCTCAGGAGCCCCCGCCAGCTACCCCGCCTGCTACCCCGCCTGCTATTCTGCCGGGTATGCCTGTATCTGAGACTGTGGCATCTCCCCCTGAGTGGGTCGTATCCTTAACGCAATCTATGGCGTCTCTAACAAAGGTGGTTGAGTCCCTTCAAGCCCCTGTCAGGGACGTTCATCCATCTGTTTCGGAAAGATCCTCCGATTCTCAGGACCCTCCGGCCTGCAGGGGCCGTACTCCCTCTAGGCAGACGCGGGGGAAGCGTACCCACACTACGTCTCCCGGTCCGTCGGGTGCATCCGTCTCTCGGTCTCCCTCACCTGTGGGAGTGAGTGAACATGGTTCGGACTTTGACTCTGAAGGGTCTTTTGATTTAGAAACTCCTGATTATCAGGAATCAGTTGACAGTCTCATTGAGGCCGTTAACCAGTCTTTGGGAGTAGAGGATGTAGCCACCTTACCTTCAGGTCATAAGGTGTCTTTTAAAAGATTCAAGCAACCTCATAAGGTGTTTTCTTCTCATCCTGAGTTTGAGGATTTAGTTCAACGTCACATGGAGCGACCGGATAAACGTTTCTTAGGCCAGAAGGCCCTGGGTACCAGGTATCCTTTCGCACCCGAGATTTGTAAAAAATGGGCAGAATCTCCTTCTGTGGATCCTCCCGTGTCCCGTTTGGCCTCTAACACACTGCTGTCTCTTCCTAATGGGTCTGCTATTAAAGATCCAACTGATCGACTCTTAGAGAGTCTAGCTCGGTCGGTGTTTGAGGCTTCAGGGTCAGCCCTCGCGCCGTCTTTTGCGGCGACATGGGTTGCCAAAGCTATGATAGCTTGGTCAGAGTCCGTCACTAAGGCTCTTCAGGATAGGGAGATTCCTGTAGATGTGATAGAGATGTCTAATCAGATATCCTTGGCTGGGAATTATCTGATTAATGCATCTTTAGATGCAGCAAATTGTTCAGCATTGGCAGCTGCAAATGCTATCGCTATCAGAAGGGCTCTATGGCTGAGAAATTGGCAGGCGGACTCTACTTCAAAAAAGTCCCTTACATCCCTTCCTTATCAAGGTGGCCTATTATTTGGCGCAAAGTTGGATCAACTTATATCTGATACCACAGGGGGAAAGAGTAATTTCCTTCCACAACAAAGGGTTAAGCAACCTTTTCGTCGCCAATTTCAAGCAAGGTTTAAATCCTTTCGTAACACCCGGTGGTCTGCAGCACCAAGCTCAGGTCCTCCAAGTCGGTCTAACCAAGACAGGGTGCACCAAGTGTCATATAGAGCCAATCCATTGGCAAGAATGCGATATCAACCATCAAGATCTAGGGGATCTAGATATCCTCGGTCTTCGGCTAAATGACTGGAGGCAGCCTCATGTCGTCTTCAACAGAGTAGGCGGTCGCCTACTTCTGTTCCATCAGTCCTGGCTGTCAGTCGTTTCCGACAGATGGGTGCGAGAACTCGTGGTTTCAGGGTACAAAATAGAGTTTCTCTCTCTCCCTCCAAGCCGGTTTTTTCCGTCCAGTCTTCCCAGTTCAAAATCCCGTCTAAGGGCTTTATTCAAAGCAGTCGAGTCTCTTCAGTCCAACGGGGTCATTGTTCCCGTTCCAGGGGTAGAAAGGTTCCAAGGATTCTATTCCAATCTGTTTACGGTCCCCAAAAAAGACGGGACTGTAAGACCCATTCTGGACCTAAAGTGTTTGAACAAGTTCGTCAGCACTCGTCACTTCCGTATGGAGTCGCTCCGCTCGGTTATTGCGGCTATGGAAAAGGGAGAATTCCTAGCTTCCATAGATATCCAAGATGCCTATTTGCATGTCCCCATATTTCTTCCGCATCAAAGATTTCTACGGTTTTCCATAGGCGAACGTCACTTCCAATTCACAGCATTACCTTTCGGTCTCGCCTCTGCTCCCAGGGTGTTCACAAAGGTGATGTCAACAGTTGTGTCCATCCTGCACTCCCGGGGCATAGTCATTTTGCCATACTTGGACGATCTCTTGGGGCCAACTTTTCAAGCATGCAAAGAGAACGTCAGCATCACTTTGGACACTCTATCCCGACTAGGGTGGCTGGTCAATCTAAAAAAGTCATCTCTAGTCCCATCTCGAAAGATTTCTTTTTTAGGAATGATCTTCGATACTTCTCGGGGTCTGACTATCCTACCCCAGAACAAGGTACTCTGCCTTCGGCAGGAAGTGAAAATACTACAGCAGCCGAGTTTTCACTCAATCCGGTTTTACATGAGGGTCTTGGGCAGGATGGTGGCGGCCATGGAAGCAGTACCATTCGCCCAATTTCATCTTCGCCCTCTCCATCAGGCAATTTTGTCAGCCTGGAACAGGAGTCATGCTTCTCTCAACCTCCGGTGCCGTCTGTCTCCCCGGGTCAGGCAATCTCTCATATGGTGGATGAGGAGCTCCTCTCTGCGGCAGGGGAAAGCCTTTTCTCCAGTCCATTGGCTGGTAGTTTCTACAGACGCCAGTCTTCTCGGTTGGGGAGCAGTGTTTCACCAACACACAGCACAAGGTTTTTGGTCCCCAGGGGAGTCAACTCTTCCAATCAATCTGTTAGAGATATGGGCAATTTGGCTGGCTCTGCAGCACTTTCACCATCTTCCGGCGGGTCACCCGGTCCGGATCCAATCGGACAATGCCACGGCTGTGGCTTACGTAAATCATCAGGGGGGCACCCGCAGCAGGTCAGCCATGCGCGAGGTAGGGCAAATCCTCCGCTGGGCCGAGAACAACCACTCCGTGATCTCGGCAGTTTACATCCCGGGCAAGGAGAACTGGGCAGCGGACTTTCTGAGCCGTCAGGGTCTTGCGCCCGGGGAATGGTCTCTTCACCCCAACGTTTTTCAGATTTGCCAACGCTGGGGTATCCTGGACGTGGATCTAATGGCATCCGGGTGGAATGCCAAGGTCCCCAGGTTCGTAGCTCGTTATCGAGATCCAAGAACTCTCGCCGTAGACGCACTGGTCCTTCCTTGGAACCAGTTTCGTCTTCCATATCTGTTTCCTCCTCTGGCGCTCCTCCCAAGGGTAGTCAGGAAGATCAAGATAGAGGGAGTTCCGGCAATTCTAGTCGCCCCAGATTGGCCTCGGAGGTCATGGTATGCGGACCTCATTCAGCTGATTGCCGGGGTTCCTTGGCAGCTACCAATGCGGCCAGATCTTCTGTCGCAGGGGCCGATATTCCACCAGAACTTAGGGGCACTGCGTTTGACGGCTTGGCCGTTGAATCTTGGATTCTGACCCAGGCCGGTTTTTCTAAAAAGGTAGCTTCCACTATGATTAATGCTCGAAAGACGGTTTCTGCGCGCATTTACCACCACACCTGGGAAGTTTTTCTCTCGTGGTGCAGGAAGAAGGGTCTTCCTCCTTTACGGTTCTCCGTTCCTAATATTTTAGCTTTTCTCCAAGCTGGTTTAGACTCAGGTCTCGCTCCAAGTACCCTTAGGAGGCAAATATCGGCCTTATCGGTTCTTTTCCAGCGCAGGATTGCTACCATTTCACAGGTCAAGACTTTTTTGCAGGGAGTCTCTCACATGGTCCCCCCTTACAGAGCCCCGCTAGAAGCTTGGGACCTTAATCTGGTCTTGAGCGCTCTTCAGGAAGCCCCATTTGAGCCCCTCCAAGAAGTTTCTTTAACGTATCTTTCTTGGAAGGTTTTGTTTTTGGTAGCCATAACCTCCATTAGGCGGGTGTTGGAATTGGCGGCCTTGTCCTGCCAGTCGCCGTTTCTGCAATTTCATCAGGATAAGGTAGTATTAAGACCAGTTCCCTCTTTTCTGCCAAAGGTAGTTTCCTCGTTTCACATCAATGAGGACATAGTCTTGCCTTCTTTTTGTCCTGCACCTTCACACCGTGTGGAAAAAGCTCTCCATACTCTGGACCTGGTGAGAGCGCTGAGAAGATATGTATCTCGGACCGCTTCTTTTCGACATCCTGTTCGTTCTTCCTGTGGGTCACAGAAAGGGATTCGCAGCCTCTAGGTCGACCTTAGCCAGATGGATACGAGCCACCATTCAGGAGGCCTACCGCATCAAGGGTGCAGCCATCCCGGCTGGGATCAGGGCACACTCTACTCGAGTGGTAGGGGCTCCCTGGGCACTTCGGCACCAAGCTTCAGCAGAACAGGTTTGCAAAGCGGCCACTTGGTCCAGCCTGCACACTTTCTCTAAGCATTATAATATCCACACTCAGGCCTCTGCTGATGCAAGTTTGGGAAGAAAAATTCTTCAGGCTGCGGTATCGCACCTATAGGCGGTAAGTGCCTAAGGGTTTGTTCCAGTGAGTCTTTTTTCCCACCCTGGGACTGCTTTGGGACATCCCACAGTCCTGTGTCCCCCAATGAGACGATGGAGAAACAGGGATTTTTGTGTTACTCACCGTAAAATCCTTTTCTCCGAGTCATTCATTGGGGAACACAGCTCCCTCCCTATTTCTTCTTGTTATTTTTCTACGGGGTTGTTCAGACTGTAGTATTATTCTAGACATGTTGTCTTTGCTCTAATGCTGTTTTGTTTTTCTCTATCTCCTACTGCTTGTGCACCAAACTGGAGCTGTCAGGGCCAGTGTCAAGGTGTATACTATGGAGGAGGAGCTAACTTTTTTTTTGTCTACTTAGTGTCAGCCTCCTGGCGGCAATAGCATACACCCACAGTCCTGTGTCCCCCAATGAATGACTCGGAGAAAAGGATTTTACGGTGAGTAACACAAAAATCCCTGTATATGCTCACCTTCCGGCGGCCCCCGGTCCAGCCCAGGCATTTAGCGATGCTCCTCGCGACGCTCCATTCCCAGTAATGCCTTGCGGCAATAACCCGTGATGATGTACCGGTCCCGCGAGACCACTATGTCATCACAGGTCGTTGCCGCAATACATTCTTGGAACCAGAGCGTCGCGAGGAGCGGGAAAGGCTCCTTAGAAGCCCGGACACAGGCTGGGTTTTAAAGAAGCTCTGTAATGACAAGTACTGAGGTCTTCTACAGACCCCCGGCTGTCATAGCAACCCATTGGTGAACTGCGATCATGTCACAGACTCACTGATGAGCCCATGGGATGATGTGCCCCCATGCCAGCGCATGTTATAGGCCTCTATCAGAGATTGTTTACCGGTTAAATACCGCAATCAATGGCTTCACTCCATCTGCGGTTGTTAGAGGCAGGTCCTGGCTGTAACACACAGCTGTGATCTGCTGGGTCTGGGATGAGCGCACCCCTTATGGCTGCTCCATACTGCTGCTTCTGACTTGTGCTGTACATGTACGGTGCATGTGATGATGGGATTAAAGGGAACCTGTCAGGTCCCCCATACTGGCAAACCCAGCAGCATTCAGCTAACCAGACCTGTATAACGTTTTTATTTATATCTCATTTTCCCTTAATAACATTATACAGGGCTGGTTAGGCAGGGAATTTGCTCATGCATAGGTGAATGCTGCTGGGTTGGAGGACATGGGGGACCTGACAGGTTCCCTTTAACCTTTGGGTTTTTTAGTTTAAAAAACTGCTAAGGAGCAATCTTACTACAATGTGCAAATATGAGGGGACATACAGAGCTCTTTCTAATGATCTTATTTCACATGGGTCTGATATGGGGACAATGGGGCATCCTCAGTGTCTAGAGAAGGTTTAATCATAATCAGATGCAGATTCTTTACTGTAAGAGCAGCGAGACTATGGAACTCTCTGCCACATGATGGTGAAATACTTGATTCACTACTAAAAGTCAAGAAGGGTCTGGATGCATTTCTTGAAAAATATAAGATTTCAGGTTATAGGTACTAGATTCTGTGATGGGATGTTAATCCAGGGAACTAGTTTGATAATCGGGAAGGAATTTTTCTCCTAATATGAAGCTATTAGTGTCTACTCCATGAGGTTTTTGCCTTCATCTGGATCAACAAGTTAGGCAATAGGTTGAACTCTATGGACTTATGTCTAGCTTCAAAACAATGAAACTAGTAGCAAAATGAATGAACAAAAGAGAAATCAAAATCTCATAAATATTTGGTGTGACCACTAGGGATAGAAACGGTTTTGGTTCGGGTTTCCAGAACAGTACACGAACTTCCACCAGAACCCAAACGCCATTGAAAATAATAGATAACCGCTAACTGCCAAGAAAAGGAAAAGTTCTCACTCACTCTGGCTATCACTCTCAAAAACAAAATTCATATGTGCAGAGTTTTATGTCCCGTTTATAATTTGGGCTAGGAGCTGCTTAGAGGGTTGCTAATGCTTGTCTCGTCTCGTTTTAGAAGTTCCCCCACAGTCATCTCCACCCACCTACACCGGAGTCTGTGTTCAGAGATCTCATAATGTACAAGGATAGAAGTCACATTAATAAGAGGATATTGGACCTTACAATGGAGATCATCTACTTGCTCTCCAGAGGGGTGAGGGCTGCCGTTTTCTGAGTAGTATTCTTCTGTGGAACATTCGGTTTGGATAGTAATCAGAGACAGATTTTATTACTTTACTCAATTTCCAGGATTATGTAATTCTGAAGTCGTCTGGTGAGCACGTGATACCTAGCGGCGCCATTCATGGCTTGGCAGGTCAGAATTGTACCCACAGCCCCCTCATGCTGCCAACCTCTGACTCTCTGACCCGTCAGCTACACAACGAGCAGAAGATCTTAGAAGTCACCAACAAGCTGAATGAGCTGCTGACCGGAGAGGTGAGCGCTGCTGGGACACGGCACAGTTACCGGCGTACATAATGTCTGGATGATGAATATGTTTGTATGTTAGGTCCCGTTAAGGTGTCAGGATGTCACTGTCTATTTCTCTGTGGAGGAGTGGGAGTATTTTGAGCAACACAAGGATCTGTACATGAAGCGCCTTACATCACCAGGTAAGATTCGAGACCCTATATGTTAATGTCTGGAGATTAGTGCTTGCCTTCATGTCTGCCAACAGTGCTGAGTTTTGCCAGAGATTCGGATTGACTATGTGGTGTCACATTAGGGACTAAATTTACTATGGCATTTTGCCTCATAAGGGGCATTCTTTGGTGAAAGCACCACTCTAGCATTTTTTTTATGAAGTGGTGCTAAATGAAGTTCCCTGCACCTAGTATTATTCGTAACAAACGCCAGCTCTTCCTGGCGCTGCTTCAGTCGGTCTCCAGCAGTTTGTGACCTGACAGATTGCTCCTGTGTCCAGAAGTCACCAATCCTTTGAGAGCCTCATTCTGAGAACTTGTGAGTGCTACCTCTGACTTCCCATCAGCTAGAAATTGCTGTCACAAGATGGTAGAGCTTTGCCAGGAGGTGCTGAAGCTGATGGTTAGTAAGTATAACACTAGTTAAAGTAATGCAAAAGTAAACCTATAGGAGGAGTTTCACTATGGCATCTGACTGGTCTACTAACATGTGGAGAGAAAATCCAGGAAGCTCGGGCACTCCCTTAGGTTGTACCGTATATACAGTACAGACCAAAAGTTTGGACACACCTTCTAATTTAAAGATTTTTCTGTATTTTCATTACTATGAAAATTGTACATTCACACTGAAGGCATCAAAACTATGAATTAACACATGTGGAATTATATACTTAACAAAAAAGTGTGAAACAACAACTTCAAAGTAGCCACCTTTTGCTTTGATGACTGCTTTGCACACTCTTGGCATTCTCTTGATGAGCTTCAAGAGGTAGTCACCGGGAATGGTTTTCACTTCACAGGTGTGCCCTGTTAGGTTTAATAAGTGGGATTTCTTGCCTTATAAATGGGGTTGGGACCATCAGTTGTGTTGAGCAGAAGCCTGGTGGATACACAGCCGATAGTCCTACTAAATAGACTGTTAGAATTTGTATTATGGCAAGAAAAAAGCAGCTAAGTAAAGAAAAACGAGTGGCTATCATTACTTTAAGAAATGAAGGTCAGTCAGTCCGAAAAATTGTGAAAACTTTGAAAGTGTCCCCAAGTTCAGTTGTAAAAACCATCAAGCGCTACAAAGAAACTGGCTCACATGAGTACCGCCCCAGGAAAGGAAGACCAAGAGTCACCTCTGCTTCTGAGGATAAGTTTATCCGAGTCACCAGCCTCAGAAATCACAGGTTAACAGCAGCTCAGATTAGAGACCAGGTCAATGCCACACAGAGTTCTAGCAGCAGACAAATCTCTACACCAACTGTTAAGAGGAGACTTTGTGCAGTAGGCCTTCATGGTAAAATAGCTGCTAGGAAACCACTGCTAAGGACAGGCAACAAGCAGAAGAGACTTGTTTAGGCTTAAGAACACAAGGAATGGACATTAGGCCAGTGGAAATCTGTGCTTTGGTCTGATGAGTCCAAATTTGAGATCTTTGGTTCCAACCATCCTGTCTTTGTGCGACTCAGAAAAGGTGAACGGATGGACTCTACATGCCTGGTTCCCACCGTGAAGCATGGAGGAGGAGGTGTGAGGGTGCTTTGCTGGTGACTCTGTTGGGGATTTATTCAAAATTGAAGGCATACTGAACCAGCATGGCTACCACAGCATCTTGCAGCGGCATGCTATTCCATCCGGTTTGCGTTTAGTTGGACCATCATTTATTTTTCAACAGGACAATGACCCCAAACACACCTCCAAGCTGTGTAAGGGCTATTTGACAAAGAAGGAGAGTGATGGGGTGCTACGCCAGATGGCCTGGCCTCCACAGTCACCAGACCTGAACACAGTTGAGATGGTTTGGGGTGAGCTCAACCGCAGAGTGAAGGCAAAAGGGCCAACAAGTGCTAAGCACCTCTGGGAACTCCTTCAAGATTGTTGGAAGACCATTCCCGGTGACTACCTCTTGAAGCTCATAAAGAGAATGCCAAGAGTGTGCAAAGCAGTCATCAAAGCAAAAGGTGGCTACTTTGAAGAACCTAGAATATAAGACATAATTTCAGTTGTTTCACACTTTTTTGTTAAGTACCGTATTTTTCGCTTTGTAAGACGCTCCGGATTATAAGACGCACCCCAAATTTTGAGGAGAAAAATAGGAAAAAACTATTTTTTAATAAATTGGTGGGGCGTCTTATAATCCATGCATCTTATTACTTACCAGGGGTTGTGGTTGTGGTGGATCAGGGTCCCAGGCTCGTTGCCGGAGGCAGGAGTGGAGCATTGCTGCAGGCTGGGATGAGGGGGTCTGCAGGGGGCTCCTGTGCTGCAGGGGGGCTCCTGTGCTGCAGCCTGGGATGAGGGGTCTGCAGGGGGCTCCTTTGCTGCAGGCTGGGATGAGGGGTCTGCTGGGGGCTCCTTTGCTGCAGGCTGGGATGAGGGGTCTGCAGGGGGCTCCTGTGCTGTAGGGCTGTCTCCGGTGCTGCGGGGGGCTCTGGCGACATTTTGTGAAAGACCAGAGCCCCCCGGCAGTTCTTCCATGCGTTCCAGTATGACTAATTCCGGGAAAATGGCCGCCGGAATCTCGAGAGATGAGATCTCAGCGCTGAAATCTCATCTCCCGAGATTCCGGCGGCCATTTTCCCGGAGTCAGTCATACTGGAACTAACTCCGGGAAAATGGCCGCCGGAATCTCGAGAGATGAGATCTCAGCGCTGAAATCTCATCTCCCGAGATTCCGGCGGCCATTTTCCCGGAATTAGTCATACTGGAACGCATGGAAGAACTGCCGAGGGGCTCTGGTCTTTCACAATATGTCGCCAGAGCCCCCCGCAGCACCGGAGCCTTCAGCATCACCCGGGGCAGCAGCGGACAACCCCGGCAGTGGCGGCGGACGACAGCGGCGGCAGGCGGTAGCGGCGGCGGACACCCCCTCCTCCCAGCCTGTAATGGTAAGCGGTATATCCGCTTTGTTAGACGCACCCACATTTCCCCCCCAAATTTGGGGGAAATAAAGTGCGTCTTACAAAGCGGAAAATACGGTATATAATTCCACATGTGTTAATTCATAGTTTTGATGCCTTCAGTGTGAATTTACAATTTTCATAGTCCTGAAAATACAGAAAAATCTTTAAATGAGGTGTGTCCAAACTTTTGGTCTGTACTGCACATACAGTTAGGTCCATATATATTTGGACAGAGACAACATTTTTCTAATTTTGGTTATAGACATTACCACAATGAATTGTAAACAAAACAATTCAGATGCAGTTGAAGTTCAGACTTTCAGCTTTCATTTGAGGGTATTCACATTAAAATTGGATGAAGGGTTTAGAAGTTTTAGCTCCTTAACATGTCACCCTGTTTTTAAAGGGACCAAAAGTAATTGGACAATTGACTCCAAGGCTATTTCATGGACAGGTGTGGGCAATCCATTCATTATGTCATTCTCAATTAAGCAGATAAAAGGCCTGGAGTTGATTTGAGGTGTTGTGCTTGCATTTGGAAGGTTTTGCTGTGAAGTAAACATGCGGTCGAAGGAGCTCTCCATACAGGTGAAACAAGCCATCCTTAAGCTGCGATAACAGAAAAAACCCATCCGAGAAATTGCTACAATATTAGGAGTGGCAAAATCTACAGTTTGGTACATCCTGAGAAAGAAAGAAAGCACTGGTGAACTCATCAATGCAAAAAGACCTGGGCGCCCACAGAAGACAACAGTGGTGGATGATCGCAGAATAATCTCCATGGTGAAGAGAAACCCCTTTACAACAGCCAACCAAGTGACCAACACTATCCAGGAGGTCGGCGTATCAATATCCAAATCTACCATAAAGAGAAGACTGCATGAAAGTAACTACAGAGGGTTCACTGCACGGTGCAAGCCACTCATAAGCATCAAGAATAAAAAGGCTAGACTGGACTTTGCTAAAAAACATCTAAAAAAGCCACACAGTTCTGGAAGAACATTCTTTGGACAGAAGAAACCAATATCAACCTCTACCAGAATGATGGAAAGCGAAAAGTATGGCGAAGGCGTGGTACAGCTCATGATCCAAAGCATACCACATCATCTGTAAAACACGGCGGAGGCAGTGTGATGGCTTGGGCATGCATTGCTGCCAGTGGCACTGGGTCACTAGTGTTTATTGATGATGTGACACAGGACAGAAGCAGCCAAAGGAATTCTGAGGTATTCAGAGACCTACTGTGTGCTCAGATCCAGCCAAATGCAGCCAAACTGATTGGTCGTCGCTTCATACTACAGATGGACAATGACCCAAAACATAAAGCCAAAGCAACCCAGGAGTTTATTAAAGCAAAGAAGTGGAATATTCTTGAATGGCCAGGTCAGTCACCTGATCCCAACCCAATTGAGCATGCATTTCACTTGTTAAAGACTAAACTTCAGACAGAAAGTCCCACAAACAAACAGCAACTGAAAACCACCGCAGTGAAGGCCTGGCAGAGCATCAAAAAGGAGGAAACACAGAGTCTGGTGATGTCCATGAGTTCAAGACTTCAGGCAGTCATTGCCATCAAAGGGTTTTCAACCAAGTGCTAAAAACAATTTTTTTATCTAAAATTAATGAATCTGTCCAATTACTTTTGGTCTCTTTAAAACCAGGGTGACACATGTTAAAGGGAACCTGTCACCTGAATTTGGCGGGACTGGTTTTGGGTCATATGGGCGGAGTTTTCGGGTGTTTGATTCACCCTTTCCTTACCCGCTGGCTGCATGCTGGCCGCAATATTGGACTGAAGTTCATTCTCTGTCCTCCGTAGTACATGCCTGCACAGTGTAATCTTGCCTTGTGCAGGCGTGTACTATGGAGGACAGAGAATGAACTTCAATCCAATATTGCAGCCAGCATGCAGTCAGCGGGTAAGGAAAGGGTGAATCAAACACCCGAAAACTCCGCCCATATGACCCAAAACCAGTCCCGCCAAATTCAGGTGACAGGTTCCCTTTAAGGAGCTGAAACTCCTAATCCCTTCATCCAATTTTAATGTGGATACCCTCAAATGAAAGCTAAAAGTCTGAACTTCAACTGCATCTGAATTGTTTTCTTTACAATTAATTGTGGTAATGTCAATAACCAAAATTAGAAAAATGTAGTCTCTGTCCAAATATATATGGACCTAACTGTACATACACAGTAGATGGTGGCCTGATTCTAATGCATCGGGTATTCTAGAATATGTATGTAGTTTATTTATGAAGATTTCAGAATAATGCAATGAATACACAGGATTCGGCCGGCCGGGCGCAACCAGTTAGTGAAGTGTGGTTCAAATCCAGCGGCAATTTGCGGCCTGTCCAAGGTGTGTCCAAACTTTTGGTCTTTACTGTAGTTAATAGAGTAGTAGGACTATATATCATGTGCTGACGAGCTATGCAAGGGCGCATAGCAATGCTCTAAAGCCACTTAATTACTGGTCATTGGTAAAAACGGTGGGTTGGGAAACAATGCAAGACATATCTGGACGAGCACATTTTGAGTGCTTCACTAGGATCTTCTTCAGGTTCAAGAGTTCATGAAGGTAGTGGTTAAGTTTCAATTTTTGGCACTAACAGTAAGGTCAGAGGTCATCGTTTTAAAGTTCACTGAAAGATCTGTCTTGGAGCATACAGAGGTCTTTCATTAAACTGTAACGGATGACCTTCACAACAAAAATTTTAATTTAAATCTGAGAACCTAAACCGCTACCTTCATGAACTCTTGAGCCTGAAGAGGATCCTAGTGAAGCATCGAAAACATGTTCAGTCAAAGAAGTCATTTGTTTCTCACACCACTGGTTTTACCCAGATGTCATGACTGAGCAGTAATAAAATGGTTTTATAGCAACAAGCTGCGCCGGTGTTGCTCCTCTTTCCTGTAATTTTCCCGTCTGTACTAACAAGCTTCCATCCAACTGATTAACCCTGAAAGAGCCACTATCATTGTTAATCCTGGTGCTGAAACTGGTAGAGGGGGTCTTTTATTATCCCTGTCTGTTAACTTATCAACCAACACTCAGAAAACTATCCATCTGCCGTCAAGTAGAAGTGGTGTGTTAGTCATTGTTAGAAAGTTGAAAGTAATTGGTTTTCTCAGGGTGGGGAGGGGGGGGGGGGTGTTGAGAGAAGAGTGGTGCATTCTGATTTAATAGATGTGTTTTACTTCCTTTTGGATCTTTTAGGTCAGCGCACCAGTCAAGGTTTTCTGAAAAGAGATGATGCGCCTTGCAGAAATGTCAGTACTTCACCGGTTACCTCAAAATACAATGCCTTAAAAGAGTTAGCCACCTTACTAATATTTTAGCAAATGTGTTTGGGGACACTTAAGACACAATAGGTAGCTGTCGGCTGAATGATGGTTTGGCTGACAGCCTCTCATGTGACTTCTCCAGACTCTCCTGGTGACAACTGATGTCATCCCAGTAGTTATCCGAGCATGCTCAGGTGTTATCCAAGTATCTTGGGTGTGCTCGGATAATATATTCGAGTCCCTGCAGCTGTATGTTTTGTGGCGGTAGACATCTGCAACATATGCAGGGATTGCATGTTTGTTTGGCAATCCCCGCATGTGTTCAGGCTGTCTACTGCCAAAAAACATGCAACCGCAGGGACTCGAATATATTATCCCAGCACACCCAAGATGATCGGATAACACGTTATCTGAGATCATTTGTTCATCCCAGTGCAGTCCGATTATTGCGGATGCCGGCAGTGGAGTAGATCTAGAATTTACTTTCTCTGTCTCCTCCGCACCTGTGCTACGATTCTCTCATACAGGAGAATCAGAGCACAGACACTTGGCTCACGCTTTCAGAAGAGCATCATTAGCGTAATCGGACCTAACCTCTCAGAGAGTGGACGGCCGTGTGTGCTTTAAGCCCATACGGAATATAGAACTGTATCTTGGTAAACTGCTAAAAAGACAAAACTTGTGTCACGGTCCAAATATTTCTGGACCTAACTGTATATGTACATACTGTATTACACTGTGTTTATGTAAGGATTCAAAAAGGAAGCACACTGTAGCGCCATAGCATGTGAATATGAAAATTTAATTCCATTACTGCATTAGAAATATGAAAAATTGAGAAAGTTTAGCGCATAAATTGGCCAATTCATGTGTACCTGGAAGCCACGTTAAGGCATTTCTCTTTCCAGGAAATACCTTACTGTGGCTTCCAGGTACACATGAATTGGCCAATTTATGCGCTAAACTTTCTAAATTTTTCATATTTTTAATGCAGTAATGCAATTCAGTTTTCATATTTCATATTTAAATGCTATGGCGCTACAGTGTGCTGCCTTTTTGTTTGAGAGTATACGAGTTGGTGACTCTAGGTTCAGCACGTGTTCACACTTAGTCTATGTTTGGATGTGACGGTCAGTTTTTTGAAGTATGTAAGGATTCAGACAAATTATTCTTCATATTGCACAATTTTGATTTTATTTGGTTTTTAACGAGTTTTAACTTTCTGCCCGTTTTTTTTTTTTTTTTTTAGTCCGCACAAAATACGCCTTATAGTCAACCAAATACAGTCCAGGGAGATACTGACTTTTCTGACTCCGAAGAGGTAAGCATTTGTAACTTGGCAAACCGTTCTGTACAAAATCATTGCTTTTATTTAGGTATATTTTTATGGGAGGGAAGAGGATGATTTTTCTTAGTTTTATTAAATTTTACCCACATGTTCTGCAGTACATAAGCATTTTTTCCCTTGTTTTGTTGATCAGACGGTGTCTGACAGTGAAGACTATGAAGATGATGAAAGCCAGTCAGAAACTGAATCAGAAGATGAAGTTCCCTTGTCAAAAATAAATGATCCGGTAATATAACGTAGCGCAAACTACTGTATATAACTAAGAACATGTAAAGGAGCAATGAAAAAATGGCATTAAGGTTAAGTCCCATTGTTCTTGCCCATCATTCAGTCTTTTATTGTCATACTCTTACTCTGTGGGAAATAATAAACTATCTTTTATTCGTTTAGGACCTGCAAGTTCTTTTGAATAGGTTACGGAAAATGGTAAAGGAGTCTGAAGATTACAACCCACAGTGCTTCCAAAACGACCCAGAGTGGGGACCAGGTGAGATCAGCTCGGCAGAAGCACCGTATGCAGTGGTGGAGACGTGCAAAATATACAATTAGTCACATTACAATCACTGAAATAATGATCTCCATACTCCGTGCAACTCTGGGTGGTAATGTGCTGCGTGGCTAAGAATCAGATGGCAAAGCTGCATGTGATTTATTGCCAGTTTCCGCTGTTTGGGAATGCAGTTTTCGGGCATGCAGCCCTTCACCTGTACAAGCTTTGTACAAACACATTTCAAAATCCCAGCTATTTCCAAAATTGTGTGCAATTTTGTCTGCTGTTGTTAGTCCCGCAGCACAATAACCCATATTGAGTGCTCTCACACTAATGACAAAATCGGACAGCCATGTATCACAGTCAGAGTACAGACCGTGATGTCTCACAAAAGTGCGTACACCCTTCACCTTTTTGTAAATATAATATCTTTTCATGGGACAACACTGAAGATCTGACGCGTTGACACAATATCCAGCAGTCAGTGCGCAGCTTGTATAACAGTGTAAATGTGGTGTGCCCTCTAAATAACTCAACACACTGCCATTAATGTCTAAACCTCCGGCAGCAAAAAGTGAGTACACCCCAAAGTGTCAATATTTTGTGTGACCACCATTTTTTTTTAAGCTCTGCCTTAACTCTCATGGCCATGGACTTCACTAGCGGTTAACAGATTGCCACTGGAATCCTCTTCCACTCCATGATGACATAACGGAGCTGGTGGATGATGGAGACTTTGTGCTTCTCCATCTTCCATTTTGAGGATGCCCTACAGATGCACTATAAGGTTTAGGTCTGGAGACATGCTTGGCCAGTACAGCATCTTTACCCTCAGTTTCTTTAAAAAGGCAGTGGTCGTATTGGAGGCAAGTTTGGGGTCATACCATGTTAGGATACTGCCCTGCAGCCCAGTTTCTGAAGACAGGGGATCACGCTCTGCTTCAGTATGTCACAGTACATGTTGGAATTCATGGTTCCCTCAATGAACTGAAGCTCCCCACAGCCGGCAGCACTGATGTAGCCCCAAACCATGACACTCGCATCACCATGCTTGACTGTAGGCAAGACACAATTGTGTTTGTACTCCTCACCTGGTTGCTGCCACACCTTTGATACCATCTGAACCAAATAAATTTATCTTGGTCTCATCAGACCACAGAGCATGGTTCCAGTAATCCATGTCCTTAGTCAGCTTGTCTTCAGCAAACTGTTTGTGGGCCTTCTTGTGCATCATCTTTAGAAGAAGCTTCTTCAAGGACCACAGCCATGTAGACCAATTTGATGCAATGTGCAGTTTATGGTCTGAGCACTGACGGGCAGATCCCCACACCCCACCCCTTTTAACCTCTGAAGAAACATTGGCAGCACTCATACGTCTATTTTGAAGAGACAGCCTCTGGATATGACGCTGAGCATGTGCACCCAACTTCTTTGGATGATCATGGCGAGGCTAGTTGTGAGTGTAACCTGTCTTGTTAAACCACTGTATGGTCTTGGCCACGGTACTGCAGCTCAGTGTCTTGGTTTGGTAGTCTTATAGCCTAGGCCATCTTTAGAGCAACATTTTTTTTATCATCCTCAGAGTTCTTTGCCGCGAGATGCCATGTTGAACTTTCAAGGACCAACATGTGCGAGTTTGAGAGTGACGACGCCAAATTTTACACATATCACACCTGGGAGGGAAAATAGCTGATTGGGCGCAATTTGGACATGTTCACTTAAAGGGTGTACTCACTGTTGCCGGAGGTTTAGACATCAATGGCTGTGTGTTATTTAGAGGTCACACCAAATTTACACTGTTATACTAGCTGTACACTGACTACTACTGATATGGAAATTTGGGTTGGATAAATCTATCCCGTGTGTGCTGCGGCCGTTCCCAATAAGACTGAGTATTTTGAGCGCTCATCAAGAATGAGTCTGTACACGATTGTGACAGGAAAGCATTCCATCAATACTGATCCTTTATTTCCTGATACATAGTTTTATAATTGCATATAGAAAGGAGTGGTTAGGGGTGGTTAGTTAGTTAATTAACATATTGTCTAGCTCCTCTGTTATTGGTTATCTGAATATATATGGAATATTGTGATTAATGCACATATGACTGCTGATTAAGCAACTAAAATGAAGTTCTCTGCATCTGGGACAAAGTTGAGACAACTCATCAGCACTTAATACATCTGGAGTTCTTCTGCTTTTTGGGTGGAAAACACCGAACTGTCTGTCTGGCTTATATCAGTTTATGTCAGCCATTTTAAGCAATTGATTATAGTGTATATAGATATATTTGCGTTTATATGAGTATATATGATTATAGAGGAGTATACATGCAAGTGAGATCTACGTGATAGAAATATTTCTATCACACTACTACTATACATTTTAACAATATCTTCAGTGTTGTCCCATGAAAATATATAAAATATTTAAAAAAATATGAGGTGTACTCATTTTTGTGACATTATATACATGCTCATATCCTGTAAATATTATGCAGTGACACTGATCTTAAGTCTGCATGTCTTGCAATAAGTGACCTGTGTGCTGTAAATGGATACTTTGATTCAGTGAAGATCCTGGAATGAGTACGCGATGTGTGAATATATCCTTAAGAGTGCCCTTTTTTATTGAAATCACTGGGCAGCCACAGACTGATGATCTTACTGAATATAACAAAAGTGACCAGAAGTGTCCCTAATGGCTCCCCAATCCAACTTTCTAGCAAAAGTCATATCCTAATTTCCCAGTTGTGGGATCCTGGCATGCAGAGCGATATCCCGCAATCCTACGTAGGCTTCCTTGCTATGAAATTTCAAAGAGCAAGAGGCTACCTCAGCGCTGTGGCATCCTTTACTAAGTGGTTACCTAATGGTAAGTTGAACCGCTTAGTGGAGAATGTGGTAGTACCCCTTTCTGACATCAGACGTAATAATCTGTCCATTTGACCTGGGTCTATCTGACCAGGGACGGATTATTATGTCTGATATTAATCTGTCAGCTGACACCTGGCACTAAGTGCCAGGAGTGGTCATGCACCGCTCCCGGCACTTTAACCCCCAAACTGCTGCAGTTGAATGAGATAGAATTTCGGGAGTCGACACAGGGATGACAGTCCTTCCTGCCTTTGGATCGGAGACCCTGCAGCGTGACGCAGGGTCCCGGTCATTGCCATGGTGAGCCGATGTTGTCATGACGACATCCTCGTCACCAGAGCTAGGAAACTTGCTGATCATGCACAGTGCATGATCAGTAAGTTTCTTTGCCAGTGCAGATATGTCACAACAACAAAAAGTGTAATAAAACGCGATTATAAATTGATATTGATTTTTCATTCTGCCTCCCAAAGATCGCAGTAAGGCTCAGCGCATATTTATCCTGCGCTCTGCGTTTAGCACTTACATCGGGGCATCAATGTAAATCTCTGAAATACCTGATTCAGATGCAACCTCTGGCGGAAGATTCCCTATAATGAGGCAGATGGAGGCACTGTATACACCGTCTGACCTGTGTTCCGGCAGTGCCTGTCTTTTTAGGATTGCATAAAGGTGCATAAAAAGTGCCACTTTATAAACTACTCTGAAGCACGTAAGGGTTCAAGGTGGTCACCACGCATCAAAATGCATTCCTTGAGGGGTCTAGTTTCCAAAATGGGGTCAATTGTGGGGGTTTCCACTGTTTTAAGCACATGAGGGGCGCTCCAAATGGGATATGATGTCCATTAATGATCCAGGAAATTTTACATTCAAAAAGTCAAATGATGCGCCTTCCCTTCCGAGTGCTGCCGTGCACCCAAATAGTAGTTTTCTCCCTAATATGGGGTATCGGCATACTCAGGAGAAATTGCACAACAAATTGTGTGGTGCAACTTCTCCTGTTACCCTTATGAAAATGCAATATTTTGGGCCTCATCAGTGGATATATAAGGATTTCTTGGGGCGGCAGGACTTCCCATTATTAAGGATAGTGATGGGAAGAGGTTGGAAGAGACCATAACGGAGGAAGAGATTTAAATAGCTATCATGTCAATGATGAATAATAGGGCCCGTGGGGCTGATGGAATCCTGGGTGAGATCTACAAGCAATTAATGGAGGTATCGGTGACCAAGTTGAAAGAAGATGAGTAGTGATGAGCGAATATACTCGTTACTCGAGATTTGCCGAGCACGCTTGGGTGTCCTCCAAGTATTTGTAAGTGCTCGGAGATTTAGTTTTCCTTGCAGCAGCTGAATGATTAACATCTGTTAGCCAGCTTGATTACATGTGGGGATTCCCTAGCAACCAGGCAACCCCCACATGTACTTATGCTGGCTAACAGATGTAAATCATTCAGCTGAGGTGAGGAAAACTAAATCTCTTTAAGCACTTACAAATATTCGGCGTGCTTGGGAAATCTCAAGTAACGAGTATATTCGCTCATCACTAAAGGTGAGTTACTGGTGTCCATGAGAGAGGCGGTAGTGGTGGTTATTCCGAAGGAGGGTATGGACCCAGAGCTGTCAGAATCCTATAGGCACATTTTTGCCAAATTTCAGTTTTTTTCACAAAGGCAAGTCATACCAAAGAAATTTTACCACTATCATGAAGTACAATATGTCACGAGAAAACAATGTCAGAATCACTGGGATCCATGGAAGCATTCCAGAGTTATAACCTCATAAAGGGACAGTGGTCAGAATTGTAAAAATTGGCCCAGTCATTAACATGTAAACCACCCTTGGGGGTAAAGGGGTTGTCATCTTTCAGAAAATCTTCTGCAGTTTGTTCTAAAAAAGACAAGCCACCTTTTACCCAATTTCCGGGTCCAGTGCTGAGTCTCTGGTGATGCTCCATATGTCTGGTATTGGCTTTATCACTATTGTTACGTCGTCAGTGCGGGAGCCAATCGGTGAGCTCAGTGTATCTGCCTGTGTAGACAGAACGCCCTCCCTCAGAGCCACGGTGCTAACTGATTGCCTGCCATGTTGTTGATGTGACGTCTGTGCCACCGCCAGTAAAGAACAATGGGAGCAGCGTCAGAGACTCAGCAATGGACAGTGAGTAAAGCACAGATTCTTATTTAATAACAAACTGCAGCCTGAATTCCTACTATCGAATCCATTCCTGCCTGTCGCTTGCAGGGGTTGTCTCAATTTCTTAAATGGATAAATTTGCAAAGTGCATATAAAAACAGGGACCATTGCAATTTACCTCTTATTAAAGGGGTTCTGACAGAAATTGAATAAAATCAATACTTTTAAATATTACAAATATTACTGACTACCTTTATCTAAAAAGTAATCTTTATTTAGTGCACTGTCAACATTTTAAATATGCCAGTTGCCATAGCAGTTTCCCAGCCATCCAAGCTGTGACATAGTAGGACAGGATGGGCTAACCCGAAAAGGGAAGTCTGGGATCCTTTCTGAACACCCACTATTCGGGCATAGACTTCACCAGGATGTTGTGTTACTGTGCGGGTTCGGCACCCTGACACCGAGTGTTTCTCCCTCTGTCATCTGCGTGACAGCGCATGAAACACCGGCGGCTCTGATCGGCGGTGAGATTGATCCCACCTGTGAGATACACACACTATATCTGTATACAGTTTATAGTCATCTAGCATATATAACGTATATATATTATGTACAGAGTAGCATGCGGGTACCAACATATACAGTGTAACATACACTTTGGATACTTACAATAGTGAGAGGATTCTGTCACTTACTGAATAGAAATGGCTGAAGACTGTACTTTTCATCCAGCAGCTCCGTCCTCCAATAAACCTGTGAGGATGACAGAACTTTTCTTTAACTGACTAAGAACATTTATCATCTTCTCCTTTTGGCTATGTGCACATGTTGCGGATTAGCCTCTGGAATTTTTTGTGCGGATTCTGCCTCTCTTGGCAGAAAATGCAGGTGCGGATTTGATGCGTTTTTTATGTGGATTTTGTGCGGATTTACTGCGGATTTCTATAATGGAATGGGTACAAAAACTCTGCAGATCTGCACAAATAAATGACATGGATGAATGGATCTGCAGCATTTTCCGTGCAGAATTTTCCGCACCATTAGCACACCAATTTTTTTTTCCATTGATTTACATTGTACTGTAAATCATTGTGGATCTGCAGCGTTTCTGCACGGAAAAAAATGCTGCGGATCCGCAGTAAATCCGCAACGTGTGCACATAGCTTTAGTCGCTCCGCTCAACTCGTCCTGTCAGGTTCAGTGAACAGGATACTTGATCAGACACGACCCTCATACGACGATGCTATGGCAGCTGACATATTTAAAAATCCTGACAGTTTACTAAATAAAGATAACCTTTTTGCTAAATAAAAGGTATTCAGTAAAATGTTAATATTTAAATGTAATTTATTTTATTCAATTTCTTAGAGAACCGCTTTAAAACGGAGAGATCTTTAATGCTATATTTTATTGCCCATTGCCTTGGTTACCGGCCACCACTATAATCTATTAGTGGTCGCTGGTTTCCTAAGTAAGTAGTGCAGCGCTGGCAAGCTTTTTGCTATAAAGTTTGCAATGCTATTCAGGCGCTGTGCTGATCACCGGATCCCACCAGCTTCAGTGCCCTGTGCTCCTCTGATACTGTAGAGGTAACACTGCCTATGCTTACAGCCTTGGAGAGCGCACTGTTTGGGCCAGCAGCGCAGCCATGCCAGTAGTCCACATTGTCCATCAGGAGCGCACTGTTCGATCCAGTAGGGCAACCATGCCAGTAGTCCACAGTGCCCATCAGGAGCGCACTGTTCGGGCCAGCAACGCAGCCATGCCAGTAGTCCACAGTGACCATCAGGAGCGCACTGTTCGGGCCAGCAGGGCAGCCATGCCAGTAGTCCAGTGTCCATCAGGAGCGCCATGTTCGGGCCAGCAGTGCAGCCATGCCAGTAGTCCACAGTGTCCATCTGGAGCGCACTGTTTAAGCCAGCAGGGCAGCCATGCCAGTAGTCCACAGTATCCATCAGTAGAGCACTGTTCGGGCCAGCAGGGCAGCCATGCCAGTAGTCCAGTGTCCATCAGGAGCGCCATGTTCGGGCCAGCAGTGCAGCCATGCCAGTAGTCCACAGTGTCCATCAGGAGCGCACTGTTTAAGCCAGCAGGGCAGCCATGCCAGTAGTCCACAGTATCCATCAGTAGAGCACTGTTCGGGCCAGCAGCGCAACCATGCCAGTAGTCTACAGTGTCCATCAGGAGCGCACTGTTTGGGCCAGCAGTACAGCCCTGCCAGTAGTCCACAGTATCCATCAGGAGCGCAGCCATGCCAGTAGTCCAAAGTGGGAATCATCAAGAGTGCACTTTTCCCCTGACAAGAAGCAGGAGCCTGAGGGGGAGTGCTGAGCTTCTGAAGGTAGAAGATGAGAATAACCATTGAAAGCACCACTCTGCACTTGTGTTTTTTATTTGATTCCCCCCAGAGCTATGTCAATGGTGTGTCTTCCCTTCCCATAGTAAAAATACTTATCCGCCACCATTTTGTGCTCTTCCTGGCTCCGTTCCTGTCCCTTTCAGCCATCTTGTGACTGTATTCCCTGACAGACCAGGAATCAGAGGAAGCAGTCACAAGATCTCAATAAACCCTCGTTCTGGCTGCCATAGACATACATGAGTTGTCGCTTCCGTATTGCCCAGCAAACAGCAGGTTACAACCTGTAGAACAGAAGAAGATGGCAGCTGGTAAGTATAATACTAGGGGTAAGGAAACTGCATTAGGGATACAGCTCCGGAGGAGAAATAAAAAAAAAACCAGCTCACTGGAATGGTGCTTTCATACACTGCATCCTCTGAGAAAGGTACACAACACAAAGTAATCTCCGCTGTCAGAGCCATTTGTAGCTGAAAGTGATATAGATGTGGAATAATGGTAGAATGCTATTTTCCTCCTCTTTTCTAGGATTTTGAGAATTGTTGCCTGACATCTGTGTTTGAAGCACAGCAAGTTTGACCTAAAAATCGTGTCCCAACTCTGTCATACATGGATCATTTAAAGAAGCAGCTTTATCTGGATTCTTACTGACGTTTTGGTGGAAATTACTGGACAAATGATGATCTTGCTTCGGACTGGTCAAAAAAGCGCACTGGTTTTTGTTTTTTTATATATATTATATGTAAAATAGACTGGGATTTTTTTTAAATTGTAAAAATGTAGTATTTTTTGTTGAATAAAATTAAAAATGTACAATTTACAGATTTTTTTTGTCTGCATGATGCGGCACGTAGGACTAGCACAATGAGGCAGTTCCAATTAAAAATGGAGGAGGACATGTAACACTGAAAATGGGCCAAGATTTTTCACTATATGCTGAATTTCACACCTATTAAGGCTTGCAGATACTTTGCACCTTAGTAGACAATTTTAGAAAGCGTCTAGAGATAGAAGGTGTAGTTAAGAGTGGTTGTAAAATTCACCTAATCCATAACTATGTGCTCCCATTTTTTTTTTCTCAAAAAGTAGTTTAAAAGTAAGAAAATCAGATTTATCAACCACTATTACACCACTGTGACAAATGTGGTGCATTTTCAGAATATTCAAGTGAATATGGATGACTGCAATTGGAAGTGGATGCTGCACAGTTTCCCTTCAGTATCCATAAGGTTATGGTATATACCAGTGGTCCCCAACTCCAGGCCTCGAGGGCCGCCAACAGTGCAGGTTTTCAGGATTTCCTTAGTATTGCACAGGGGTTGGAATCATCACCTGTGCAGATGATCACATTACCACCAATGCAATACTAAAGAAATCCTGAAAACCTGCACTGTTGGCGGCCCTCGAGGCCTGGTATATACAAATACACAGGGACCACTACAAAATGTTCAGTTTGTCTGAATTTTCTCTTTATAGGTATATGTTTGAGTAAAATGTTCTTTTATTCTATAAACTACTGACATGTCTCCGAAGTTCCAAGCAATAAATTTTGTATTTATTTTCTGAAAACGAAAGCATCCCCAGATCAACACCTGGTCGTCTAATGGTTAGACTGAGACCTGGAGAGGCGTACAAGCCACAGTGTCTTGCACCAACTGTGAAATTTTGTGGCGGATCGATGATGATCTGGGGATGCTTCAGCAAGGCTGGAATTGGGCAGGTTAATCTTTGCGAAGGACGTATAAATCAAGCCGCATACAATGTTATCCTGGAAAACAGTTGATTCCTTCTGCTCAGGCAATGTTCCCCAACTCTGAGGACTGGTTTTTCCAGCAGGACAATGCGCCATGCCACACAGCTACTGTAGGTCAATCAAGGTGTGGATGAAGGACCACCACATCAAAGCCCTGTCATGACCAGCCCAATCTCTAGACCTGAATATATATATATCTACTATATAATTGTTTAAGGGTCACTTCCGTCTGTCTTTCTGTCTGTCTGTCACGGATATTCATTGGTCGCGGCCTCTGTCTGTCATGGAAATCCAAGTCGCTGATTGGTCGTGGCAAAACGCCCACGACCATTGCCACGACCAATCCGCAACGGGCACAGTCCGGCGGCAAAATGGCCGCTCTTTCCTCCCCACAGTCAGTGCCCACTCCATACTCCCCTCCAGTCAGCCCTCACACAGGGTTAATGCCAGCGTTACCGGAGCGCGGTGTAACGCACTCCGGTAACGCAGCTATTAACCCTGTGTGACCAACTTTTTACTATTGATGCTGCATATGCAGCATCAATATTAAAAAAGATCTAATGTTACAAATAATAATTAAAAAAAAAAAGGTTATTCTCACCCTCCGACGTCGCCTGCTGTCCTCGGCAGTGCAAGCGGCAGGTTCCGGTGCCAAGGATGCTATGCAAGAAGGACCTACCATGATGTCACGGTCATGTGACCGCGACGTCATCACAGGTCCTGCATTCATACCAACCCTGGGACCGGAAGCTGCCGCGTGCACCGTACACAGGCGCCAGGACTTCAACGGCCCTTCTGAAGGTGAGTATATGTTTATTTTTTATTTTAAGTCTTTTTTTTAACCACGCATATAGTGCCCACATTGCTATATACTACGTGGGCTCTGTTACATACTACATCTCTGTGCTATACACTATGTAGCTGGGCAATATACAACGTGACTGTCCAATATACTACGTGGCTGTGCAATATACTACGTGCTGTGTTATATACTACATAGCCGTGCAATATACTATGTGGCTGTGTCTGTTCTGTTATATACTACGTCGACTGTGCAATATACTACGTAGCTATGCAATATACTACATAGCTGTGCAATACACTACGTGACTGTTATATACTACGTGGCTGTGCAATATTCTACGTGGCTATGTTATATACTACATGGCTCTGCTATATACTCTGTGGCTGACCAATATACTACATTCCTGTGCAATACACTTCGTGGCTGTTATATACTATGTACGCTGTGTTACATACTACGTAGCTCTGTTATACAGTCATGGCCAAAAGTATTGACACCCCTGCAATTCTGTCAGATAATACCCATTTTCTTCCTGAAAATGATTGCAAACGCAAATTATTTGGTATTATCTTCATATAATTTGTCTTAAATTAAAAAAAAACACAAAAAGAATTGTCCTAAAGCCAAATTGGATATAATTCCACACCAAACATAAAAAAGGGGGTGGACAAAAGTATTGGCACTGATCAAAAAAATCATGTGATGCTTCTGTAATTTGTGTAATTAACAGCACCTGTAACTTACCTGTGGCACCTAAGGCTAGGGTCACATTGCGTTAGCGCAATCCGCTAGCGCTAAACGGATTGCACTAACGCAATGTTTTCTATGGGGCTGCGGTCGGGGTCGCGGTAACGTCCCCGCTCTCGCAGATCCCCGATCTGCGAGAGCGGGGAACGGACCGCGGGCGCGCCTCGGACGCTGCTTGCAGCGTCCGCGGCGCGCCAGGAAACACCGGCACGTCGCTAGCGCGTGCCGAACATGCTAGTGAAGCGCGTTCCTATTGCCTTCAATGGGCGCGTTAACGGACGCGTTGCACGGCGTTAATTTCGCCGTGCAACGCTGTCCGTTAAACGCGGTCCCATAAGGCAATGGGAACCCAGCCTTACAGGTGTTGGCAATAACTAAATCACACTTGCAGCCAGTTGATAGGACAGAGGTTGAGTTAGCTTTAATCCATGTGTCCTTGTGTGTACCACATTGAGCATAGAGAAAAGAAAGAAGTCCAAAGAACTGTCTGAGGACTTGAGAAACCAAATTGTGAGGAAGCATGAGCAATCTCAAGGCTACAAGTCCATCTCCAAAGACCTGAATGTTCCTGTATCTACTGTGCGCAGTGTCATCAAGAAGTTTAAAGCCCATGGCACTGTGGCTAACCTCCCTAGATGTGGACAGAAAATATAAATTGACAAGAGATTTCAACGCAAGATTGTTCGGATGTTGGATAAAGAACCTCGACTAACATCCAAACAAGTTCAAACTGCCCTGCGGTCCGAGGGTACAACAGTGTCAACCCGTACTATCCGTCGGCATCTGAATGAAAAGGGACTGTATGGTAGGAGACCCAGGAAGACCACACTTCTTACCCCAAGACATAAAAAAGCCAGGCTGGAGTTTGCCAAAACTTACCTGAAAAAGCCTAAAACATTTTAGAAGAATGTTCTCTGGTCAGATGAGACAAAAGTAGAGCTTTTTGGGCAAAGGCATCAACATAGAGTTTACAGGAGAAAAAAAGAGGCATTCAAAGAAAAGAACACTATCCCTATAGTCAAACATGGCGGAGGTTCCCTGATGTTTTGGGGTTGCTTTGCTGCCTCTGGCACTGGACTGCTTGACCGTGTGCATGGCATTATGAAGTCTGAAGACTACCAACAAATTGTGCAGCATAATGTAGGGCCCAGTGTGAGAAAGCTGGGTCTCCCTCAGGAGGTCATGGGTCTTCCAGCAGGACAATGACCCAAAACACACTTCAAAAAGCACTAGAAAATGGTTTGAGAGAAAGCACTGGAGACTTCTAAGGTGGCCAGCAATGAGTCCAGACCTGAATCCCATAGAACACCTGTGGAGAGATCTAAAAATGGCAGTTTGGAGAAGGCACCCTTCAAATATCAGGGACATGGAGCAGTTTGCCAAAGAAGAATGGTCTAAAATTCCAGCAGAGCATTGTAAGAAACTCATTGATGGTTACCGGAAGCGGTTGGTCACAGTTATTTTGGCTAAAGGTTGTGCAACCAAGTATTAGGCTGAGGGTGCCAATACTTTTGCCTGGCACATTTTTGGAGTTTTGTGTGAAATGATCAATGTTTTGCTTTTTGCTTCATTCTCTTTTGTGTTTTTTCATTTAGGACAAACTAAATGAAGATAATACCAAATAATTTGTGTTAATACTAATTTTCTTCTTGAAAATGATTGCAATCTGACAGAATTGCAAGGGTGTCAATACTTTTGGCCATGACTGTATACTACGCAGCTATGTGTTATATACTACATCACTGTGCAATATAGTACGTAACTTGTGCTATATACTACCTACATATTCTAGAATACCCGATACGGTAGAATCGGGCCACCATCTAGTATATATAGAGCGAGAGAGAGAAAAAAACAACCAGCACTCCTAATGTGAACACGTACAAGCTGCATCATATAGATAAAGAACACAGCAGCACATGTACATGAATCTAGGCCATGTAAAAACACAGACAAATATTCAATATGAATTATAGTTCTCAAAAATATTTTTCATGAAAAAATTTCAATTTTTTTTAAAAATAAAACTTAGTTATAGATGAAATGAAGATTCTTAGCGCATAAATTGGCCAATTCATGTGTGCCCATCAACCACGGCAAGGTGATTTCCTGATGGGTCCTACATTACCATACATGCCACTTTTGGGCTACCAGCCTACAACTCTGGACAAAACATGTCCGCTGCGGTTATCCCTGAAGATTTATCATGTTTTGTCTTGCGGTTTTCGCTGCGGGTTACTCCTGCACTGGTTTTACTTTTGATGCTGCATATGCAGCATCAATAGTAATGTTAAAAATAAAATAAAAAATGGTTATACTCACCCTCTGACGTCCCGATCTCCTCGGTGCTGCAGGCGGCGGTCCGGTTCCAAAGATGCTGTGCGAGAAGGACCTTTGTGACGTCACGGTCATGTGACCGCAACGTCATCGCAGGTCCTGCTCGCATAGCAAACCTGAGACCGGGCGGCCGCGTGCAGCGTTGAGTATATCATTTTTTATTTTAATTCTTTTTTTTTTTTTTACCACAAATATGGTTCCCAGGGCCTGGAGGGAAGTCTCCTCAACCCCGGGTAGCAACCGCACATTATCCGCTTACTTCCCACATGGTGGGCACAGCCCCATGCGGGAAGTAAGCGGATCAATACATTTCTATGTGTACAGAATCGCTGCGATTCTGCACAAAGAAATGACATGCTGCGGGTTGTAAACCGCTGCGTTTCTGCGCGGTTTTTCCCGCAGCATGTGCACAGCGGTTTGCGGTTTCCCATTGGTTTACATGTTTACTGTAAATGCAATGGAAACTGCTGCGGACCCACAGCATCAAAATCACTGCGGTTCTGCGGTAAAAACCGCAACGTGTGCACATAGCCTTAGCCGACTGAGTGCAGCCATTTGGTTACTGAATGAACAAATATGTCACACATGATATATAATAGTCTGTATGCCAAGATGGTGACCCTGAGGGAGGACACAATATACAGTACAATGCATTGTAGTTTGAGTAACACACTATTTGAGGCTGGAGCTTCATGCAGGACTTACTACATTTATTACGAGTCACACATCAGGGCATCTGCGGGCCACACAAGGAAATATATGCAAAATGAAGACATGAACGGGTCAATTCAACTTTTTGAAGCTCTAAACATTTTTTTTTTGCTTGTGACAGCCATATTTACATTATCAAGGATAAGAAATACATGACTGCTGTCTTCAAAAAGAAAGCGTGCTACAGATTGTGTATGGTATTGCTGTGTACCCCATTTATTTTAAGAGAACAGACATACCGGGATCATTTTCTGGAAGAAGCATGGACCCATTACAGACTATATCTGTGACCTCCATTGCTAGAACACAATTATGGCTTCCTTTTCAAAAAACCATGCTACTCTTCTCTGTGAGCTGGATCGAGCATTTACTTGCATGACTGGTGGCGGCAGGACCAGATGCAGACCATGGAAAGCGGGGGCTGGTTTTGGGAAAGAAACTCAACTATGCATATCTTAGTTAACCCCTTTCCGACGTTGGACATAATAGTACGCCCACACAGGACTGACTTCCTCCCTTTGGTGTGAGCTCCAGCACTGAGCCCACATATTTTGTGGCACATGTCAGCTGTTTTGAACAGCTGACATATGCCTCTATCAGCCGCAGCTGTTAACCCGTTAAATGCTGCTGTCAATCTCTGACAGCGGCATTTAACTCACGCTTCCGGGAAGCATGCCAGAAATGCCGCCCATCAGTGACCTTGTCACATGATCACAGGTCACCGATGAGCTGGCATGACAACCAGAGGTCTCCAGCAGACATCTATGGTTGTCACTGCTGGACTATGAGCACTCATGGTGGCCGGCGCTCATAGCAAGTGAGCATTTCTGCTACATACAGGCAATCTCATCATCGCCTGTATGTAGCAGAGCCAATCGGACAACTGCAGCTTCTAGTCTTCCAAGGAGACTATTGAAGCATGCCAAAAGTAAAAAAAATAATGTTTTTAAAAATATTAAAAAAATATAAAAGTTCAAATCACCCCCCCCCCCCCATTCAAAATAAAAAAAAATTCAAACATACACATATTTGGTATCGCCGCGTTCAGAATCGCCCGATCTATCAATATAAAAATAATTAACCCAATTGCTAAACGGCGTAACGAGAAAAAAAGGCAAAACGCCAGAATTATGGTTTTTTGGTCACCGCTACATTGCAATAACGTTCGATCAAAAGATATCTACACCAAAATGGTATCAATAAAAATGATAGCTTGGCGTGTTAAAAATAAGCCCTCACCCAGCCCAAGATCACGAAAAATGGAGACATTACAAGTCTCGGAAAATGGCGCCATTTTTCTTACCAAAGTTTTTTTTTTTTACCACTTAAATAAAAAATTACCTAGACATGTTTGGTGTCTATGAACTTCTAATGACCGGGGGAATCACCACAACAGGTCATTTAGTGAACATTTTTTTAACCAACTGTGGAATTGCACTTTTGTATGCAATTTCACCGCACTTGGAATTTCTTTCCCCCGTTTTCCAGTACACAATATATTAAACCCTATGGTGTTGTTCAAAAGTACAACTTGTCTCGCAAAAAAAACAAGCCCTCACATGGCCATTTTGACTGAAGAAAAAAAAGCTATGGCTCTGGGAAGAAGGGGAGCAAAAAACGTAAAAACGGAAACTGGCCCAGGGCTTAAACCCCTTGTTGTCTATACCATTTTTGTAAAAAAAAAAAAAAAAAACAGACAAATATATGCACACAAGAAAAAATAAAATATAAAATAGTTTTTTCACTACTATTTGACTCCCTTTCATATGTCCTAACTCCTCATAACAACAGCTTTTCTAATATACGTTCATTACCTGTGCTTCTTCTGTGAGCACATCTGGGTGTGAGGGGCACATGATCATTTCTGACATGCAAACATGTTTTGCCTATCAGCCCCTCTTCTGGATAGGTGATTTAGGCAGAATGAGTGGATGACGTCACATTGTTCCTGAAGGGGGCGGCGCTGCATAAAAATGTCAGCACACAAACTCAGGTTAGGGTACCGTCACACAGTGCCATTTCGATCGCTACGACGGTACAATTCGTGACGTTCCAGCGATATCGTTACGATATCGCTGTGTCTGACACGCAGCAGAGATCAGGGATCCTGCTGAGAATCGTACGTCGTAGCAGATCGTTTGGAACTTTTTCGTCGCTGGATCTCCCGCTGTCATCGCTAGATCGGTGTGTGTGACACCGATCTAGCGATGCATTCGCTTGTAACCAGGGTAAACATCGGGTTACTAAGCGCAGGGCCGCGCTTAGTAACCCGATGTTTACCCTGGCTACCAGCGTTAAATGTAAAAAAAAACAAACAGCACATACTTACATTCCGGTGTCCGTCAGGTCCCTAGCCGTCTGCTTCCCGCACTCACTGACTGCCGGCCGTAAAGTGAAAGCAGAGCACAGCGGGGACGTCCCCGCTGTGCTGTGCTTTCACTTTACGGCCGGCAGTCAGTGAGTGCGGGAAGCAGACGGCAAGGGACAGACACCGGAATGTAAGTATGTGTTGTTTGTTTTTTTTTACGCTGGTAACCAGGGTAAACATCGGGTTACTAAGCGCGGTCCTGCGCTTAGTAACCCGATGTTTACCCTGGTTACCCGGGGACCTCGGCATCGTTGGTCGCTAGAGAGCTGTCTGTGTGACAGCTCCCCAGCGACCACACTACGACTTACCTACGATCACGGCCAGGTCGTATCGCTGGTCGTGATCGTAGGTAAATCGTATAGTGTGACGGTACCCTTAGTGTTCTCTGCCCTTCCTGATGCTTTAGACTTGTGGCACCTTGAATTGATGAGCTCTGATGTGTTGGACATTAGCACTTGTCAATTGAAGGGGGCTGCACTTGAAATCATTGGCAGGGTCAATGCACAGGACAGTAAAGAAGTGTGATTACGGCTTGTGTGCTCAGACACAGTCAATCTTTTCAAGGCAACGGAGCCCCCATTAGGAGCAGTGCATTACGTTGCCAAAGCATGCAAGCTCATGCCAGACTTCACAGCCCCCTGCACTGACACTCCTGATGCTATCAAGTGTGGGTGCCGGCTTCTTCAGTTGTGTTTTGTGAGGAGCTTGTTATTATATTGCCTGCCCCGAAGTATTGGCAGGATCAGCGCCGTGCTTTAAACGGACCTTTCATCAAATTTTTCATGTTGAAGTGGACACACTGTTGTGGCTGCAGAGCGGAGTAAAACGTTTTAGATTTTATTTAATTTCGCCTTTCCGTTGCTGAGATATTAGCAATCAAATATTTGGCACATAATGCGTTAACTAGAGTTAAGTCCAAGTGGGTATTAACCCCTTAACTTCCTTCAACATTCTTGTGTACCAAGAGTAGAGTCCACGCACTTGATGACTAATTTAAATCAACCATCATGTGCCTCTAACAGCTGCAGGTAAAGCAGTACTTTGCCAGCGGTTGTTATCTAGTTAAATTCTGCTGTCAATCACTGTCAGCAGCATTTAACGTGAGGTCGTCATTCATCCCACGTGATTGTGGGGCATCGATGAGTTGTCAGGACAACCCAGGGTCTGCTGATGACCTCCATGTCTGTCATTACAATACTCCTGTGAATGCCGGCTTGTTGCCTGTGTTCATAGGTCATTGTGATTTTCTCTATACATAGCTGTCGGGAAAATATAAATCATTTTCCATTGTCCGGATTACACAACCTAAGCTGACTTGCTGCCCTTCCCCCTTTTTGTTTCTGTAAGGACCCAAAATCCTTCCTGCAGCTACAATCCCCTCCAGCCTCCTCTGTCTCCTTCTGTGAAATTCTACTCTCTCCGCCACCCCCCCCCCCCCCCCAATGCGAGTTTATTGCGCTGGACAGCTCTAGCAAGAGTGAAGAATTTACTGCCGCAGATTTCTTTGTTCCTATCCCAAAATACTCACAGTCAAATTTAATAACTACCAGTAATCCTAGAAACGTGAAAATTGGATTTCCAGGATCTGGGCATGTATGGCTACGCATGGCGGCATTCTGTGGCCATTAGAAACCTGGGAAATTAATTTCTGCCCCCCCAGTAACACGCAGATATGCAGTGTTTGGTCTCAAAAGAATTCACAAGGGAAAAAATATAATGCCCCTATCGTCGCCCTGTGAGCCTCCAAGCCAAAGATATGGAAAATAGGAGTTTTGATAACTTCCAAAGAAAGGTGTATCTTCCTGGACTCAGCCCACCAGTGAGGTCAGCAAGGGAGGAGTCTCTAGGTTTGTGGGCAGAGCGTAAAACAAACGTAAATTTTGGGAGGTGTTCACAGCCAGAGAGACAGCCAAGAACACCATGCTGTGCTGCCAAACCATTTCATTGGGACCTCTCCTGCCCTTTATCAACACGTAATACCTGTGTCTAAGGGTACCGTCACACAGTGGCACTTTGATCGCTAGGACGGCACGATCCGTGATGTTCCAGCGATATCCTTACGCTCTCGCTGTGTCTGACACGCTACTGCGATCAGGGACCCCGCTGAGAATCGTACGTCGTAGCAGATCGTTTGAAACTTTATTTAGTCGCTGGATCTCCCGCTGACATCGCTGAATCGGCGTGTGTGACGCCGATTCAGCGATGTCTTCACTGGTAACCAGGGTAAACATCGGGTTACTAAGCGCAGGGCCGCGCTTAGTAACCCGATATTTACCCTGGTTACCAGTGTAAATGTAAAAAAAACAAAAAAAAAAACTACATACTTACCTTCCCGGTGTCTGGTCAGGTCCCTCGCCTTCAGCTACCCACACTGACTGGTGAGCGCCGGCCAGCCGTAAAGTACAGCGGTGACGTCACCACTGTGCTTTCCGGCTGTCCGGCGCTCACTGTCAGTGCAGAGAAGCACAGCGCCGAGGGACGCGACAGGAATGTAAGTATGTAGTGTTTGGTTTTTTTTTACGTTTACGCTGGTAACCAGGGTAAACATCGGGTTACTAAGCGCAGCCCTGCGCTTAGTAACCCAATGTTTACCCTGGTTACCAGGGGACTTCGGGATCGTTGGTCGCTGGAGAGCTGTGTGTGACAGCTCTCCAGCGACCAAACAGCGACGCTGCAGCGATCGACATCGTTGTTGTATTGCTGCAGCGTCGTTTTAGTGTGACGGTACCCCAAGATATAGTAAGTTCTTATGTTTATCCCTTTTATTTTCTAAATGTTGTACATATTGTATTTGGTCTCTTTTTGTAATATATTTTGTATTTTTTTTAAATCTTTTTGTAAACACTGCTTACTTTTTCTGGAATAAACTTAGAAAAACGAAGCTAGTAAATTTATATCTCTATGACCAAACCAACTCCACGCAAATTCACGCTACTTGGGGTTGCTTTCTGACCAGATATAGGCTTTAGTAATGAACCTTGCTTATATCTAACAAGGAACTGGTAGCAGCTTAGCGTTCTGGAGTTATTTAGGAATCCTGGCAGAGAAGGATCGGAGGTTCATATGTGTATTCCCAGCCTGGGACTGGTGATATACATACCGCCCTCACTGCAGAGTGCCCCGATAACCAGTCCGTGGCAGGGCAGCCTTTCCAGCGACTGGTGCAGTTCACTGACTGACCTGAGGGTCAGGGGGGTGCCAGAACTGAAACAAAGGTGGTTTCCCTGACAATAGCACTTCTATTAAAGAAACAGAAACATTAGACAAAGCAATATGTCAGAAAAATATAATACACCATAAATTATTCAGTTTGGATTGATTCGTGACATATAATGCTAGGATGGTAATAGTTATAAATGGCACAGAAGTAGGGTATTGCACACAAAAAATATATATTAACGGTAGTGTAGTTTAGCTGGTACATATGGTTAAATCAGCGTAGAGGTCTAACTATGACATAAGAATAGATGTATCAAAATAGAGAAATAATTGACGCAAAAAGGTCACATCATACAAAGGGTTACATTACCCGCGAGGTCCTGAAGCACAGTGTGGGGCACTGTAACTATATACCGTATATACTCGAGTATAAGCTGAGGCACCTAATTTTGCCACAGAAAACTGGGTAAGCTCATTGATTCGAGTATAAGCTGGATCTGCATTGTCCCCTCATCCCTGTCCTGGTATGCATGGCTCCTTATCCCCTTTCCTTGTATGAATGGTTCCTATTTAAAAAAAAAAAAAAAAAGGGATTTTTGTGTACTCACCGTAAAATCCTTTTCTCCGAGCCACTCATTGGGGGGACACAGAACCATGGGTGTTATGCTCCTGTTGCTAGGAGGCTGACACGAAGTTGAGACAAAAAAAGTTAGCTCCTCCCCTGCAGTATACACCCTCATGCTGGCTTCCAGAGACCCAGTTCAGTGTAAAAGCAGTAGATTATTAACAACCTATAACATAATATTAGAGTACCACATGACAGAGTAAGTAAAAGAGCCAAAAAGAAACAAGCCATAAGGCTAACAGGGTGGGAGCTGTGTCCCCCTGGGCGATCTGGTAACCGCCAGGGAACGTCGGATACGAGTTGCACAAGCTCCGCATACCACGCGACTAGGATCAAAGGAACCCCCTCCATCTTGATTTTTCGGATTACCGATAGTAAAGGAAGTGGAACCGATGCCATGGGAATATCAGTGCGTCCACCCCGATGGCCTGGGGATCCCGGGGAACGCGCTACGAAGTTGTGAACCTTCGCGTTCAGTCTGGACGCCATTAGATCTATGTCCGGAGTCCCCCAGCGAAGGCAAATTTGCTGGAAGACCTCCGGATGGAGTTCCCACTCCCCCGAGGCGAGACCCTGACGGCTGAGAAAGTCCGCCGCCCAGTTCTCGACGCCTGGAATGTGCACTGTAGAAATGGTGGAGTGGTTGTGCTCGGCCCAGCGGAGAATGTGAGAGACTTCCCGCATCGCCGCCCTGCTGCGGGTACCCCCCTGATGGTTTATGTACGCCACAGCTGTGACGTCTGATTGAATCCGAATTGGGTGACCCGCGAGGAGGAAGTGGAAACGTCTCAGGGCAAAACTGATCACTCAAATCTCCAAGATGTTTATCGGGAGTCTCGACTCCCAAATCGTCCAACGCCCCTGGGCAGTGTGGTGGAAAAATACCGCTCCCCACCCGAGGAGACTGGCGTCGGTAGTTACCACCAGCCAGTGAATTGGGAGAAAAGACCTCCCCTGGCTGAGAGATGAATCCAAAGTCCACCATTTGAGCGCTTGCCTGATCCGCGGGGGCAGAGGGCATGGCCGATCGAGGGATAAGGGACTCCTGTCCCAATTGTCCAGCAGAGCCTGATGTAAGGGGCGGAGATGCAGTTGGGCGAAGGGAACCGCTTCCATTGCGGCGACCATTTTCCCCAGGACCCTCATGGCAATCCAAATGAAATGAGGAAAGGGACGACAGTGTCCGTGTTCCCTGTTGAAGCGCTTGGGCCTTGGACCGAGGAAGCAGGACCAGCCCCTTGGACGTGTCCAGGATCATGCCTAGGAAGGAGACCCGTCGGGATGGAACAGGGGAGAAATTGTCCAAGTTGATTAGCCAGCCCAGGCGTGAAAGGTTATCCAAGGTAATGCAGACGCTTGATTCGCTGGCATGATACGACGGACCTTTGATCAGGAGGTCGTCTAAGTATGGCAACACAACTACTCCTCGGGAGTGAAGAATGGCCATGACAGACGCCATGACCTTTGTGAATACCTTGAGCGCGGTGGCAAGGCCGAAGGGTAAGGCTGTGAATTGAAAATGGTCCTCTTGGATGGCAAAATGCAGGAACCTTTGATGTGGCGGGAAGACTGGGATATGGAGATAAGCATCTTGGATGTCTATTGATGCTAGAAATTCTCCTCTCTCCATTGAGGAGATGACTGACCGGAGGGATTCCATCCTGAAGTGCCGGACCGTTACATACTTGTTTAGGAGCTTTAGATCCAAAATAGGGCGCACCGTCCAGTCCTTTTTTGGAACGACGAAGATGTTTGAGTAAAAACCTCAATCTCTCGTGTTCTGGTACCGGAACAATGACCCCATTTTGGCAGAGAGACTTGATGGCGCGGTGAAGCGCGTGAGAATGAGCTCCTGAACTTGGGAGATGAGAGGAAAAAAAACTGTGCTGGAGGGGAGGCGGAGAATTCTATTTTGTAACCAGAAGACACAGGTCTCTGACCCATTCGTCGTGGATGACGGACAGCCAGACATGTTGAAAGAGAAGCAGGCATCCGCCTACTTTGGTGGTGTCGACTAGAAGACTCCCCGCGTCATTGTGAAGGAAATCTGGAGGGCCTGGATCCCCTAGTTCTGGGTTGCCTAGGCTAACCTCGCCAGGACTGATTCGGCCTGTATGAGGGCCGAGGGTCTCTGTCTGTATGTGGAGATCGTTCTGATCTGGACGAGGTTGTGGAGGAGGACTAGAATGGGCTACTGCGAAAGGGCAAAATCGAAAATGTTGCTGATGCTGAAAAGCAGTTTTAGGCCTGTGCTGCGGGAGGAATTTGCTTTTCCCTCCTGCAGCATTGGAAATAAGCTGGTCTAGTTTTTCTCCAGACGTCCGCTCTGAAAAGGCAGAGAAATCAGAGACTTTTTATAAGATGAATCTGCGTGCCACTCTCTAAGCCAGTGTTCCCCAACTCCAGTTCTCAAGAGCCACCAACAGGTCGTGTTTTTAGGATTTCCTTAGTATGGCCCAGGTGATGGAATTGTTGCCTGTCTAGATTATGGAGTTCTCACCTGGGCATTAACCCCTTCATGACCCAGCCTATTTTGACCTTAAAGACCTTGCCGTTTTTTGCAATTCTGACCAGTGTCCCTTTATGAGGTAATAACTCAGGAACGCTTCAATGGATCCTAGCGGTTCTGAGACTGTTTTTTTCGTGACATATTGGGCTTCATGATAGTGGTAAATTTAGGTCACTAAATTTTGTGTTTATTTGTGATAAAAACGGAAAATTTTGAAAATTTCGCAATTTTCACATTTTGAATTTTTATTCTGTTAAATCAGAGAGTTATGTGACACAAAATAGTTAATAAATAACATTTCCCACACGTCTACTTTACATCAGCACAATTTTGGAAACAAATTTTTTTTTTTGCTAGGAAGTTATAAGGGTTAAAATTTGACCATCGATTTCTCATTTTTACAACGAAATTTACAAAACCATTTTTTTAGGGACCACCTCACATTTGAAGTCAGTTTGGCTGAAAATACCCAAAAGTGACACCATTCTAAAAACTGCACCCCTCAAGGTGCACAAAACCACATTCCAGAAGTTTATTAACCCTTCAGGTGCTTCACAGCAGCAGAAGCAACATGGAAGGAAAAAATGAACATTTAACTTTTTAGTCACAAAAATTATCTTTCAGCAACAATTTTTTTTATTTTCCCAATGGTAAAAGGAGAAACTGAACCATGAAAGTTGTTGTCCAATTTGTCCTGAGTACACTGATACCTCATATGTGGGGGTAAACCACTGTTTGGGTGCACGGCAGGGCTTGGAAGGGAAGGAGCGCCATTTGACTTTTTGAATGAAAAATTGGCTGCACTCTTTAGCGGACACCATGTCACATTTGGAGAGCCCCCGTGTGCCTAAAAATTGGAGCTCCCCCACAAGTGACCCCATTTTGGAAACTAGACTCCCCAAGGAACTTATCTAGATGCATAGTGAGCACTTTAAACCCCCAAGTGCTTCACAAATTGATCCGTAAAAATGAAAAAGTACTTTTTTTTCACAAAAAAATTCTTTTAGCCTCAATTTTTTCATTTTCACATGGGCAATAGGATAAAATGGATCCTAAAATTTGTTGGGCAATTTCTCCCGAGTACGCCGATACCTCATGTGTGGGGGTGAACCACTGTTTGGGCACACAGCAGGGCTCGGAAGGGAAGGCGCGCCTTTTGACTTTTTGAATAGAAAATTAGCTCCAATTGTTAGCGGACACCATGTCGCGTTTGGAGAGCCCCTGTGTGCCTATGCATTGGAGCTCCCCCACAAGTGACCCCATTTTGGAAACTAGACCCCCCAAGGAACTTATCTATATGCATACTGAGCACTTTAAACCCCCAGGTGCTTCACAGAAGTTTATAACGCAGAGCCATGAAAATAAAAAATAATTTTTCTTTCCTCAAAAATGATTTTTTAGCCTGGAATTTCCTATTTTGCCAATGGTAATAGGACAAATTGGACCACAAATGTTGTTGTCCAGTTTGTCCTGAGTACGCAGATACCCCATATGTGGGGGTAAACCACTGTTTGGGCGCACGGCAGGGCTCAGAAGGGAAGGCACGCCATTTGGCTTTTTAAATTTAAAATTAGCTCCAATCATTAGCGGACACCATGTCGCGTTTGGAGAGCCCCTGTGTGTCTAAACATTGAAGATCCCCCAGAAATGACCCCATTTTGGAAACTAGACCCCCAAAGGAACTAATCTAGATGTGTGGTGAGCACTTTGAACCCTCAAGTGCTTCACAGAAGTTTATAACGCAGAGCCATGAAAATAAAATAAAAAATTTATTTTCTCAAAAATGATTTTTTAGCCCGCAATTTTTTAATTTTCCCAAGGGTAACAGGAGAAATTTGACCCCAATATTTGTTGTCCAGTTTCTCTTGAGTACAGTGATACCCCATATGTGGGGGTAAACTACTGTTTGGGCACATGCCGGGGCTCGGAAGTGAAGTAGTGACATTTTGAAATGCAGACTTTGATGGAATGCTCTACGGGCGTCACATTGCATTTGCAGAGCCCCTGATGTGGCTAAACAGTAGAAACCCCCCACAAGTGACCCCATTTTGGAAACTAGACCCCGAAAGGAACCTATCTAGATGTGTGGTGAGCACTTTGAACCCCCAAGTGCTTCACAGAAGTTTATAACGCAGAGCCGTGAAAATAATAAATACGTTTTCTTTCCTCAAAAATAATTTTTTAGCCCAGAATTTTTTATTTTCCCAAGGGTTACAGGAGAAATTGGACACCAAAAGTTGTTGTCCAGTTTCTCCTGAGTACGCTGATACCCCATGTGTGGGGGTAAACCACTGTTTGGGCACACGTCGGGGCTCAGAAGGGAAGTAGTGACTTTTGAAACGCAGACTTTGATGGAATGGTCTGCGGACGTCACGTTGCGTTTGCAGAGCCCCTGGTGTGCCTAAACAGTAGAAACCCCCCACAAGTGACCCCATTTTGTAAACTGGACCCCCCAAGGAACTTATCTAGCTATGTGGTGAGCACTTTGAACCCCCAAGTGCTTCACAGACGTTTACAATGCTGAGCCGTGAAAATAAAAAATAATTTTTCTTTCCTCAAAAATGATGTTTTAGCAAGCAATTTTTTATTTTCTCAAGGGTAACAGGAGAAATTGGACCCCAGTAATTGTTGCGCAGTTTGTCCTGAGTATGCTGGTACCCCATATGTGGGGGTAAACCACTGTTTGGGCACACGTCGGGGCTCGGAAGTGAGGGAGCACCATTTGACTTTTTGAATACAAGATTGGCTGGAATCAATGGTGGTGCCATGTTGCGTATGGAGACCCCCTGATGTGCCTAAACAGTGGAAACCCCTCAATTCTAACTCCAACACACCCCTAACCCTTATCCCAACTGTAGCCGTAACCCTAATCACAACCCTAACCCCAACACACCCCTAACCACAACCCTAACCCCAACACACCCCTAACCCTAACCACAACCCTAATTCCAACCCAACCCTAACCCTAAGGCTATGTGCCCACGTTGCGGATTCGTGTGAGAGTTTTCAGCACCATTTTTGAAAAATCCGCGGGTAAAAGGCACTGCGTTTTACATGCGGATTTACCGTGGATTGCCAGTGTTTTTTGTGCGAATTTCACCTGCGGATTCCTATTGAGGAACAGGTGTAAAACGCTGCGGAATCCGCACAAAGAATTGACATGCTGCAGAAAATACAATGCAGCGTTTCCGCGTGGTATTTTCCGCACCATGGGCACAGCGGATTTGGTTTTCCATATGTTTACATGGTACTGTAAACCTGATGGAACACTGCTGCGGATCCGCAGCTAAATCCGCACCGTGTGCACATAGCCTAATTCTAAAGGTATGTGCACACGCTGCGGAAAACGCTGCGGATCCGCAGCAGTTTCCCATGAGTTTACAGTTCAATGTAAACCTATGGGAAACAAAAATCGCTGTACACATGCTGCAGAAAAACTGCACGGAAACGCAGCGGTTTACATTCCGCAGCATGTCACTTTCTGCGGATTCCGTAGCGGTTTTACAACTGCTCCAATAGAAAATCGCAGTTGTAAAACCACAGTGAAATGTGCAGAAAAACTGCGGTAAATCCGCGATAAATCCACAGCAGTTTAGCACTGCGGATTTATCAAATCCGCTGCGGAAAAATCCGCAGAGGACCAGAATACGTGTGCACATCCCTAACCCTAACCCTAACTCCAACCTTAGTGGAAAAAAAAAAAAATTCTATATTTTATTATTGTCCCTACCTATGGGGGTGACAAAGGGGGGGGGGGGGGGTCATTTACTGTTTTTTCAAAATTCACTGTGGAACGAAGATGGCGGCGCCCAGGAAAGAAGACGGACGGACCCCGGGAGGCTCGGTAAGTATAAGGGGGGGAGATCAGGGCACGGGGGGGGGGGGGGGGGGCGTCGGAGCACGGGGGGGATCGGAGCACGTGGGGGTGGATCGGAGTGCGGGGGGGTGGATCAGTGTGCGGGGGGGGGGTGCGGAGTGCAGGGGGGGGTGGATTGGAGCACGGGGGTGGGATTGGAGCACTGGGGGAGCGGACAAGAGGACGGGGGAGCGGAGCACAGGACGGAGAGGAGCGGACCACAGATCGGAGGGCTGGGGGGGCGATCGGTGGGGGGGGTGCACATCAGTGTTTCCAGCCATGGCTGATGATATTGCAGCATCGGCCATGGCTGGATTGTAATATTTCACCAGTTTTTTAGGTGAAATATTACAAATCGCTCTGATTGGCTGTTGAAAGTGAAACTGCCAATCAGAGTGATCGTAGCCACGGGGGGTGAAGCCACCCCCCCTGGGCTAAAGTACAACTCCTCCTGTCCCTGCAGGCCGGGTGAAATTGGAGTTAACCCTTTCACCCGGCCTGCAGGAGCCCAATCCGGCCATGACGCATATGCTGCGTCACAGGTCGGATTGGCACGGGTTTTCATGACGCATACGGTGCGTCAAAGGTCGGGAAGGGGTTAATAAGGAAATCCTGAAAACATGACCCGTTGGTGGCTCTTGAGGACCGAACTTGTGGAACACTGCTCTAAGCCATAGCGCTCTCCTAATGGTGACGACATTTGAGGCAGCAATTGCTGCACAGTCTGCTGCGTCTAAAGACGTGTACATCACATAGTCTCCAGCCATAGCGTTTTGTTTGGCGAGATCCGCTGCCTCAGACTGAAGAGCCTGGTCCTGAATGAATTTTGCAAGGGCATCTGCCCAGAAAACCATTGCTTTCGCGACCCATGCCGCAGCGAAGGAAGGGAATAGAGAGGAACCTGAGGCTTCATACACTGAGCGAGCCAGGGAATCTATCTGGCGTTCTGTGGGATTTTTAATTGAAGCCCCATCCGGTACGGATAAAAGCGTTTTGGTAGCCAAACGCGATACCGGAGGATCTACTAGTGGAGGTTCTGTCCAATCTTTGATAAGATCTGCGGAAAAGGGATACTTCGTTTTCAGGGTCTTTTTACCCGTAAAGCACTTATTCGGTTGCTCCGTGACACCGAACTATATCTAAAAAATCCGGATGAGAGGCGAACACCCTATGGGATCGCTTGGTTCTTGTAAAAGATACCGCATGATCCTGAGCCGAATTAAGGTCCTCATCAACCTTTAGCGTTGATTGACAGCTTCAATGAGGGAATCCAGTCGATTGCAATGCCGGAGAATCCGGGTCCAAGGATGCCTCAGACTCATACTCAGAGTCATGGTCGCTGCGAGCCCCTGGAGAGGGTGAGCGAGAAGTGGAGCGACCAGAGGCTGAATGGCGTGGTGAATGCTCAGGAGAGGTAGTGCGGATCCGTTTTTCGGATGTCCATACCTCCTTCAGGTGAGAGCAGCCCCTGCTGGCCGATGTTTCCCCTGTAAGGGAGGGGTCTCTTAACCCAGGTACACGAATGCCCCGCTTCCCAGAGGGGTCATGAAGGGATTCAATTGCCTTGGCCAGCGAAGACATGGATTGTGACATTGACGCGGCCCACTCGGGGGGCTAGATACACTGGGGTCGGTAGCGGCGGAGGGCTCTTGGGCACATTGGGCATCACAGGCTGAGCAGAGGGGAACGAGGGAGAGGAGCCTAGCAGGTGAAAAAGGTGGTATGTACCTTTGTAGCCTTTGACTGCGACATGATGTACCCCAATATAAGTGAAAAAAAAACACTGCTATGGAAACGATGTGGGTTAAAGCTGCAGGGAAGCACCTAGTGCAGTCTCCTTACCCAGGTCCTGTGTCCCGCAATCAGATGAGGTTGCTTTCTGAGTAGAAGACCGGCATCCAGGGCTGCTGACACGTGCAGAAAAAGGCGGCCGGAACAGAGCGGTGCGGTGCAGGGAAGATGGCCGCCGAGATTTGGGAGATGCTCTCGCATAGAGCGAGAAGCGCCAGGTCTGTGGGCAGAGCCGCTGGAATGATGAGAGCGGTGGGCGGGGCTTACCAGGATGCGGCCTGCACTAGGCCGAAGCCGGGGACTAAATTTATGGCTTCGGCCGGCGCGCACCGCCGGGAAATGTACCGCGGAGCTCTGTAGGGACCCTGCCGCTATGGAGCCCTCCTATGACCGCCGAAAAATGACCCATCCTGGGTGGCACTTACCCCGATATGAAGGGGATGGCAGATGCCGCAGGTCAGAGCTGTGCCCGGGGTAGTTAGGACGGTGCAGGGTTGGGGGAGCCTCCACACAATCCTCGTAAAAGGGGGGTGGAGAGGAACCGTCTGCCTCCTTCCATCATCTGCTTTTTTCAGTGGTGATGCAGTGGGGGCTGCACGGACGCCACATTGGAGAGTGCCTCTGAACATCCGAGGGTAAAACCTGGTGGGCAGGGCAACATGTCCGGCAATAGGCCTGGCTGCAGAAGAGGATACGTGGAGGTGACACTCCAGTGCTCGTCTGATAAGGGAGGGGGGAGACTGTGCCCTTGAAGGGGCCCGTCGCCCCTAAAAACAGCTCAGGCAGTGGCATCCCACGTCGCAGGAGAGGATACGGAGAGGGACACTCTGCTCGCCTGTTGTTGGTTCAGGGAGATCGGAGCCTTGAAAGGTTCCATCGCCCCTTCATCCAGTAAAAAGGTTAAATAGTAAAAAGTCCAAAAATTCTAGTCTGAATAGCAGACCCTGTGTGCCTCCTACAGACACTAAGCTTGAACTGGGTCTCTGGAAGCCAGCATGAGGGTGTATACTGCAGGAGAGGAGCTAACTTTTTTTTGTCTCAACTTAGTGTCAGCCTCCTAGCGACAGCAGCATAACACCCATGGTTCTCTGTCCCCCAATGTGGCGAAGGAGAAACAAACATCCTACTAACCTTCCACGCGCCCTCGCAGCATCTCGTTGGTCCCGGCACCTGCAGCTCTTCCTGTGCCGAGCGATCACGTGGCCCCGCTCATTAAGGTAATGAATATTCCCTCCACACCTAAGGGAGTGGAGACGTGCATATTCATAATAATAATGGCAAATACCTCCAATTAGAAATGTAGTATAGATATTCTGATTCGCTATCTCGCTTACCCAATGTGCAGGGCATTGCAAGTGGCTTAAATATCGATGGTTAAGACCACTAACAGATAGCTGTCACTACATCAGTGGTCATAACCATAGATACCTAAGCTACTGCAATGCCTTGCACATGGGGTAAGCAACATAGCGAATCAGAAGAACGATGCTACATTTAAATTTGGAGGTATTTGCTATTACTACACCTAAATATTTGGACAGGATCTTGGATATGGGAATACCCCTTTAAAATTAGCTCATTAACTGGCAAATATTTGATTGCCAATATCTCTGCCATGCAGAGGTGAAATAATAAAAAAAAAAAAAGGTATTAAACCTAACGGTAATTATGTTTCCAGGAGTCCATCCTGACAGCACCCTGGGGGACGTCCTCCTCCCCTTGCTGGGACAGGAAACACACGAGAGTTCAAAAGGTCATGTCCCACCCCAAATCCTCAGTGTTGTAACAAGAACCGCCTCATGGAAATGCAGAAAAAAATTAATGGTAAATAGAACATACTACATCATATGCCAGGAATGTATTACATCATATGGCAGGAACATATTACATCATATGCCAGGAACGTATTACATCATATGCCAGGGTTATGTTACATCATGCATATAAATATCACCAGGGAGGGAACTACCAGTGCTGTCAGGATGGACTCCTGGAAACATAATTACCGGTAGGTTTAATACCTATTTTCCAGGACGTCCCTCCTGACAGCACCCTGGAGAGTACCAAAGCACTTCCTCAGGGTGGGATTACCGCTTGGAGAACCTTTCTCCCAAATGCAGAATGCTGACCAGACAAAACATCAAGTTTATAATGTTTACAAAAGGTGTTGGCACTAGCCCATGTTGCAGCCTTACAAATTTGCTCTAGAGAGGCGCCTGCCTTCTCAGCCCAAGAAGTAGCTATCCCTCGAGTAGAATGTGCATGGAGACCCTTTGGAGGTGGGACCCCCTCTGACTGGTAGGCCTCAGAGATCACGGATGTGATCCAACAAGCGATAGAGGCCTTAGAGGCCTTCTTTCCTTTATTCTTTCCTCCAAACAAAATGAACAAATTTGGGTCAATGCGCCACGAGCTGGTGGCTGCCAGGAAGTCTAAGACGGCCTGTTTGACATCGAGTGAATGGAGAGCTTTTTCTTTTGCATTAGCTGGGTTATTGCAAAAGGATGGTAACACGATTTCCTGATTTCTATTTTTAACCGTTCCCACTTTTGGGATAAATGAGGGATCCAGTTTAACCCCTTAGTGACAGAGCCAATTTGGTACTTAATGACCGAGCCAATTTTTGCAATTCTGACCACTGTCACTTTATGAGGTTATAACTCTGGAACGCTTCAACGGATCCCGCTGATTCTGAGATTGTTTTTTCGTGACATATTGTACTTCATGTTAGTGGTAACATTTCTTCGATATTACTTGCGATTATTTATGAAAAAAACGGAAATATGGCGAAAATTTTTAAAATTTTGCAATTTTCAAACTTTGTATTTTTATGCCCTTAAATCAGAGAGATATGTCATGAAAAATAATTAATAAATAACATTTCCCACATGTCTACTTTACATCAGCACAATTTTGGAAACAAAATTTTTTTTTGTTAGGGAGTTATAAGGGTTAAAAGTTGACCAGCAATTTCTCATTTTTATAACACCATTTTTTTTAGGGACCACATCACATTTGAAGTCATTTTGAGGGGTCTATATGATAGAAAATAATGAAGTGTGACACCATTCTAAAAACTACACCCCTCAAGGTTCTCAAAACCACATTCAAGAAGTTTATTAACCCTTTACGTGCTTCACAGGAACTGAAACAATGTGGAAGGAAAAAATGAACATTTAACTTTTTTTTGCAAACATCTTAATTCAGAACCATTTTTTTTATTTTCACAAGTGTAAAAACAGAAATGTAACCATAAATTTTGTTATGCAATTTCTCCTGAATACGCCAATACCCCATATGTGGGGGTAAACCACTTTTTGGGCGCACCGCAGAACTTGGAAGTGAAGGAGCGCCGTTTGACTTTTTCAATGCAGAATTGGCTGGAATTGAGATCGGACGCCATGTCGCATTTGGAGAGCCCCTGATGTGCCTAAACAGTGGAAACCCCCCACAAGTGACACCATTTTGTAAACTAGACCCCATAAGGAACTTATCTAGATGTGTGGTGAGCACTTTGAACCCCCAAGTGCTTCACAGAAGTTTATAACGTAGAGCCGTGAAAATAAAAAAATCGCTTTTGTTTACACAAAAATGATCTTTTCGCCCACAAATTTTTATTTTCACAAGGGTAACAGGAGAAATTAGACCACAAAAGTTGTTGTGCAATTTCTCCTGAGTACGCTGATACCCAATATGTGGGGGTAAACCACTGTTTGGGCGCACCGCAGAGCTTGGAAGTGAAAGAGTGCCGTTTTACTTTTTCAATGTAGAATTGGCTGGAATTGAGATCGGACGCCATGTCGCGTTTGGAGAGCCCCTGATGTGCCTAAACAGTAGAAATCCCCCACAAGTGACCCCATTTTGGAAACTAGACCCCCCATGGAACTTATCTAGATGTGTGGTGAGAACTTTGAATGCCCAAGTGCTTCACAGAAGTTTATAATGCAGAGTCGTGAAAATAAAAAATATTTTTTTTTTCCACAAAAAAGATATTGTAGCCCCCAAGTTTTTATTTTCACAAGGGTAACAAGAGAAATTGGACCCCAAAAGTTGTTGTCCAATTTGTCCTGAGTATGCTGGTACCCCATATGTGGGGGTAAACCACTGTTTGGGCGCACGGCAGAGCTCGGAAGGAAGGAGCGCCGTTTTGGAATGCAGACTTTGATAGAACGGTCTGCGGGCATTATGTTGCGTTTGCAGAGCCCCTGATGTACCTAACCAGTAGAAACCCTCCACAAGTGACCCCATTTTGGAAACTAGACCCCCCAAGGAACTTATCTAGATGTGTGGTGAGAACTTTGAATGCCCAAGTGCTTCACAGAAGTTTAGAATGCAGAGTCGTGAAAATAAAAAATATTTTTTTTTTCCACAAAAAAGATATTGTAGCCCCCAAGTTTTTATTTTCACAAGGGTAACAGGAGAAAGTGGACCACTAAAGTTGTTGTCCAATTTATCCTGAGTATGCTGATGCCCCATATGTGGGGGTAAACCACTGTTTGGGCGCACGGCAGAGCTCGGAAGGGAGGGAGCACCATTTGACTTTTTGAGTGCAAAATTGGCTATCGTGTTTGGAGACCCCCTGATGTACCTAAACAGTGGAAACCCCCCAATTCTAGCTCCAACCCTAACCCCAAAACACCCCTAACCCTAATCCCAACCTGATCCATAATCCTAATCACTAACCCTAACGATAATCACAACCCTTACCCCAAAACAACCCTAATGTCAACCCTAACCATAACCCTAATCAAAACCCTAAATCCAACACACCCCTAATCCTAATCTCAATCCTAACCTCAAACCTAACCCTAATCCCAATACACCCCTAATCACAACCCTAACCTTAACCCTAATCCCAAACCTAACCCTAATCCCAAGCGTAACCCTAATGCCAACCCTAACCCTAATACCAACCCTAATCCAAACCCTAACCCTAATCCAAACTCTAACCCTAACTTTAGCCCCAACCCTAGCCCTAACTTTAGCCCCAACCCTAAGGCTACTTTCACACTTGCGTTGTTTGGCATCCGTCGCAATCCGTCGTTTTGGACAAGAAACGGATCCTGCAAATGTGCCCGCAGGATGCGTTTTTTGCCCATAGACTTGTATTGCCGACGGATCGTGACGGATGGCCACACGTCGCGTCTGTCGTGCACTGGATCAGTGTTTTGGCGGACCGTCAGCACAAAAAAAAATTCAATGTAACGTTTTTTGTACGTCGCATCCGCCATTTCTGACCGCGCATGCGTGGCCGTAACTCCGCCCCCTCCTCCCCAGGACATAGATTGGGCAGCGGATGCGTTGAAAAACTACATCCGCTGCCCACGTTGTGCACAATTTTCACAACATGCGTCGGTATGTTGGGCCGACGCATTGCGACGGCCCCGTACCGACGTAAGTGTGAAAGAAGCCTAACCCTAAATTTAGCCCCAACCCTAAATTTAGCCCTAACCCTAATTTTAGCCCCAACTGCTCTTCTCCTGCCGGCCGGCAGATGGAGACAGATGGCGGGCGCACTGCGCATGCGCCCGCCATTTTCTTTTGCCGGCGGCCAGGAGGAGCAGCAGGAGGACCCAGGGACACAGGTGAGTATGGCAAGGTCCCCGAATCCCCCTATTTCTCTGTCCTCTGATGTGCGATCACATCAGAGGACAGAGAATTACACTTTTTTTTTTTTTTTGCGGTCGCCGGTAAACAGTTAATTACCGGCGATTGCAAAACAGGGGTCGGTAAAACCGACCCCGATCATGCTCTTTGGGGTCTCGGCTACCCCCGGCAGCCGAGACCCCAAAGATTCTCGCGGGGCCGGCCGGCGGGCGCACTGCACCCGCCATTTTGAAGATGGCGGCGCCCACCGGGAGCCACGGGGAGCATCGGGGGAGATAGGTAAGTATTGGGGGGCTACCTGGGACCCCTTTTCTCTGTCCTCCGATGTGCGATCACATCGGAGGACAGAGAAATTAAAGAGATCGCTTTTTTTTTTTTGCGTTCGCCGGTAAACGGTTAATTACCGGCGATCGCAAATGCGGGGTGGGTTAAAAACCCCCCGAATCATGTTCTCTGGGGTCTCGGCTACCCCCGGCAGCCGAGACCCCGGAGAAAATCCGACTCTGGGGGGCGCTATTTACTTTTTCCACAGCTCCGTTAATTAACGGCGCTGTGGTTTAAGTACCTTTAGCGGCCGCCGTTAAAAGGCGTATCGGCGGTCGCTAAGGGGTTAAGGATTAAACGATCCTCTCTAATCTGGAGGTACGGGTTCCTAGTGCACAGGGCTTGAATTTCCCCCACCCTCTTAGCCGTGGTAATCGCTACCAAGAATGCTGTTTTACGTGTGAGGACTGAAATGGACATATTATCAGCCAAGGCGTAATCATCTTTACAGAGGAATCTGAGGACCAAATTAAGGTCCCAGGAAGGCGACAATTGTCTAATGGTGGGGCGCAACCTCTGGGTGGCTCTGATAAATCTAACTATCCACGGGTGGGCTGCTAGGGGATAGTCAAAAAAAGAGCTAAGTGCCGAGATCTGCACTTTCAAGGTGCTTGGTTTAAGACCTTTGTCAAACCCAGCCTGCAGGAAATCTAGAATTCTGGGTAAGTCGGGGGTGCCTCCCGTAACCTCAGACCTGCCACCCTCCAGACAGAAACGCTTCCAGATCTTTAAATAGATTGCCGATGTGACTGGCTTCCTACTGGATTTAATAGTGGCTATCACTTGGTCCGACAGCCCTCTTGCCTTCAGGATGCTCCTTTCAGGATCCATGCTGAGAGATGGAGTTTCTCTGGGTTGGGGTGATACACTGGACCCTGGTGGATTACATCTGCCCTGAGTGGAAGCTCTACTGGGCTCTCGATTGCCAGGTCTACTAGAAGAGAGAACCAGCTCCTTCTTGGCCAATATGGAACAATAAATATAACTCGAGCTCGATCCTCCTTGATCTTTCTGAGAACAGCTGGAATCAGTGCCAGAGGTGGGAATGCATATAAGAGAGGTTCCGTCCATTTCTGGCTCAGACCATCTATCCCTTCCGGGAGATCCCGAGGGTTCAGCGAGAAGAATCTTGAGACCTTTGAATTTCTCCTGTCTGCAAGTAGGTCTATAATGGGAGTACCCCAACGAAGACATAAATCCTGGAAGATATCCTGGTTGAGTTCCCACTCTGTTGCAAACACCCGTCTCTTGCTCAGATAGTCTGCTATGACGTTCTGGGAGCCCTCTAGGTGAATTGCCGAAATGGATAGGACCAAATTTTCTCCCCAGCGAAATATTCTTCCCGCAAGCTCCTGAAGCGGATGGTGTCTTGAGCCTCCCTGATGTTTCAGGAAAGAAACCGTTATTACATTGTCGGACAGTATCCTGACATGGCGATTTGCAAGAGTGTGTCTGTTCCTTCTCAATGCCTCCCAAACAGCATACAGCTCTTTGAAGTTGGAGGAGCTGTGAATGACATCTGCTGGCCACCTCCCTTGTAGGATCCTGCCTTTTAGATGAGCTCCCCAGCCCCAGGCACTGGCGTCTGTAGTAACTACTACGTAGGGATCGATAGACCATAACACTCCGATTCTTAGCTTCTCTGGTTGCGTCCACCAGAGGAGAGACCTTCGTACTTGATACGTCAGCTTTAAAATACTGTCCAGAGAAGACTGACGACGGTCCCATCTGGAAAGGATTAATCTTTGCAGAGGTCTTGAATGGAACTGTGCCCATCTTACACACGGTATGGAAGCCGTCATTAGGCCTAGTACTCTCATGGCCATCCTAATTGATGCTCTGCGTTCTAATAGGAGCCTGATTTGGATCAGAATTGCCTCCAGCTTGGTCTCAGGTAGTAGGGATATCCTGTTTCTTGAGTCCAGACACACTCCCAGGAAGATCTTCCTGTGTTCCGGAGTCAGGTCGGATTTCGGCCAGTTTATGACCCATCCTAATTGTTCCATCACAGATATAGTTTGGTTCCTGTGGTCTGACAGAATCTCTGGCGTTCTTGCTACCAGGAGAAAGTCATCGAGATATGGGACTATTATGATCTCCTGGTTTCTCAGGAAGGCGACAATCTCTGACACCAGCTTTGTAAATATACGAGGTGCTGAGGCAAGCCCGAACGGAAGGCATTGGAACTGGTAGTGACAGGTCCCGGACGGCAGAACTACCGCAAACCTCAGAAGCCTCTGAGATGAGGTGTGGACAAGGAAATGATAATAGTCACTTTTCAGGTCGAGAGTGCACATCACAGCATCCCGATCTATGAGGATTGCTGATCGCATGGACTCTATACGGAACCTCTTGTACCTGACCCAGGCATTCAGAGGTTTCAGATTTATTATTGTGCAAGAGTCGCCGGATGGTTTTGTTATGGAAAATAGGGAAGAGTAGTGTCCCTGGCCTACTTCTAGTGGCGGAACTGGAATTATGACTTCTGAGGAAAGCATATCCTTTAAGTCTATCATCATGGGAGAGTCTCGCATGACCACCGTAGGTACGATGTATCTGTCTGGTGGAGGGGAATAAAGCTTGATACTGTAGCCTTCTGACACAGTCCGAAGGACCCACTGATTTTGAGTGATTCGGGCCCAATTCTCCGCAAAGTGACGAAGCCTTCCGCCGATAAGAGTGGAGTCATTGTGTCTTAGATTTAGAGGAGGGGCTGAAGAAGAAACTTCTATTCTTATTGCCCTGGCTACGGGAACCCCTATTAAATCCTCTATTGGATCTACCCCCTCTGAAATCGGACTGTCTCCTGAAGGGAAAACCTCTCCGAAAGGACAGACCTCTTAGGCTTGTCCTCCGGGAACCCCTTCTTATCAGAGGCCGACTCTAGAATAGTATCTAGGGAAGGACCAAATACCCTTGCTCCTGAGAAGGGAATTGAACATAATTTGGTTTTAAAGGCATTATCCCGACCAGGATCTTAGCCAGACCGCACTTCTAGCCACATTGGATAATGAACCACTTCTAGCCGAAAATCTGACCGATTCAGCCATATCTGTCATATCGGACAGAAAGGCCATGGCAGATCTCATTATAGGGAGAGAATTTAGAACATCGGACCTAGGGGTTTTATTGGACAGATGCTCTTCCAAGTGACTCATCCATAGGTACATAGACCGGGCTACCGAGGTAGCTGCTATGTTAGTCTTAATTAGGGCCGCGGACGATGCCCAGGCCCTCTTTAGCAGTATGTTGGCTTTCCGATCCATAGGATCGCGCAAATTTGATGAGTCCTCGAATGGTATGGCTGTCTTTTTGACAACCTTTGCCACCGGAACTTCTACTTTGGGTATCTCTTCCCATAGTTTGACTTCTTCCGGCTCGAATGGTAGACGAGCCTTGAAGTCTTTAGACAATACTAGCCGACGTTCTGCCTCTTTCCACTCCTCCAGTATCATGGCTTTAATATGCTCACTAACTGGGAAGACTGTCTGCCAACGTCCTGCCTGGATTGTGGCTTAGATGTCTCTTCTATCTGCACGAGATCATTCGTCTCCTCCGCCTGGAAGAGGTATTTCCTTTGGTGGTCCTGGCTCCCTGAAGGAAGCTCCCCCTCTTCTTCTGAGACAAAGTCTTCAGAGTCAGACTTGTCCTCAGAACTAAACTCCGGCTCTCTTAGGTCTCGCTCCCGTCTGGCTCTCTTGCGGCTGGGAATGGGGCTGCACTTCACCATACTGGACAAAGAAGCCTGAACTTCTTCTCGTATTAGGGACCTCATTTCTGACAACAGTGCGGGCTGTTCGTCCCTCATAACCTTAGATGTACAATCTGCACACAAGGTTTTGCAATGAGTGTCCGGAAGCTTCACACTACAAATAGGGCATCTACTGGATTTTCCAGAGGCCTTGCCGGATTTCTTAGCTTGACCAGGGAGGTTCCCTTATCCTTAAATGACATAAGATAGGGAGTAAGTAATGGGGTAAACCTGCTCGTGCGTGCAGATAGGGAAGTCTGCGCTATGCGCACTTACCCCTTCCTCGGCTGGCATGTTTCCGTCCATGATGATTCCCGAGGTAACAGATCCCCGCAGCTCACCACGCTGGACAGAAGCGCTTCAGCTGCTACGCGTTCCACGCTGGAGCACACACTTCCCACGCTCTTACAGCGTCACCGGAAGTGACGGTAACGGATGCCGCGATACCGGAAGTGAAGCGGTTCCCTGGGAACTTCCGCCTGAAGACGCCGTGCAGGCCACAACACCGCTCTGGATGCCGCGAATCCCTGCCACATGGAACCGCATCCGCAGCCGAGAGCCTCCCACCGGGAGGAGCGGCTGCCACCAGGAGCTTCGCCACTCGTGGTCTTTGGAGCAGAGGGACCCCCCCGTGGAGGGTTTCTGCCCTGAGCCTCTTGACAGGGGGAAGGGTATTGGCAAGCTGCACGATCCCCCTGAGCTCCGGTAAGCTGCGCAGCTTCTTTCGTGCGTCCCTTGCAGGGACAGGAAAAACACTGAGGATTTGGGGTGGGACATGACCTTTTGAACTCTTGTGTGTTTCCTGTCCCAGCAAGGGGAGGAGGACGTCCTCCAGGGTGCTGTCAGGAGGGACGTCCTGGAAAATAAATAAAAAAAACACTGAACATTCAGATGGGCAATCAATATCAGATGTGGTGTATTCAACTTTTGGCACCCCTATCAATAGACTGAAGGAGCTGAAGTGCTGCCCATTATTGTTTACCAGGCCCAGCTCTGTAGTTTAGAAGATGGATGCACCCGTGATCGGATCGGCGCTTAGTCCTATCCACGTGGTGCAGAACGGCAGTGAATTAGACCCCACTGATTTTAAGTTAATGACCTTTTCAAAAGAGAATAGTAAGCAAAAAAAGAACATCTTAAGCAAACATTTATTTTTCTCCATATGCTATCTCCAGAGAAAGCATTTTTGCTTAGTTTCCATGTCTCCACACTAACACAAATGAGGCGGGAGTTACAGCATGGTCAAGGAAACTACTTTAGTGTGAGTTTCCTGGTGTTTAACAAGATTCTTTTTTTGTTTGAAGTGCCTCCCACATTCAGTGCACTGAAACGGCTTCTCACCCGTGTGGATTCTATAATGTGTCACGAGGTTTGACTTATTTGTGAAACATCTCCCACATTCAGCACAAGAAAAGGGTTTTTCCCCAGTGTGCACCCTACGGTGCTTAGCGAGGTTTGAGCTGGCGGCAAAACATTTTCCACATTCTGAACAGATCACAGGGTTCTTAATTCTATGACATATCTGATGTTGGAAAAGTGCAGATTTCTCAGTAAAGCCCTCCCCACATTCTGTACAAAGAAAAGATTTCTCATTTGTATGGATTTTCTGATGCCTGGCAAGATCTGACTTCAGTTTGAAATATTTACCACATTCAGAACATGGAAAAGGCTTATCATTGGTATGGGTTCCCCAGTGTCGAATGAGACCCGATTTGTTGGTGAAAGATTTGTCGCACTGAGAACAAGGGAACATCTTCAGGCCAGAATGACTCATTTTATGCTCATAAAGAGTAGATTTGTGGGAAAACGTTCTTCCACATTCAGTACACGAAAATGGACGTTCTCCGGTGTGCATTCTCTGATGTTCTGTGAGACTTGACCTTTTGGAGAAACCCTTACCGCACTCAGAACAGAAGAACGGCTTCTCCCCTGTGTGACTTCGCTGATGATCAACAAGGTTTGATCTCTGTCGGAAACGTTTTCCACACTCTATACATGAAAATGGCTTTTCACCAGTGTGGATTCTCTGATGGCTAATAAAAGTTGACTTAAATGTAAAGCATTTACCACATTCAGAACATGAAAACGGTTTACTGCCGGTGTGGTTCCGCTGATGCTCAATAAGCCCCGATTTATAGGCAAAGCACTTCCCACAATCAGGGCACTTAAACGGTTTCACACCTGTATGCATTCTCTGATGTTCCACAAGAGCAGATTTATGATTAAAGGACTTTCCGCACTCCAAACATGGGAATGGCTTCTCCCCAGTGTGGATTCTCTGATGCTGATTAAGCGTTGACTTATGTGAAAAGCATTTTCCACAGTATGAACAAGAAAATGGCTTCTCTCCTGTATGTATTCTCTGATGTTCAGTCAGAGAAGATTTTACTGAGAAAGATTTCCCACAGTCAGAACAATAAAATGGTTTTACCCCTTCATGAGTTTTTTTATGTTCAGCAAGTGTCCATCTTCGTGTAAAACATTTCCCACATTGGGCACATGAGTACGGCTTCTCTCCTGTATGACTCTTCTGGTGATCGACAAAAGATGATTTATGAGAAAAATGTTTCCCACAATCCAAGCATGAAAATGTTTTATCAACTTCCTGGGGAGAACAGTGTGCTTCAACATTTGGCTTGGCAGAACAATATCCTCCTTGTTGATAAGACACAAGATGTATATTTCGGAAAATACAGCGTTTAGGTCGGCAATCTTCCACAATGGCTGTTTCTACTATTTCAGACCTCTGTGGTAAATCTGAACATTCATCAGAGATGATCCTAATGTTTCCATCTGTGGGATACAAGCAAGAATACATTAAACATTAATTGTGTGAATTTTTATTATTTAATTAAATGTACTTAAGGATGTTTTTCCTCTTGACACTTTGGCCAACGACCATGTTTCTCTCCGAATTGAAAACAAGGCTAACAACCTTGATAGACTGGGTATGTGGAAATTCACTATGCCCAATCCTTTTACTCTATGACGAATGTACATCTAATAGACATTAGATGGTCAATCTGTCCTGCTGAAATAAGCAGCTTTGGCATAGTGTAAGCATGGTTTTGTTTTTTTTATCTGTGTTGTCATCTGTAAGGCAGCTGTTTTTACACATCAGCAGTGAATAAACTTTACAAGATCATTTACAGTTTCCTATGATAATAATGGCAATGTATCTGTAAAAAAAACACCGGATTACGTACCGGTAATGCTCTTTTATAGAGCCACGACAGCACCCACTTGAGAGAGGGGATCCGCCCCTAGGAACAGGAAACCCTATGGAGAGAATAAAAGGGGCGGTCCCCCTCGCTCCCACAGTTGGGGTTACAGAGATTGCGAGGAACCGTCCACCAGACTTTAGTAGGTCATTCAATATCATCGTTTATAACTAGTTAACTTAAGCATGGCTAACTACAAGAACCAAACACCCTTAACCGTGCTCCTAATAAAAAACCTATAAGGGTGGGAAGTGAAGGGGTGCTGTCGTGGCTCTATAAAAGAGCATTACCGGTATGTAATTCGGTGTTTTCTCTTCGCCACGACAGCACCCACTTGAGAGACTTTCAGAGATAGTCTTTTTGGGAGGGATCACCGTGTTAAGGACTGATCTACCGAAGGATAAGTCAGATGAGGCAGATAGATCTAATCTATAGTGATTATAGAAGGTAGTAGGCGAAGACCAGGTTGCGGCCTTACATATCTGTTCTATCGGAACCTCCGCTCGTTCAGCCCAGGATGATGCAATCGCCCGGGTGGAATGTGCTCTTACGGTCTCAGGCGGATTCTCCCCTGTGGATGAATAGGCCAGACATATTGCATCTCGAATCCACCGAGATAAAGTACCCTTCATGATTCCAGCTCCTTTTCTATGACCCTGGAAAGAAACAAAGAGAGCCCTGCTCTTCCTCCAGGCGCTAGTCCTATCCAAATAGGCTAATATGGCTCTCCTCACATCTAATGTGTGGTATTTTTGTTCTTCCTGACTTGTAGGGTTCTCATAGAAGGAGGGAAGGAAAATTTCTTGCGATCTGTGAAATTTAGTGCATACTTTGGGTAAGTATGAAGGGTCTGTCTTAAGGACAACTCTATCTGGGAATATAGACATGAAAGGAGGATCTATCGATAGTGCCTGTATGTCACTTACTCTTCTCGCTGATACTAAGGTGACAAGAAGAGCTGTCTTGAGGGAGACATGTTTTATGTGAGCTGAATGTAGAGGCTCAAAAGGGTGATCTGTGAGAGCTTCGAGAACTAAATTAACATCCCATGGTGGTACATGGGGAATTCGGACTGTCTCTGACCTCTGGCATGCTGCAACAAATCTGGCTACCCACTTATTACCTGCGATATCAAGACCATATAAAGCCCCCAGCGCAGAAATGTGTACTTTTAAAGGTGCTGACTGCCAGACCTAGATCGCGCCCTTTTTGAAGAAATTCTAAAATTATAGGAATATGAATTTCGTTTGACAGGGCTGTTGGGTAGAGGTTTAGAAATTTTTTCCACACTCTTGCATAGATGGAGGTAGTGGACTTTTTTCTACTTAGTAGAAGAGTGTCAATCACTTTGTTTGAGAACCCTCTCATCTTTAGCAGCTGCCTCTCAAGTTACAGGCTGTTAACCGTAGACCCTTCACCTGAGGGTGGTTGAAGGGGCCCTGGAAGAGAAGATCCCGATCCTCCGGGAGGATCCATGGGTCTGAGATTGACATGGCTCTCAGCCAGGAAAAAAATGGCCTCTTGGGCCAGAATGGAGCAATTAGGATCACGTTTGCTCTGTCCTCCCTTATCTTCCTGATCACTGTCGGAAGTAATATCAGCGGGGGAAAGGCATATGCCTTTTTGAATACCCATGGTACTTGTAGGGCGTCGAAGATATCTGAATTGTCAGATCGGAACAATGATGCAAATTTTTTGACTTGCCTGTTTTGTCTTGTCGCAAAGAGATCTATCTCGGGAGTGCCCCACTTTTTTATTATCATACAAAAGATACGACGATTTAGAACCCACTCTCCTTGGTGGAGAGCGTGGCGACTGAGGAAATCTGCTCTCGAATTGTCAATTCCTCTCACATGTAGCGCCGATAGGGACAGGAGGTGTTCCTCTGCCATGGCTAGAATATCGTTGGCTATAGACATGAGTCCTTCCGATCTTGTTCCTCCTTGGTGGTTTATATATGCTACCGCTGTCATGTTGTCTGAGAAGACTCTTGTATGTGTTCCGTGTAACTGCGGAGGAAATTCAGATAAGTCATGATAAACAGCCTTCAGCTCTTTTTTATTAGAAGAATCATCTGATTCTCTAGGAGACCACAGACCTTGTACTATTTGGTTTTCTAAATGTGCTCCCCAACCACTAGGACTGGCGTCAGTGAAAACAGTTTTTGATGGTTTAACCACCCAGGGGACCCCACTGGAAAGATGATTCTGATTTAACCACCAAGTGAGAGATTGTATCACGTCTGTCGTTAAAGAAATACGAGTATCTAATCGGCCATGTAACCTTTCTTCCTCACGAAGTATTGTATGCTGCAATTTCCTGCTATGGAATTGGGCCCACGGAACAGCTGGAATACAAGAAGTGAAGGAACCAAGAAGGGACATACCTATTTGTTTTGACTCGGGAAGAAAGCACATTTGATTTGTAGAGTCTAGAATAATTCCTAAAAATTTTTGCTCAGTTGTGGGGGACAATTTAGATTTTTCCCAATTCACTAACCACCCCAACCCCTGTAAGGATGAAATTGAATCAGATAAGCGTTGATGACATTGAGAAAGAGTTCCCGACTATCAATAGGTCATCTAAATAGGGTATTATGAGGGTATCTTTTAACCTCAAATATGACATTACCTCTGACATTAGTTTTGTGAAAACTCTAGGGGCTATTGATAGTCCAAAGGGCATTCCATGAAGCAATGGGGAAACAGAAGCTTAATAGTTGACCGGATGGATTCCATTTTAAAAGCTTGGTTCTCTAAGAAGACATTTAGTCTCTTAAGGTTAATTATTGTTCTATATGATCCGTCGGGTTTTGAAATAAAAAATAAAGGGGAATAAAATCCCCTTCCTTTTTGATGAAAAGGGACTTCCACTAATACTCCTTTGGACAGGAGAGTTATTATTTCCTGTTCCAAGGCCTCTTGTTGTGATGGTGAACCTAAGGAAGTCAAACAAAACGAGTCCGGGGGAACTTGAGAAAATCTTAGTTTTAGGCCTGTAGTTATCAGGCTAGTTGCCCATGAATTAGAGGTTATTGCCAGCCATTGTGTGGAGAAGAAGGACAACCTACCACCAACGGGTAGATCTGTCCTAGCGGGGTTTATCCTCAGGTTTGAAAGGGCGTTTTCCGAAGAAGGCTCCTTTCTGCTTAAAGTCCTTATTAGCCCAACGGTCCTGGTTTTTATAGTCCCGTCTTCTGTTGAACATGGGCTTTCGGAATGCTCTCCTATAAGATGGAAGATAAGTGTTATTGGGGAACCCTTTCTTCCTCTCACCCGCTTTGGTAAGAATGTCATCCAATTGAGTACCAAATAGGTACTCACCTTGACAGGGCAGACCACATAACTTGGATTTTGTTTGTGGATCTCCTTTCCACCCCTTTAGCCACAAGGCGCGGCGAGCCGCGTTGGTTAGACCTGCTGATTTGGCTGCTAATCGGATGGAATCCGCCGAAGAATCTGCCAAAAAGGCAGTAGCTCCTCTAATTAACGGGATAGATGACATGAGTTTATTACGGGAAAGGCCACCTTTTAAGCCTTCTTCCAGATCATTCAACCAAACCATCATGGATCTAGCAGTACATGTGGCCGAGATAGCTGGTTTAAAAGCTCCTGTACAGGATTCCCAAGCTCTTTTTAAAAGGGAGTCCGCTTTCCGATCGAGCGGGTCTTGCAAGGATCCTGAATCTTCAACAGGCAATAAAGATTTCTTAGAAGTGGATGCCACTGCCGCATCTACTTTTGGGGCTTTTACCCATTTGGAGAAATCCTCGTCATTAAAGGGATAGCGACGTTTTGAGGAAGACGGCAACCCTCTTTGCCCTTGGCTTTCCCACTCTTTTTTGACTAACTCCTTTATTGCTGGAATAATAGGAAAGGAAGGTCTCTTTTTCTCTGACAGGCCAGCAAACATCACGTCCTGAGGTGTTTTAAGGGTCTTAGTATCTTCCATACCCATGGTGTTGCGTACAGATCTGACTAAATTGTCAATGCTTTCTGTAGGGAAACATGTATCCTGTTCACCCTCCGAGGATATAACCTCTTGGGAACTGTCCGACTCCTTATCCTCAACCTCAGATGACTGTTCAGATAGAGGAGAGCTGTATTTCTTCCTACTTCCAGGAATTTTATCCGAGTTTCGAAAAGCTCGCAACTCCTCTCTTATCATGCTACGTATATCATCCGACCTTACTGAAGACTCCTCACGTAAGGTGGATTCGATGCAAGACTAGCATAACTTTTTTAAATAGGTATCCGGGAACGGCTGAGAGCATAAGGCACATTGCTTATGTTTGGATTTCCCTGTTCTTTTAACCTAGGGAATTAGATGAAAGAGGGAGTACAATCAGCTTAAAATAGGGTAGACATACACTCACCCCTGAAGCGGTCATAATACCGGCTGGAGAGGAGGAGATGGAGGCACAGATGGAGGAACCGACCGGTCCGATCTTTTTTCCCTGGCGCTCTTGGAGGATGATCTGCGGCTGCTAGTCCGGCTTCCTGGTGTAACAGCGTTAGCTTCAGAAGAAGGCAACGTTGTCTCTTGAGGAGATGCCATGATGGACGCCGGGAATCAACGCCGGCGTCCTTTTGTTATGGGGGCCGCCATCTTCTTCCTGCCGCACCCGGAAGTGACCACTACATCCGGGTTGCGGCTCTGCTGTGCGCGCCTGCGCTTCTATCCAGCGATCGCGCAGGCGCCGTCCTCCTCCTCCATCACCCCGGAAGTTGTAGTAATACTTCCGGGGGAGAAATCACTGGCCCCACGCTGCCTGTGCGCCACCCGAGGCTGGCGTCACAGGATCTTACCCCCCCCCAGCGGTCCGGCCCGCAGGTCTGCTGGATACTTCTCCGTGAGCCAGGTGCCTTCCCGATCCTGGCCTCACGGTACCTGCCAGCAGAGGGGGGAAGCTGATACAGGACCCCGACGCTGCTTCCAGCCCTGGAGCCCTTGCCGTCCCTATTCAGGTAAACCGCACAAGCGGCATCCAGGCTGGGAATCCTCTTCTCTCCAGGTCTCCCGTAGGAACAGGAAACCAACTGTGGGAGCGAGGGGGACCGCCCCTTTTATTCTCTCCATAGGGTTTCCTGTTCCTAGGGGCGGATCCCCTCTCTCAAGTGGGTGCTGTCGTGGCGAAGAGAAAAAAAAAAAATTGGATCAAACATGGTTGCTCCTTATGGGAAACAGTTGTGCTCAAAAGTTTACATACCCCAGCAGAATTTTTGCTTTCTTGGCCTTTTTTCAGAGACTATGAATGGTAACACCAAAACCTTTTGTCCACTCATGGCTAGTGGTTGGGTGAAGCCATTTATTGTCAAGCTTCTGATTTTAAATTATGAAATATGAGAGTAAGTTCCACAATTAGTTATTACTCACCTGTGTGTCCATCTCTGAGAGTATCCTCCGATTTGCACTGCTGATCATCACAGGTATATGTCTCTTCTTCTATCATCTCAGCTTTCACAACAATAGGAAAATCCTAAATATCCAAAAGTAATCATTTTACATTTTTAAAGGGAACCTGCCATGTGAAAAATTGCTATTAACTGACACATATGTAAGTAAAGAGTTTGTCCCATGAATAAAGTACATTTTAATCAATAGATCTTGGAATAATAATAAGTTCCACAATTGGATGTAAAGAAAATGTTCCTGTGCTGAGATAATCTTACAAATGTGCCCCTGCTGTGTACTGTGTAATGGCTGTGTCTGACCGTGCAGGGACATGGTCTGATCATACCACCAGGGCCGGTTTTAGGCAAAGTGGGGCCCTAGGCAAAAGTTTAAAATTGTGCCCCAAATGCTACCAAATTGCACCATCATGCAGAAACATTTCGGTTGTAGTTACATGTGCTGAGTTCAGGCCACTAAACGAGTGTGATCGACAATATTGAAGTCATTCGTCGCTTGTTTCCCGACCTCTTTACACCGGCTGAGGAATAATGATGGGGACAGAATGGTCACTAGTAGATCAATCTGTCCCCATACAGTATCATCTTAGCAGCATATCAATATTCATTCCCTTTAGTAGCGGGCACATACGATCGCCTAGCAGCAGGAAGCCTGCAGCTGTGGCTACTGTGACCCCTATTAAAGTGAAATGAATATCCACTGCTCTCCACACCTATAGTCCCTCCCATCTCTCGGCACCGGATTCAGTGCATAGTGGTGGGAGTGACTATGGGCGTGGGGAGCAATGACTATGAATTTCTCTTTAGCAGCGGGCACAGGCTTTAGCCGCAGCAGCCGACTCCTGCCTCCTGTCACCCACTGCTCCTTCACTGGCACCGGTCGAGCCCCCTGACTCACAGGCCCCATAGCAGCTGCATGGTGTGCTGCTATTAGCGACATGCCACTGGCTGGGGTGGACACTAATAGCTTGGGGCCCCTGTTCCCCCTGTTCAAGAAATGTGTCTGGGCCCCCCTTCCTGCCCGGTACACTGCTTATGATGATGTCAATCTGACAATGGCACCCTGGAGCCTTGGGCTCCAGGAAACAAGTCAGATTGCCCTCATTATTACTGCCCTGCAAGCGGGGCGCACATAGCAATCACAGGGCTCCCATAGCAAAAGTTCTATTTCGGCCCCCACACCTCTAAAAAATATTTATATCTTTTCACTGAGATTATATATATATATATATATATATATCTATCTATATATCTATATATATCTATAGCTATCTAGCTCTCTCTCTCTCTATATATCTATATCTATATATATATATACACTGTGTGTGTTTGTAATAAATATATATCCGTTACGCCGTACATACACAGATGCAAATTCATGTACCTTATATGCAAACGCATACTGTACATACATTCACACAGCTACACATACAGTACATATACCGTACATACATACAAATACGCATACATATACCGTATATGCAAACACAAAAACCGTACATACACACAGATACACATACTGTCATACATACACATACCGTACATACACACACATATACAATATATACATACAGATATATACACATACCGTACACATATACATACACATATACTGTACATACATGCACATAAACATACATATATACATACAATTATATCGCACATACACTATACACACACACAGACATACACATATACTGTACATGCATACACAGATACACACACAGAAGCAAACACAGACACGGCCATTACACAGTACACAGCAGGGGCACATTTATAAGATTATCTCGGCACAGGAAAATTTTTATTATTTTTTTTTTAACACCTCCAATTGTGGAAGTTATTATTCAAAGATCTAATGTACTTTGCTGGTGGGAGAACTCCTGTGACAGCGTTCTAAAGCTGCTTGGTTGCTGCACAGAAAGCTTGGCTACCAGGAGGAAATTCACTTGATTCCTACAGGCAGCCTCCGGCTTTCAGTCACAGATGTACGGCCGGCATGGCTTCAGTCACTGCTCAGTGAGCGGCGGCTGTAACCACACCCCGGCACTGACTGACAGCCGGCTCAGCACTCACACACTGTACAGCCAGCTGTCAGTCAGTGATGGGACGTGGTTACACCAGCCATTGCTCACTATAATACACTGAGTGGTGCCTAAAGCCGTGTCAGCCGCACCTCTATGACTGAAAGCTCAAGGCTGCCTGGAGGAATAAATTGCATTTCCTCCTAGCATACGGATTTCCATTGCGGCTGAAGCTATTACTCTGCAGATATTTACAGGTAACAGCGTTTTTTCACATGATAGGTTCCCTTTACAAGAAGATATGTGTCACAGGACAATATAAGTTAGGAGAAATCATAAGATTGGCTTTATTTCTACCTACATGATCATCCAGGGTATCGTTGTTGTTTTCTGCTGCAGAAGTCTGTGAAGATAGAGGACTGGCACATCCCTCCAGTGTATTTCGGGTAACATACCTGTCTGTAAAAAATAGTTACTGAATGCGTGGTTTGTGCATGTTCTAGCAGAGTATTTGTGTAGTCATCACTTACCCTGAGATGTCAGAGGCTGGGGATTCTCTGTGATGACGTCGTGGTACAGATTCTGGTGTTCTTCTAAATATTCCCACTCCTCCAAAGAGAAATAGACCATGAAGTCATCATATCTTAGAGATATCTAAGAGAAAGATTGATACATCTTCGCTTTTTAGGAATCTGACACATACACATATCATACAGTTATCGTGCGAGCACATTGTTCTCTTGTGGTTATCATGCGAGGTTCCAGCATTCCCAGCAGTGCTCACCTCTCCAGTCAGCAGCTCAGTGATCTTGTTGGTGAGTTCTAGAATCTTCCTATCATTGTATCGCTCATGTAAGATGAGTAGAGATGGGGGTACCATGGTAGGGCTATTAGTGGTGTCTAATTTTTCAAAGATTTGTTGGCAACTGGGAGTAACTTGGTGATCAAACATCTTCAAAGGTCCATAGTCCTACATAAAATGATAAACATGAAATTTACATGACATTTTTTCCAGATTCAAGTTTCATTAGAAGGTATCACCTATGTATAAGAGTGGTGATAAGATGTTTGATGGTGTCTGAGTGCTGGGACCTTAAACAAGCCCAAGAACAAGGCTCAGGAATGTCCCACCTGCATGAAGAGCAGCCACACGTGAGCACCACGAATCCTTTCATTGCCTATGGGACTGCTATGTGCTCCGCTATTTATGGCAGTCCTATAGGGAATGATTGGAGTAGTGGTGCACATTTCTGGGCACAGCTCTATTCAGAGCATTCGAGAGTCCCTTTCATGGGATCTATGGTATAACCCCCATCGATCAGCAGGTTATCATCTCTGGGGCTTGGTCAGGAAACCCAGAACTGGCTCCGTCAACATGGTGTTATTACAGGGATCTGACACGGGACATTGCAGAATCCATTACCTCTCCAGTCAACAGATGGATGATCTCCAGGGTCAACTCCAGTATCTTTTCATTCAACCTGCTGCCTTTCCCATCCATTCCTGATCAGTCACGTTATGTTCTTGTGCAGAACACCGGCCATGAGGAATCTAGACGATCTTCGACTGCAGTAAAGAAGTGGAATTTACCTGTCAGCACTGCTCAAAACATGGTTGCAGAATTTGAGATTCCCCTTGAAATGCCAAATATGGGATCAGTTACGATCAGGATTATATAGAACTTCTGCCACAAAGTCTGGTAAAAATAGATTTCATTATAGGGCTTTTCCGCCTATTGAGAAGAAGTGCAGCTTGCTTACTACAAGGAGTATAATGTACACACTTTTCTGACGGTGGGTTTGAGTGGTCATCATATAACATGGGTAATAGTGGATGGGAGGCTAGTCGGCACGTGACGGCAAGTGGCAGAGCTGTAGTCACCTGATGACTGCTGGCAGCGAGCAAAGACAGATCCTACCAGTGCGGAGATTTCCCACCCACCAGTGCATATCTGCTTGAAGGGAAAAGTCAATGAGGATAATTTTTTTTTACTTAAATACATGTATTTGGGGCTAAAAATTATTTTTGTTATTCGGTTTTATTAAAAATGCTGCAGTTTGGCTCTCACAGGTCGCTTCCCTGCACATTCAACTTTGATGTGGTCTAAAGCCAAGAGGAGCTCAGAATAAAAGTTACCATCTGTCCCATTGGACTGTCACCAGGAGCTCCCTGACAGATTCTCAGTTAACCCATTCAGCAGCCTGCAGTAGACAAAAGTGAGGCCATAGAAGGCGAATGGTGACAGAATTATGCTGAGGCACAAATGCATACACTGAAAATAAGAAAACGCCCCACAGCAGTGGACATACCACGGAAGAGCAGACAGACAGAACTTATAGGACACAAGTCAGCATGTGCAGCACAAGCATGGCCCAGAGAAGGCTGGAGACTGGCGAGCAGCTGCACCAGGAGGCGCTGCATTACATGTCCGCGCACCCACACTGCAGCACCTACTCAGAGCCAGCCGCTGAATGACGTCTGCCTGGACGGTAGGTGCGAAATCCTAGCAGCTAAAGGACCTGTGATGACGTCATGGCCATGTGATCAGCCTTGTGTGGGAGGAGCCATGCTAGAGATGGCCGGAAGTGCTTATTTCCCAGAGTTCTGCAGAGCTGTTTCCGATGCCCCGCCCCCTACAGACAGAAGCAGAGCGCAGCACAGGGCCGTGCTCAGTATTATCGCTCACTGAATGCAATGCTCTGCATCTGTTGGGAACTCTGGCTACACTCGGGTGTAATGCTCTGCAGGAGGCTCTGCATGTGCTGTGGGTGCACACTGCTCTGCAGGAACTGTGCACAGCTTGGGGCTATTTGTACTAGGAGTCAGTGCTCTGCAAGACCTGGTGCACTAGGGCGCAATGCTGTGTATGGGGGTCACTGGATGCAGGAGGGCGCAGTGGTCTATGGTACATGAGGGTGTTCTGCTGGGCATGGTGCAGTGGGGCGCAATGCTGTGTATGGGGGGGTCACTGGATTCAGGAGGGCGCAGTGGTCTATGGTACATGAGGGTGTTCTGCTGGGCATGGTGCAGTGGGGCGCAATGCTGTGTATGGGGGTCACTGGATTCAGGAGGGCGCAGTGGTCTATGGTACATGAGGGTGTTCTGCTGGGCATGGTGCAGTGGGGCGCAATGCTGTGTATGGGGGTCACTGGATGCAGGAGGGCACAGTGTTCTATGGTACATGAGGGTGTTCTGCTGGGCATGGTGCAGTGGGGCGCAATGCTGTGTATGGGGGGGTCACTGGATTCAGGAGGGCACAGTGTTCTATGGTACATGAGGGTGTTCTGCTGGGCATGGTGCAGTGGGGCGCAATGCTGTGTATGGGGGGGTCACTGGATGCAGGAGGGCGCAGTGGTCTATGGTACATGAGGGTGTTCTGCTGGGCATGGTGCAGTGGGGCGCAATGCTGTGTATGGGGGGGGGTCACTGGATGCAGGAGGGCACAGTGTTCTATGGTACACGAGGGTGTTCTGCTGGGCATGGTGCAGTGGGGCGCAATGATCTGTATGGGGGTCACTGGATGCAGGAGGGCACAGTGTTCTATCGTACACGAGGGTGTTCTGCACTGCAGGGTGGGGCGCAAAGTTCTGTGGGTACACAAGTGTGTTTTTCAGGGCGGAGTACAATGTTCTGTGGGTTCACAAAGTTGCTCTGCAGGGTGGGCTGCAATGTTCTGTGGGTACACAATGGTATTATGTGGGGTGCAAAGTTCTAGGTGCAGTATTCTGCAAACAGCACCAAGAGTGCAATGCTCTGTTAAGTAAAATGGAAAGTCAGTGGTCTGTACCTGCGCTGCCAGCTGATGAAGAAACGTCAAGTGTCAGAGATAATGTTATTTTACATTTCTATGTGTTTTGAAGTGTAGCCCACTTCCTCAGGAAACAACAGCCATATACAGGGTTCACAGAAATTTATATAAAGGGAATTTTTGAAAAAAAGCTCCAAGTTCATAGGGTAGAAACATGATGCGGTTCAAGTGAGAAAGAAATGTGTGTAAATGTACAGTATATATGTGAGACTACATGAATAAGAGCTTATTCTCTGGCACTTGACGTTTCTTCATTAGCTGGCAGTGCGGATACAGCCCACCTACTTAACATTTTATTTATTTTTGGGTGAAAAATATTTGAGAGATAATTTGGCTTCTTATCCTAAGTCATGTATTAAGGCCCTGAAAAGGGTCAATATAGACTTAGGATTGCTACAATCAGTAGGTGGCGCTTGAATTTTCATCTTCCTCTCTATAAAAGCAGTTTGCATATTTAATTTCCCGGAGAAGTATTGCGTGGCTTATAAGCCTCCTTACGCCAATTTGCCACTTTCCACCAGGAGAAATGTTCCCCTCTTAAATTTGGTGTAGTTTCATAGCATGAAATAAGCAAGTTTCCAATTAGCTTGCTTTTTCTATGGGTGTCATTCTCCTGCTTCGAGCTGTTGTCTTTCATGGTGTAAAGAAAGGTTTTTATACTAGGGATTGGGGGGGGGAGGGTATTCATTTTATAGGAGGGGAAGATAGTGCAGATAGAGACCTGGAAACAAGGAAGTTGGGGGTGGCGGTGGCATGGGGGGTGGGGTTAGAACAGTTAATAATTTAAGAAAGAATAGAGGTGCAGAGATATACATAAAGTGCATATATACTAATGCCAGAAGCCTCGCCAACAAAATGGACGAATTAGAATTAATGTTGTTGGAGCATAATTATGACATGGTGGGGATATCTGAAACATGGCTGGATGAGAGCCATGACTGGGCTGTTAACTTGCAGGGTTATAGTCTGTTCAGAAATGACCAAACGGATAAGCGAGGGGGAGGTGTGTGTATATATGTAAAATCGTCCTTAAAACCCATCCTGCGTGATAATATAGGTGAATCTAATGAAAATGTAGAGTCCCTGTGGGTGGAGATAAGGGGAGGGGGAAAAAATAATAAATTACTGATAGGGGTTTGTTATAAGTCTCCAAAACTAATGGAAGCAACGGAGAATATCCTCATAAAGCAAATAGATGAAGCTGCGACTCAAGGAGAAGTCATTATTATGGGGGACTTCAACTACCCTGAAATAGATTGGGGAACGGAAATCTGCAGTTCCAGCAAAGGTAATCGGTTTTTGACAACTATGAGAGACAATTACCTTTCACAGTTGGTTCTGGGCCCAACAAGAAGGGGGGCACTGCTAGACCTAATATTAACCAACAGACCAGACCGCATATCAAATATAAGGGTTGGGGGTCACTTGGGGAATAGTGATCACAAAATAATACGTTTTCATGTATCCTTTAAAAAGATGTGTAGTAGAGGGGTTACAAGGACACTAAACTTCAGGAGGGCAAATTTCCAAAGGATGAGCGATCTTGGTGCAATTAAATGGGACGATATCCTGAGACATAAAAATACACAAAGAAAATGGGAGACGTTTATTAGCATCCTGGATAGGACCTGTGCACAGTATATACCGTATGGGAATAAACATACTAGGAATAGGAGGAAACCGATATGGCTAAATAGAGCTGTAAGGGGAGCAATAAGGGACAAAAAGAAAGCATTTAGAGAATTAAAGGAAGTAGGTAGTGATGAGGCATTAAATAAATACAGAAAATTAAATAAATTCTGGAAAAAGCAAATCAAGGCAGAAAAGATTGAGACAGAGAGACTCATTGCCAGAGAAAGTAAAAATAATCCTAAAATATTCTTTAACTACATAGATAGTAAGAAACTAAAAGATGATAGTGTTGGCCCCCTTAAAAATAGTCTGGGTGAAATGGTGGATGAGGATGAGGAAAAAGCCAATATGCTAAATGACTTTTTTCATCAGTATTCACACAAGAAAATTCCATGGCAGACAATATGATCAGTGATAACAAAAATTCCCCATTAAGTGTCACCTGCTTAACCCAGCAGGAAGTGCGACGGTGTCTAAAAATCACTAATATTGACATCTCTGGGCCCGTATGGGATCCACCCCCGAGTACTGCAGGAATTAAGTACAGTCATTGATAGACCATTATTTTTAATCTTTAAAGACTCCATAATAACAGGGTCTGTACCACAGGACTGGCGTATAGCAAATGTGGTGCCAATATTCAAAAAGGGGACAAAAACTGAACTCGGAAATTATAGGCCAGTAAGCTTAACCTCTACTGTGGGTAAAATCCTGGAGGGCATTCTAAGGGATGCTATACTGGAGTATCTGAGGAGGAATAACCTCATGACCCAATATCAGCATGGGTTTACTAGGGGCCGTTCCTGTCAGACTAATCTGATCAATTTCTATGAAGAGGTAAGTTCCGGACTGGACCAAGGGAACCCAGTGGATGTAGTGTATATGGACTTTTCAAAAGCTTTTGATACGCTGCCACACAAAAGGTTGATACATAAAATGAGAATAATGGGGATAGGGGAAAATATGTGTAAGTGGGTTAAGAGCTGGCTCAGGGATAGGAAACAGGGTGGTTATTAATGGAACACACTCGGACTGGGTAGCGGTTAGCAGTGGGGTACCACAGGGGTCAGTATTGAGCCCTCTTCTTTTTAACATATTTATTAATGATCTTGTAGGGGGCATACAGAGTGGAATTTCAATATTTGCAGATGACACTAAACTCTGCAGGGTAATCAACACAGAGGAGTACAATTTTATATTACAGGATTTATGTAAACTAGAAGCTTGGGCTGATAAATGGCAAATGAGCTTTAATGGGGATAAATGTAAGGTCATGCACTTGGGTAGAAGTAATAAGATGTATAATTATGTGCTTAATTCTAAAACTCTGGGCAAAACAGTCAATGAAAAAGACCTGGGTGTATGGGTGGATGACAAACTCACATTTAGTGGCCAGTGTCAGGCAGCTGCTACAAAAGCAAATAAAATAATGGGATGCATTTACTCCTTTACCCCCAAGGGTGGTTTGCACGTTAATGACCAGGGCAATTTTTACAATTCTGACCACTGTCCCTTTATGAGGTTATAACTCTGGAACGCTTCAACGGATCCCAGTGATTCTGACATTGTTTTCTCGTGACATAATGTACTTCATGATAGTGGTAAAATTTCTTTGATATTACCTGTGCTTATTTGTGAAAAAAAAAACGGAAATTTGGCGAAAATTTAGAAAATTTCGCAATTTTCCAACTTAAAATTTTTATGCAATTAAATCACAGAGATATGTCATACAAAATACTTAATAAGTAACATTTCCCACATGTTTACTTTACATCAGCACAATTTTGGAACCAAATATTTTTTTTGTTAGGGAGTTATAAGGGTTAAAAGTTGACCAGCAATTTCTCATTTTTACAACACCATTTTTTTTAGGGACCACATCTCATTTGAAGTCATTTAGAGGGGTCTATATAATAGAAAATACCAAAGTGTGACACCATTCTAAAAACTGCACCCCTGGTGCTCAAAACCACATTCAAGAAGTTTATTAACCCTTCAGGTGTTTCACAGGAATTTTTGGAATGTTTAAATAAAAATGAACATTTAACTTTTTTTCACAAAATTAAATCCCATCTCCACTATGCATGCAGGGCCGCATCCGGCAGCCTGCGTTACCAGACATGCGGCACTTCTTTCCAGACCGCAGCATGTCTATTTACCTTGCGGAAGCGCTCCGTCTCCGCAAGATAAATAACACAGTCTATGAATACGATACAGTGATTCTGCATGTGTTCAATGAACAAATCTGGAATCACTGCGCGTACAACAGGGGGCGGAGCGGGGAATCCACTGCGTCCAAAGCTCAGGGATTCCTGATGGTGGAAACATAGCCTAACACCAATGGGAAAATGGAAATAAATATATGTTTTTATTTTTCCCTAACTAAGGGGGTGATAAAGGGGGGTTTGATTTACTATTTATAGCGAGTTTTTATGTTTGTCAACTGTCACACACTAAAAGACGCTTTTTATTGCAAAAAATAGTTTTTGCATCACCACATTTTGAGAGCTATAATTTTTCCATATTTTGGTCCACAGAGTCATGTGAGGTCTTGTTTTTTGTGGGAGGAGTTGACGTTTTATTGGTACCATTTTCGGGGACATGAAATTTTTGGATTGCTTTTTATTAGGCAGAATTAACAAAAACCAGCAATTCATGAATTTCTTTTGGGAGGGGGAGGGGGGGTGCGTTTATACCATTCCGCGTTTGGTAAAATTGATAAAGCAGTTTTTTATTTCGGGACGGTACGATTACAGCAATATCTCATGTATATAGTTTTTTAAGTTTACACGCTTTTACACAATAAAAACTATTTTATATAAAAAATTATTTTTGCGTCGCTTTATTCTGAGGGCTATACATTTGTTATTTTTTTGCTGTTTATATCCTTTTTTTGATCGTGTGTTATTCCACTTTTTGTTTGGCGGTATGATAATAAAGCGTTGTTTTTTGCCTCGTTTTTTTTTTACGGTGGTCACAGAAGGGGAGAACTAGTGGGACAGTCTTATAGGTTGGGTCGTTAAGGATGCGGCGATACTAAATATGTGTAATTTTATTGTTTTTTTTTCAAACGAAGAAAGAGAAACAGAAGTGCACTCACCGGTCTCTTGTGCGATAGTCCTTTATTTAGAACAGGTGCGGGCACACTTGGGGAGAACGTGGACAAAAAACGACGGCCGTTTCGCGGTACCGTGCTTCTACGGGTCTCAATGCCGAAAGGAAATGCAGAAGCACCCTTTATCTCCCACCTCTGCAAGGGAACTCCCATTAATCGGCACTATGAAAGTAAAAACCCACCCTCTGAGGAAGTGAATTACTTAAATGAATGAATACAATAATTACAAAACATTTAAGAAAAAAATACAACATGAACAATAACAAAAAAAATATAAGAACCACTCTATTTAAATACACTGGATATAATATACTCATCTAGACAATAATAAACATTTAGAAAAAAAGAATAATTACCACTGAAGAAAAATTACAAAAAGACTGCCATATCGATTTTTTCATTCAATCCTAATGGACCCATTGCATTTGTACGTAAAATCCATTTACTTTCTCTTCTCAATAAAGACATTTTCTTAAATGTTTTGTAATTATTGTATTCATTCATTTAAGTAATTCACTTCCTCGGTGGGTTTTTACTTTCATAGTGCCGATTAATGGGAGTTCAGTTGCAGAGGTGGGAGATAAAGGGTGCTTTTCCATTTCCTTTCGGCATTGAGACCCGCAGAAGCGCGGTAGCGCGAAACGGCCGTCGTTTTTTGTCCACGTTCTCCCCAAGTGTGCCCGCACATGTTCTAAATAAAGGACTATCGCACAAGAGACCGGTGAGTGCACTCCTGTTTCTCTTTCTTCGTTTGGATTTTCACAGTCTACTCTTAAGGTGCACCCAGAGTCTAAAGTATGGCATAGCAGCGGCATACAGTTACATAGTAACATAGTAAGGCCGAAAAAAGACATTTGTCCATCCAGTTCAGCCTATATTCCATCATAATAAATCCCCAGATCTACGTCCTTCTACAGAACCTAATTGTATGATACAATATTGTTCTGCTCCAGGAAGACATCCAGGCCTCTCTTGAACCCCTCGACTGAGTTCGCCATCACCACCTCCTCAGGCAAGCAATTCCAGATTCTCACTGCCCTAACAGTAAAGAATCCTCTTCTATGTTGGTGGAAAAACCTTCTCTCCTCCAGACGCAAAGAATGCCCCCTTGTGCCCGTCACCTTCCTTGGTATAAACAGATCCTCAGCGAGATATTTGTATTGTCCCCTTATATACTTATACATGGTTATTAGATCGCCCCTCAGTCGTCTTTTTTCTAGACTAAATAATCCTAATTTCGCTAATCTATCTGGGTATTGTAGTTCTCCCATCCCCTTTATTAATTTTGTTGCCCTCCTTTGTACTCTCTCTAGTTCCATTATATCCTTCCTGAGCACCGGTGCCCAAAACTGGACACAGTACTCCATGTGCGGTCTAACTAGGGATTTGTACAGAGGCAGTATAATGCTCTCATCATGTGTATCCAGACCTCTTTTAATGCACCCCATGATCCTGTTTGCCTTGGCAGCTGCTGCCTGGCACTGGCTGCTCCAGGTAAGTTTATCATTAACTAGGATCCCCAAGTCCTTCTCCCTGTCAGATTTACCCAGTGGTTTCCCATTCAGTGTGTAATGGTGACATTGATTCCTTCTTCCCATGTGTATAACCTTACATTTATCATTGTTAAACCTCATCTGCCACCTTTCAGCCCAAGTTTCCAACTTATCCAGATCCATCTGTAGCAGAATACTATCTTCTCTTGTATTAACTGCTTTACATAGTTTTGTATCATCTGCAAATATCGATATTTTACTGTGTAAACCTTCTACCAGATCATTAATGAATATGTTGAAGAGAACAGGTCCCAATACTGACCCCTGCGGTACCCCACTGGTCACAGCGACCCAGTTAGAGACTATACCATTTATAACCACCCTCTGCTTTCTATCACTAAGCCAGTTACTAACCCATTTACACACAATTTCCCCCAGACCAAGCATTCTCATTTTGTGTACCAACCTCTTGTGCGGCACGGTATCAAACGCTTTGGAAAAATCGAGATATACCACGTCCAATGACTCACCGTGGTCCAGCCTATAGCTTACCTCTTCATAAAAACTGATTAGATTGGTTTGACAGGAGCGATTTCTCATAAACCCATGCTGATATGGAGTTAAACAGTTATTCTCATTGAGATAATCCAGAATAACATCCCTCAGAAACCCTTCAAATATTTTACCAACAATAGAGGTTAGACTTACTGGCCTATAATTTCCAGGTTCACTTTTAGAGCCCTTTTTGAATATTGGCACCACATTTGCTATGCGCCAATCCTGTGGAACAGACCCTGTCGCTATAGAGTCCCTAAAAATAAGAAATAATGGTTTATCTATTACATTACTTAGTTCTCTTAGTACTCGTGGGTGTATGCCATCCGGACCCGGAGATTTATCTATTTTAATCTTATTTAGCCGGTTTCGCACCTCTTCTTGGGTTAGATTGGTGACCCTTAATATAGGGTATACATTGTTTCTTGGGATTTCACCTAGCATTTCATTTTCCACCGTGAATACCGTGGAGAAGAAGGTGTTTAATATGTTAGCTTTTTCCTCGTCATCTACAACCATTCTTTCCTCACTATTTTTTAAGGGGCCTACATTTTCAGTTTTTATTCTTTTACTATTGATATAGTTGAAGAACAGTTTGGGATTAGTTTTACTCTCCTTAGCAATGTGCTTCTCTGTTTCCTTTTTGGCAGCTTTAATTAGTTTTTTAGATAAAGTATTTTTCTCCCTATAGTTTTTTAGAGCTTCAATGGTGCCATCCTGCTTTAGTAGTGCAAATGCTTTCTTTTTACTGTTAATTGCCTGTCTTACTTCTTTGTTTAGCCACATTGGGTTTTTCCTATTTCTAGTCCTTTTATTCCCACAAGGTATAAACCGCTTACACTGCCTATTTAGGATGTTCTTAAACATTTCCCATTTATTATCTGTATTATTAGTTCTGAGGATATTGTCCCAGTCTACCAGATTAAGGGCATCTCTAAGCTGGTCAAACTTTGCCTTCCTAAAGTTCAGTGTTTTTGTGACTCCCTGACAAGTTCCCCTAGTGAAAGACAGGTGAAACTGTACAATGTTGTGGTCGCTATTTCCTAGATGCCCGACCACCTGCAGATTTGTTATTCTGTCAGGTCTATTAGATAGTATTAGGTCTAAAAGTGCTGCTCCTCTGGTTGGATTCTGCACCAATTGTGAAAGATAATTTTTCTTGGTTATTAGCAGAAACCTGTTGCCTTTATGGGTTTCACAGGTTTCTGTTTCCCAGTTAATATCCGGGTAGTTAAAGTCCCCCATAACCAGGACCTCATTATGGGTTGCAGCTTCATCTATCTGCTTTAGAAGTAGACTTTCCATGGTTTCTGTTATATTTGGGGGTTTGTAACAGACCCCAATGAGAATTTTGTTACCATTTTTCCCTCCATGAATTTCGACCCATATGGACTCGACATCCTCATTTCCTTCGCTAATATCCTCCCTTAAAGTGGACTTTAGACAAGACTTTACATAGAGACAAACCCCTCCTCCTCTCCGATTTTTACGATCCTTTCTAAACAGACTGTAACCCTGTAAGTTAACTGCCCAGTCATAGCTTTCATCTAACCATGTCTCGGTTATTCCCACTATGTCAAAGTTACCTGTAGATATTTCTGCTTCTAGTTCTTCCATCTTGTTTGTCAGGCTTCTGGCGTTTGCAAGCATGCAGTTTAGAGGATTTTGTTTTGTTCCAATCTCCTCGCTGTGGATTGTTTTAGAAATGTTCTTACCTCCCTTCTGAGTATGTTTTCCTGGATCTTCTTTGTTCAAGTCTAATGTTTTTCTTCCCGTCCCCTCTTCTTCTAGTTTAACGCCCTCCTGATGAGTGTAGCGAGTCTTCTGGCGAATGTGTGTTTCCCAGGTTTGTTGAGGTGTAGTCCGTCTCTGGCGAGGAGTCCATCGTACAAGTTGCATCTTCTATTTTGTGGAGGTGGTGATACACAGGCACAACAGTGCCATGGACTTTTTCTATATCTCTACAGTTATTGTTTTTTTTATTTACATAAAGAAATGTATTTATTGGAACAATATTTTTTTTCTTTATTTAGTAACTTTTAAATAAAAAAATATTTTTACACATGCTATTTTTTTTAAACTTTTTTACATTGTCCCAGGGTGGGACATTAGTATATATTATCAGATCGTTGATCTGACACTTTGCACAGCACTGTGTCAGATTAGCGATCTGACAGGCAGTGCAGGAGGCTTGCCGGCGCCTGCTCTTTGCAGGTACTGACAAGCCACCTCCCTGAAGGACCCGGAAGGACCCCGTAGCAATCTTGGATTTGGGGGCCAGCAGGGAGGAGACTCTCGGAACAACGCGATCACATTGCGTTGTTCTGAGGGTCTCAGGGAAGCACACAGGGAGCCCCCTCCCTGCGAGATTCTTCTCTATGCTACCCGAATGCTGCAATCTTGTTTGACCGCAGTGTTCCGGGGTTCGAAGTGCCAGGAGCGGTCTATGATTGCTCCTGGCACATAGTGCCGGGTGTCAGCTGTGATAATAAGCTGACACCCGGCTGCGCTTTCCCCGGGTATTCGCATGTGACGTACTATTCCGTCCATGGGAATTAGGGCCCGGGTCACATGGACGGAATAGTACGTCCAATGGTAAAAAGGGGTTAATAAAAAATATACAGTTAAGTCCATATATTTGGACAGAGACAACATTTTTCTAATTTTGGTTATAAACATTACCACAATGAATTTTAAAACAATTCAGATGCAGTTGAAGTTCAGACTTTCAGCTTTCATTTGAGGGTATCCACATTAAAATATGATGAAGGGTTTAGGCGTTTCAGCTCCTTAACATGTGCCACCCTGTTTTTAAATGGACCAAAAGTAATTGGACAATTGACTCCAAGGCTATTTCGTGGACAGGTGCGGCCAATCCCTTCGTTATGTCATTCTCAATTAAGCAGATAAAAGACCTGGAGTTGATTTGAGGTGTGGTGCTTGCATTTGGAAGGTTTTTCTGTGAAGTAAACATGCGGTCAAAGGAGCCATCCTTAAGCTGCGAAAACAGAAAAAATCCATCCGAGAAATTGCTACAATATTAGTAATGGCAAAATCTACAGCTTGGTAAATCCTGAGAAAGAAAGAAAGCACTGGTGAACTCATCAATGCAAAAAAACCTGGGTGCCCACGGAAGACAACAGTGGTGGATGATCGCAGAATAATCTCCATGGTGAAGAGAAACCCCTTCACAACAGCCAATCAAGTGAACAACACTCTCCAGGAGGTCGGCGTATCAATATCCAAATCTACCATAAAGAGCAGACTGCATGAAAGTAAATACAGAGGGTTCACTGCACGGTGCAAGCCACTCATAAGCATCAAGAATAAAAAGGCTAGACTGGACTTTGCTAAAAAAACATCTAAAAAAGCCAGCACAGTTCTGGAAGAACATTCTTTGGACAGATGAAACCAAGATCAACCTCTACCAGAATGATGGAAAGAGAAAAGTATGGCGAAGGCGTGGTACAGCTCATGATCCAAAGCATACCACATCATCTGTAAAACACGGCGGACGCAGTGTGACGGCTTGGGCATGCATGGCTGCCAGAGGCACTGGGTCACTAGTGTTTATTGATGATGTGACACAGGACAGAAGCAGCCGAATGAATTCAGAGGTATTCAGAGCCATACTGTGTGCTCAGATCCAGCCAAATGCAGCCAAACTGATTGGTCATCGTTTCATACTACAGATGGACAATGACCCAAAACATAAAGCCAAAGCAACCCAGGAGTTTATTAAAGCAAATAAGTGGAATATTCTTGAATGGCCAAGTCAGTCATCTGATCTCAACCCAATTGAGCATGCATTTCACTTGTTAAAGACTAAACTTCAGACAGAAAGGCCCACAAATAAACAGCAACTGAAAACCACCCAGTGAAGGCCTGGCAGAGCATCAAAAAGAAGGAAACACAGCGTCTGGTGATGTCCATGAGGTCAAGACTTCAGGCAGTCATTGCCAACAAAGGGTTTTCAACCAAGTGCTAGAAATGAACATTTTATTAAAAATTATTGAATCTGTCCAATTACTTTTGTTCCCTTTAAAAACAGGGTGGCACATGTTAAGGAGCTGAAACTCCTAAACCCTTCATCCAATTTTAATGTGGATACCCTCAAATGAAAGCTGAAAGTCTAAACTTCAACTGCATCTGAATTGTTTTGTTTATAATTCATTAAGGTAATGTCTAGAACCAAAATGAGAAAAATGTTGTCTCTGTCCAAATATATATGGACTTAACTGTATTAACCCCTTTCTGACATCGGACGTACTATCCCGTCGAGGTGGGGTGGGCCCCTATGACCACGGACGGGATAGTACGTCCAGCGCGATCGGCGGCGCTCACGGGGGGAGCGCGGCCGAGTGTCAGCTGCCTATCGCAGCTGACATCCGACACTATGTGCCAGGAGCGGTCACGGACCGCCCCCGCACATTAACCCCTGGCACACCGCGATCAAAGATGATCGCGATGTGCCGGCGGTGCAGGGAAGCATCGCGCAGGGAGGGGGCTCCCTGCGGGCTTCCCTGAGTCTTACCTCCCTCCCTGCCTGCTCCAGACCCGGATCCAAGATGGCCGCGGATCCGGGTCCTGCAGGGAGGGAGGTGGCTTCACAGCGCCTGCTCAGAGCAGGCACTGTGAAGGCTGTACTGCTCTAAGTGAGATCAGTGATCTGACAGAGTGCTGTGCACACTGTCAGATCACCGATCTGTGATGTATCCCCCTGGGACAAAGTAAAAAAGTTTAAAAAAAAATTTCCAAATGTGTAAAAAAAATTAAAAAAAAATATTCCTAAGTAATGAAAAAAAAAAAAATATTCCCATAAATACATTTCTTTATCTAAATAAAAAAAAAACAATAAAAGTACATATATTTAGTATTGCCGCGTCCGTAACGTCCCGACCTATAAAACTGGCCCACTAGTTAACCCCTTCAGTAAACACCGTAAGAAAAAAAAAAAAAAGAGGCAAAAAACAACGCTTTATTATCATACCGCCGAACAAAAAGTGGAATAACACGCAATCAAAAGGACAGATATAAATAACCATGGTACCGCTGAAAGCGTCATCTTGTCCCGCAAAAAAACGAGCCGCCATACAGCATCATCAGCAAAAAAATAAAAAAGTTATAGTCCTGAGAATAAAGCGATGCAAAAATAATTATTTTTTCTATAAAATAGTTTTTATAGAATAAAAGCGCCAAAACATAAAAAAATGATATAAATGAGGTGTCGCTGTAATCGTACTGACCCGAAGAATAAAACTGCTTTATCAATTTTACCAAACGCGGAACGGTATAAACGCCTCCCCCAAAAGAAATTCATGAATAGCTGGTTTTTGGTCATTCTGCCTCACAAAAATCGGAATAAAAAGCGATCAAAAAATGTCACGTGCCTGAAAATGTTACCAATAAAAACGTCAACTCGTCCCGCAAAAAACAAGACCTCACATGACTGTGGACCAAAATATGGAAAAATTATAGCTCTCAAAATGTGGTAACGCAAAAAATATTTTTTGCAATAAAAAGCGTCTTTCAGTGTGTGACGGCTGCCAATCATAAAAATCCGCTAAAAAACCCACTATAAAAGTAAATCAAACCCCCCTTCATCACCCCCTTAGTTAGGGAAAAATTAAAAAAATGTATTTATTTCCATTTTCCCATTAGGGCTAGGGTTAGGGCTACAGTTTGGGTTGGGGCTAAAGTTACAGTTAGGGTTTAGATTACATTTACGGTTGGGAATAGGGTTGGGATTAGGGTTAGGGGCGTGTCAGGGTTAGAGGTGTGGTTAGGGTTACTGTTGGAATTAGGGTTAGGGGTGTGTTTGGATTAGGGTTTCAGTTATAATTGGGGGGTTTCCACTGTTTAGGCACATCAGGGGCTCTCCAAACGCGACATGGCGTCCGATCTCAATTCCAGCCAATTCTGCGTTGAAAAAGTAAAACAGTGCTTCTTCCCTTCCGAGCTCTCCCGTGTGCCCAAACAGGGGTTTACCCCAACATATTGGGTATCAGCGTACTCAGGACAAATAGGACAACAACTGTTGGGGTCCAATTTCTCCTGTTACCCTTGGGAAAATACAAAACTGGGGGCTAAAAAATAATTTTTGTGGGAAAATTTTTTTTTTATTTTTAAGGCTCTGCGTTATAAACTAGTGAAACACTTGGGGGTTCAAAGTTCTCACAACACATCTAGATGACATCTAGTTCCCTGGGGGGTCTAGTTTCCAATATGGGGTCACTTGTGGGGGGTTTCTACTGTTTAGGCACATTAGGGGTTATGCAAACGCAATGTGACGCCTGCAGACCATTCCATCTAAGTCTGCATTCCAAATGGCACTCCTTCCCTTCCGAGCCCTCCCATGCGCCCAAACGGTGGTTCCCCCCAACATATGGGGTATCAGCGTACTCAGGACAAATTGGACAACAACTTTTGGGGTCGAATTTCTCCTCTTACCCTCGGGAAAATACAAAACTGGGGGCTAAAAAATAATTTTGGGGGGAAAGGTTTTTTTTTTAATTTTCACGGCTCTGCGTTACAAACTGTAGTGAAACACTTTGGGGTTCAAAGCTCTCACAACACATCTAGATGAGTTCCTTAGGGGGTCTAGTTTCCAAAATGGTGTCACTTGTGGGGTTTTTTAATGTTTAGGCACATCAGTGGCTCTCCAAACGCAACATGGCGTCCCATCTCAATTCCTGTCAATTTTGCATTGAAAAGTCAAACGGCGCTCCTTCCCTTCCGAGCTCTCCCATCCGCCCAAACAGTGGTTTACCCCCACATATGGGGTATCAGCGTACTCAGGACAAATTGTACAACAACTTTTGGGGTCCAATTTCTGCTCTTACCCTTGGAAAAATAAAAAATTGGGGGCGAAAAGATAATTTTTGTGAAAAAATATGATTTTTTATTTTTACGGTTCTGCATTATAAACTTCTGTGAAGCACTGGGTGGGTCAAATTGCTCACCACACCTCTAGATAAGTTCCTTAGGGGGTCTACTTTCCAAAATGGTGTCACTTGTGGGGGGTTTCAATGTTTAGGCACATCAGTGGCTCTCCAAACGCAACATGGCGTCCCATCTCAATTCCAGTCAATTTTGCATTGAAAAGTCAAATGGCGCTCCTTCGCTTCCGAGCTGTGCCATGCGCCCAAACAGTGGTTTACCCCCACATGTGGGGTATTGGCGTACTCAGGACAAATTGTACAACAATGTTTGGGGTCCATTTTCTCCTGTTACCCTTGGTAAAATAAAACAAATTGGAGCTGAATTAAATATTTTGTGAAAAAAAGTTAAATGTTCATTTTTATTTAAACATTCAAAAAATTCCTGTGAAGCACCAGAAGGGTTAATAAACTTCTTGAATGTGGTTTTGAGCACCTTGAGGGGTGTAGTTTTTAGAATGGTGTCACACTTGGGTATTTTCTATCATATAGACCCCTCAAAATGACTTCAAATGAGATGTGGTCCCTAAAAAAAAATGGTGTTGTAGAAATGAGAAATTGCTGGTCAACTTTTAACCCTTATAACTCCCTAACAAAAAAAAAATGTTGGTTCCAAAATTGTGCTGATGTAAAGTAGGCATGTGGGAAATGTTACTTATTAAGTATTTTGTGTGACATTATAAAGTTAGCCAGAGGTACGAGACAGGGATGCCCACTGTCGCCCCTTCTGTTTGCCCTGGCTGTGGAGCCACTGGCCGCCAAGATCCGACAGTCGGATGAGGTCCCTGGGTTCAGATATGGGAGTGTTGAGGAGAAGATTGCGTTATACGCAGACGACATTTTACTGTTCCTGGCGGACCCGGATGACGCCTTGAAAGGGGCCATCGAGATCATTGAAAAATTTGGAGCCTTGTCGGGACTGAGGATAAATTGGGATAAATCGGTCCTCTTTGATGTGGATGGGGTGGAGGAGAGTGGGAGTGAGCAATTGGGAGAGGGGCGGCTTAAGGTGGCATCCCTTTTTAAATACCTGGGAATATGGATCTCGATGCCAGTTACGGAGTTTTTGTATAGGAATTTGACTCCTCTCATGGGCGTGCTTAAGGCAAAAGTAGATGCGTGGAATAAATTACACCTATCGGTGGTGGGTAGGGTTAATCTTATTAAAATGGTTCTGATGCCCAAAATACTCTACGTCCTCCACAACGCGCCAGTTTGGATTCCTTGTGGGAAATTCCGGCAGATTAATGCTCTCTTTAGAAGCCTGATATGGGGGAGACAGTACCCACGTATTAGCTTGGAGACGCTTCAGCGACCCAAGGAAGATGGAGGGTTGGCTTTGCCCAACCCTGAGTTATATATTTTCTTGCAGCCCAAGGTCAGCATTTGAAGGGCTAGGCGCGAGAGGCGTCCTCCAATGCGGTACAACACTTGATGGAGGGGGTGACAAACCGACGACCGGTGGTGCAGTGTCTGGAGGATGGCTCCTTGGGCGTATTGGGGAAATTGTATCCAACTATGTTTTTGATACATAAACTATGGACCAGACTGCGACAGATTCGGGGGGTTACGGGACTGACTAAATTTACACCGATATGGCTTAATATCGTTATTGAATTATCTGAGCGACCAAATGGATTCCTTTGGCCTGCCACTCTGTCCATTTGGTCGCTCAGATAATTCAATAACGAGTGTTAAAGTCCTTTTCGCAGCTGCAGGGGGAGTTTGGATTGAGACCGACTGGGGAGTATCAATATGCCCAGATGAAGCATGCTTTAAAAGCTCAAAACAAGGGCGATAGTATTGAGATCCAAGGGGACATAGTATTGGAATACGTGTGTGGGGAAGGGTCCACAAGTGGAGTCATTTCCACCCTTTATAAGGACCTACTGCATGCATACTTGCTGGATTTCCCTCTAAAAGCGAGAGCTAAGTGGGAAAGAGATTTAGGCCCAATGGAGAATGAAACCTGGGAGTCGGTGTTGGAGTGGGTTCCACGAGTGTCACTAAGCGAGCCGTATAGACTATCGCAGCTGTACATCTTGCACAGAGTCTATAAATCACCGGAAGTGTTACATAGAGCGGGGTTGCGTGCTGACTCTGAATGCCCGAGATGTAGGACTGAAAATGCAGGAATATACCACATGATGTAGACATGTCCAAGACTGGTTGCTTTTTGGCTGGTGGTATTGAGCCGTGTGGAAGGGGCGTATAAATGTAGAGTGCCGAGAGATCCGATGGTGTGCCTACTGGGATATGTGGAGGAAATTAGAGTGGATAACACCTGGAAGATAGCAATAGCTAGGCTATTATATATGGCTAGGAAGGTGATAGCAAGGAATTGGATTAAGGAGGAGCCGCCTACAAGGGGTGAATTCCTGAAATATGTTAAACATGGTCTCAATCTGGAAAAGGGGGTCTACAAAAGACGTGGGAAAACAGAAATGTTTGACAAAATGTGGTCTCCGTGGCTCGAGCTGGGATGAGTAGGTATGGGAAATGGGTGAATGAAGACCTTTTGAAGGGGGGAGATTGCTAGAGGAATAAGCGGTCATAAGTGAGTCAAGCGGCTCAAAGAGCCATCAGTACTGGTAATAAAAGTATAACTGGGAAGGAGCTGTCATGGGAGGGGGAGGTTTGGGGGTTGTTGGGATTGTTGGGGGTTTGGAAAATGGAGAAACTTTGTAATGTATTGGAAAATGCATAAAATGTAATGTTCATGTTTATTTTCAATAAAAATCTATTTAAATAAAAAAAAAAGTATTTTGTGTGACATATCTCTGTGATTTATTTGCATAAAAATTCAAAGTTGGAAAATTGCGAAATTTTCATAATAATTTTTTTTCACAAATAAACGCAGGTACTATCAAAGAATTTTTACCATTGTCATGAAGTACAATATGTCACGAGAAAACAATGTCAGATTCACTGGGATCCGTTGAAGCGTTCCAGAGTTATAACCTCATAAAGGGACAGTGGTCAGAATTGTAAAAATTGGCCCGGTCATTAACGTGCAAACGACCCTTGGGGGTAAAGGGGTTAATATTAACATGGAATAGAATTAATTTCGGCATATTGGTTCGGCCCTCCACAACAGTCACAATCTCTCATGTGGCCCCTTGGGAAAATTAATTGCTCACCTCTGTTGTAGTTCCATCGTTGTTGAATTTTTGTATCACTTTTATAACAGTGTTATGATATGTGAAGCTATCCTGATCTTGCAGCTTTCACCTTTCTTGTATAAAGAATTTTCTTTCTCGCTCCTTGTAACATTTCTCTTCCATATTGTGACATTGATGACAGTATGAAATTGAAAGGGGTTTTCTTAGTTGACTATAAAATGACATTAGTTAATCTGCTGAGCTCTTGTTTAATGAATAATTAGACTTACCTGTGGTTGAATTCTTGTTAATTAGAATTTTGAAGTCTAAATTTTAGCCTCGCGTCTCAGGCTTTAATTGTGGTGTACTCATTTTTACAACATTGTCTTGAGTACATTTGTACAGAGGCATATCTAGGGTTTCTGGCACCCGGGGCAAGAATACACTTAGGACGAAGCATTTCCTTGCGAAACGCGCGTCGGGTGTGGTGGGTCTCCGGGTGCCTCCTCGTGGTAACTATACCATTCATTTATACAGAGTCTATATATATGGCTTATTTATTTATCTTAGATAGCTTCTTGTCTATGCTAGGGGACATAGTTTATTAGTCTTTTCACTTGCATACTTGGTACTGTACACATTATTGTATTACCTCTGTCTTTTGTCTTATATGTACCCACTTGCTTCTCATTTATTTACTTATGTGGTCACTGTTGTAATTACCTAGACAGTGCTATCTGTTTGTGATCTATTACTGCCATATATGCTGTGTTATTGAGGGTGCCCCTGTGTGAGCCCCACCTTTGCTGCTGCACTGGTGGCCACTGCCTTGTTTTTATTGTCATTTCTTATATTTAATAAAGTTTATATATTTTTTGGTATATTTTATTCTCGACTTCTTTTGTGAAGGTTTGTTTTTTGGTATTTTATTTGGTTTATGCCTTCATGGTTTTGTTAGGGATATCATTTGGTGTTTCTTTTTCATACACCTTAGACACACACGACTCTGCTCCATACACCTTGCACACACGGCTCTGCTCCGTACACCTCGTATGCAGACGGCTCCGCTCCGTACACCTCGTACGCACACGGCTCCACTCTGTACACCTCGTACACACACGGCTCCGCTCTGTACACCTCGTACACACACGGCTCCGCTCTGTACACCTCGCACACACACCACCACCGCAGATGCCTGATGCTGCACACACATAGCCCCTAACGGGACTCCAGCACCTTTCCTGGGAATATGCCCTCTTCCTATTTTCTTTACTGTAAGGTTTGAAAAAGACCCAGCGGGTCGAAACGTTACCTTACAACACTGCGGTGAATTGTTCTATTTTGGTGTTTTGAAAATAAAAAACCACTTGTTTTGAAAAAACTCTAAAGACATTTTGAGTGCGACTGTTTATGCTCGAGACTATACCTTGGTGGAATACCTCCATGTTCAGTCTGCACCACCATAAGCTAGAGTGCACGACTTTCTCTTCTCTACCATACACCTTGCACACACGGCTCCACTCCGAACACCTCGTGCACACCCAGCTCCGCTCTGTACACCTCGTACACACACGGCTCCGCTCCGTACACCTCGCACGCACACGGCTCCGCTCCGTACACCTCGCACACTCTGCTCCGCTCTGTACACCTCGCACACACACGGCTCCGCTCTGTACACCTCGCACACACACGGCTCCGCTCTGTACACCTCGCACACACACGGCTCCGCTCTGTACACCTCGCACACACACGGCTCCGCTCTGTACACCTCGCACACACGGCTCCGCTCTGTACACCTCGCACACACACGGCTCCGCTCTGTACACCTCGTACACACACGCCTCCGCTCTATACACCTCGCACACACACCACCACCACAGATACCTGATGCTGCACACACATAGCCCCTAACAGGAATCCAGCACCTTTCCTGGGAATATGCCCTCTTCTTATTTTCTTTACTGTAAGGTTTGAAAAAGACCCAGCGGGTCGAAACGTTACCTTACAACACTGCGGTGAATTGTTCTATTTTGGTGTTTTGGAAATAAAAAAAACACGTTTTAAAAAAACTCTAAAGACATTTTGAGTGCGACTGTTTATGCTCGAGACTATACCTTGGTGGAACACCTCCACGTTCAGTCTGCACCACCATAAGCTAGAGTGCATGACTTTCTCTTCTCTACCATACACCTTGCACACACGGCTCCACTCCGTACACCTCGTGCACACCCAGCTCCGCTCTGTACACCTCGTACACACACGGCTCCGCTCTGTACACCTCGTACACACACGGCTCCGCTCTGTACACCTCGCACACACACGGCTTCGCTCTGTACACCTCGTACACACGGCTCCGCTCTGTACACCTCGCACACACACGGCTTCGCTCTGTACACCTCGTACACACGGCTCCGCTCTGTACACCTCGTACACACACGGCTCCGCTCTGTACACCTCGCACACACACGGCTCCGCTCTGTACACCTCACACACGGCTCTGCTCTGTACACCTCGCACACACACGGCTCCTCTCTGTACACACACGGCTCCGCTCCATACACCTTGTACACACACTGCTCCACTCCATACACCTTGTACACACACGGCTCCGCTCCAAACACCTCGTACACACACGGCTCCGCTCCATACACCTTGTACACACACTGCTCCACTCCATACACCTTGTACACACACGGCTCCGCTCCATACACCTTGTACACACACGGCTCCGCTCCATACACCTTGTACACACACGGCTCCGCTCCATACACCTTGAACACACCCAGTTCCGCTCCATGCACCTTGCACACACCCAGCTCCGCTCCATACACATCAGACACACATGACTCCACTCCATACACCTTGCACACACGGCTCCACTCCGTACACCTCAAACACACACGGCTCCACTCCGTACACCTCGTACACACACGGCTCCGCTCCATACACCTTGCACACACCCAGTTCCGCTCCGTACACCTCGTACACACACGGCTCCGCTCCATACACCTTGCACACACAGCTCCGCTCCATACACCTTGCACACACAGCTTCCGCTCTGTACACCTCGCACACACACGGCTCTGCTACATCCACACAAACCACTCCTGACCCCACACAAAAGCTTACCCTCGCCCAGCACCATGACAACTAGCAGAGTCCTGCACTACACTGAGGCCCTTGATCATGTGACTCCTGACTCTTCCCCTCCTGTGACCTCATCACAGGTCCTGTGCGTACAGAGCAGCAGCAGCAACAGCTGTGGTGTGCGGCTCTCTGCGGTGGAGGGGCTCTGCTGTGGGGTAGTTACGCCGCTGGGATTCGACGCGCAGCACTTTCTCTGAGCCGGCTGTCAATTTGACAGCCGGCTCAGACAACGGGACTATCTCAGTGTGGGGGCGGCAGAATGCCGCCGACGAGGAGCCTCCTTGGACCACCGCATCATCAGGCGGCCCGCTGGCGCTCCCCTGTCGGCTGCGCCACTGATTTGTAAGGAAAATTACTTTTATAGATGTGCAAAATAAATATTGCTTGCAATCAATGGCCCACATTTATGGGAGTATTAAGTATGATGGTTTCCCATAGAAAATGTTGATTCTGAAAAGAAAGATTTTCTGACAAATCTGTTGGGTTGTACTCATTTATACCAAGCACTGTATGTTAGGAGTCGAGTTTCCTCTGCTGCACAAGGGGAATCTCGATCCGTGTCTGCTGCGGTCTCCCATTCGGTATCGGCCGCAGTGGGCTCTGCTCAGCGGAGACGTCGCTCCCAGCGTCTCGCTGGGGCTGATTCGGTGCATAGGGTCACTACTGCCTTTTCTGGCTTTCCTATGGTACCCTGCACTGATCTGCGGCGAGCGAGCCTCTCTGGGACTAAGTCCTTGTTTACTCACACTGAGCATGCCCAGGGCAGGGTCTCCCATTGGAGGTCGAGGGCCACATGTTCGGTCACATGCTCAGGTGCTGCAGCACTTTCCATTGGTCCTTCTGGAAGGTCCTGAAAGGGCAAAAACTTCAGTAGCAGCTTCCTGTGCTGCAACTATATAAACTGCGCATGACCGCACGGCCATGCGCTAGTATCGTCTTATGCTATATGCTTTGCGCCAATGTGGTCATGTGTTTGAATGTGTTCAGGGACCCGGCTGAAATAAGCCCCTAGAATGCTGGCACCTCCGGCGAGGAGATTGTGTTTAAGTGTGTTCAGGGACCCGGCTGAAATAAGCCCCTAGAATGCTGGCATCTCCGGCGAGGAGTTTTGTATGCATGCATGACCACTCACTGCTCACATCTGGGTAGTTGGCCTGTGCCTCTGTGAAAGTCTAACAGGGCACAGAGCTTTCCTCTCGCGGTTACTCTGTGAAGCTAACAGAGTTGGTATATACCGCCATATAGAGCCGCCATTATTTAGCAGCAGGTGCTTTCTTGCACGGTGGATCCCGGGTTGCGAACGCACCAATTCCATTTAATAAATTATATATTTGGTGCGTTCCGCCAACCCTAACACTGTATTTCTCTTTTTGAACTCTGTTGTCACTACATTTTTCAAGAAGATACCCCTTACAACCATATGAATGTCTACCTGTGACTTCAAGCAAAATTTAGTTATTTACCTGAAGTACTGGGAGTGATCGATTGGAGACATTCTCGCTTAGACATCCACTTTAATTTCTTTTCAGACATTTATAGCAGGATAAAAGGGAGAAGCTATCGGGAACAGGAAAAGACCACTCCAACCTCAGTGTAAACAAACTTACTTTCTCTCAAAGAAATGACTTTGGGTAATCGAAATTGCGAAAAGGACTAATTCACAAAATGAAATAAAAAAATGAAAAGCCTTAATAATGATTTCATTATACAAGCTGCATCCATACACTGTATCAATGGCAGCCATATTCATTTCTCAAGTATTTCTCTGTAAAGTAAAAAAAACGGTTTAAAAACAACATTCCAATTAAAAGTTTACCTAGGGTATGAAAAGGTCTCATATAAAACTTTCCTCCTATATATTTGCCAAGAAGTCTGTCTAGACCTCTGCTCAAGTTGTTCCCCACCAAGCAAATCTGCAACTGTTTAGTTTTTCAGAAAAATGTTGTTAAAATTGAAAATCTCTTCATACAAAGTGAAGTCTTTGATGTACAACAAGCCCCGAATTACTTGTAAAATGTTTCCCACAATGCAAACAAGAAAATGGCTTTTCTCCTGTGTGAGTTCTTTGATGCAACAAGAGATTAGCTCTCCGGTTAAAGACTTTGCTGCACTCAAAACAAGCAAAGGGCTTCTCTCCGGTGTGAATTTTCTTATGTCTAATGAAGTTTGACTTATCGTTAAAGCTTTTGCCACATTCTGGACACACAAATGGCTTCTCTCCTTTGTGAATACGTTCATGTGTCAGCAGCTGGGAGTTATTGGCAAAACATTTGCCGCAGGCTGCACAAGAAAATGGTTTCTCTCCTTTATGAATCATCTGGTGGATGAAAAGACTGGATTTCTCATTAAATTTTGCATCACATTCCAAACAGGAAAACTGCTTCCCTTCCATGTGGAAAACTTTATGTCGGACCAGTTCCGCTTTGCTGGTGTAACGCTTCCCACAATCATTGCAGGCAAAGGGCTTCTCCCCTGTGTGGGTTCTTTGATGAATTAGAAGATTAGCTTTGCGATTAAAGCCTTTTCCACACTCGCTGCATGAAAACGGTTTCTCCCCAGTGTGGATTCTCTTGTGCCTTCCAAAGTTTGATTTGTCATTGAAGCTTTTTCCACATTCTTGACAGACAAAAGGTTTCTCTCCCCTGTGGATCCTTAGGTGAGTTACCAGATGAGAGTTACTCTTAAAATTCTTGCCACATTCTAAACAACTAAAGGGTTTTTCTCCTGCATGAATCCTTAAATGTATTAAGAGATGGGAATTACTAGGAAAGCACTTGCCACACACCGAACAGACTAGCGGAACCTTCCCTCGATGCAATCTTCTATGTATAACCAAATCATTATTTCTAGGAAAACACTTTCCACATTCTGTACATTGGTGCTGTCTACTTCCCAATTTTGGCTGGCTTTTAACTCCAGGGTCTTGAAAATATTGGTCATGTCTGTAGGGAAAAGAATTTAAAGTTGGATTTTGAGTCAATTGCAGCATTTCAGCGTTATAATTGGGATCAAGGTGAAAATCCTGATAAATATTATGGTTTACTACGGTAGGATAGTGATGGATTCCTGAAGTCTGTCCATTGTCTTCAAGGGCTTAAAAAAAAAAAAAGTGCAAAAAACAGTTAACATTAAGTAGTAATATAATCCTGACCAACGCATACAGCTAAAACTTCCATTTAAAGATAATCTGTCAGCAGTATTTCACCACAAACTATTTACATGCACATGTTGCTCTTTCAAACACAAGTCCAGTCTGTTCCTTAAGGCCCCTTCACATTAAGCGACGCTGCAGCGATACCGACAACGATCCGGATCGCTGCAGCGTCGCTGTTTGGTCGCTGGAGAGCTGTCACACAGACCGCTCTCCAGCGACCAACGATGCCGGTAACCAGGGTAAACATCGGGTAACTAAGCGCAGGGCCGCGCTTAGTAACCCGATGTTTACCCTGGTTACCATCCTAAAAGTAAAAAAAAACAAACACTAGATACTTACCTAACGCTGTCTGTCCTCCAGCACTGCGCTCTGCTTCTCTGCTCTCCTCCTGTACTGGCTGGGAGCCGGAAAGCAGAGCGGTGACATCCAGTGACATCCAGCGGTGACACAGCCAGTACAGGAGGAGAGCAGAGAAGCAGAGCGCAGCGCTGGAGGACAGACAGCGTTAGGTAAGTATCTAGTGTTTGTTTTTTTTTACTTTTAGCATGGTAACCAGGGTAAACATCGGGTTACTAAGCGCGGCCCTGCGCTTAGTTACCCGATGTTTACCCTGGTTACCAGTGAAGACATCGCTGGATCGGTGTCACACACGCCGATCCAGCGATGTCTCCAGGGAGTCCAGCGACGAAATAAAGTTCTGGACTTTATTCAGCGACCAACGATCTCCCAGCAGGGGCCTGATCGTTGGTCGCTGTCACACACAACGATTTCATTAACGATATCGTTGCTACGTCACAAATAGCAACGATATCGTTAACAATATCGTTATGTGTGAAGGTACCTTTAGTTGCTGAAAAATCATTGTTTAATTGACATGCAAATGAAACTTAAGGACTATGGTCAATCTGAGGCCTCTGTACTCCTTGCCCAGCATGGTTTCCTCCTGCTTGACTGATTGCCTGAAGTCACAGATCATATAGGCTAAGGAGCTGTCAGACAAGCAGGAAAAGGTGGTACTGGGTGGGGAGTAGAGCTGGAGTGACAGAAGCTTCAGATCTACCATAGCTCATCAGTCTCATTTGTATGTCAACTGAAACACTGATGTTTTAGTAATGAAAGAACCGACTAGCTAAGGTACTGGTACTTGTCATTAAACTTGGACTAGTCATTAAAAGAACTACACAGACATATACTGTAAATGGGGTGGGTTTGGGGGCGGAAAAGATTAAATCCTGCTGACAGATTGACTTTAAATCTGTCACCAGATTTTATAATACAAACTGGATACATTCTCAAATAGATCTCTTACTGATCTATTACTGGTGTACTTACTTTAAAAATCAATGCCAGAATGGAGATATAATCGTTTATGAAAGTTTCTCTGTCTAATATTAAAATGATACTTTTATGAGCTAAAAATTCCCATTTTTATTTTAGGATTATACAGTCATTCTGACATGAATATTCAAAGTAAGTACACCAGTCTCATCAGGAAAAATGTATGCAGTTTGTGTTGTGAAATTTTCTTTAACTCCATAGTACTATGGTAGGCATATTTTGCAACTTAAAGGGCAAGCTATTTTCTGCTCATGTTGGTTAAAGAGCTCTATCTTTTGTTATGCATTTAGAGATTTTTTCCATTTAATTTTTTCTAGACACCCAGGGCTTTATTTTTATACTATTATGCCACACACAAGCTCACACATTTACTGTGACCAGCTTTTTTTTTTTTTTTCCTTTTTTTTTTTTTTTTAAACGCCAGTTTATCCTCTTCACCCCCAAGCCATTTTTCAGAGTTTGACAGTGGCATTTCACTAGTTAATAGGCATGGGTAGATCGCGATTCCCCCCATGCCTATTGCGGGCACATGTCAGCTGTTCAAAACAGCTGACATGTCCCAGCTTTGATGCGGGCTCACCACCGGAGCCCACCTCAAAGCGGAGGTACCGACATCAGACGTACTATTCCATCTGATGTCAGTAAGGGGTTAAATAATTTTTTTTCTGTTAGGAAGTTAGAAGTGTTAAAAGTTGACCAGCGATTTCTCATTTTTCCAACAAAAACAGGATTGCTTACCGTAAAATCTGTTTCTTGAAGCCTCCATTGGGGGACACAGGAACCATGGGTGTATGCTGCTGCCACTAGGAGGCTGACACTATGCAAATAAAAAAGTTAGCTCCTCCTCTGCAGTGTACACCCCACCGACTGGCATTAAACTCTTCAGTTAGTGAGAAAGCAGTAGGAGAAAGAACAAGGTTGAAAACCATAACCACAAACAAGAGAACTGTAAACGTGAGAACAGTCAGAGAACATATAACAAAAACATTGGGAGGGAGCTGTGTCCCCCAATGGAGGCTTCAAGAAACAGATTTTACGGTAAGCAACCAAAAATCCTGTTTTCTTTATCGCCTCTCATTGGGGGACACAGGAACCATGGGACGTCCCAAAGCAGTCCCACGGGTGGGAAAAACAGACTTCCATCAGGTCAGAGGACTCACCACTGCCGCCTGCAAGATCCTTCTGCCTAGGCTGGCGTCCGCCGAAGCGTAGGTATGGACCTTGTAGAATTTGGCGAACGTGTGGATGGAAGACCAAGTTGCCGCTTTGCAAAGCTGTAGGGCGGAAGCCCTGTGGTGCACCGCCCAGGAGGCGCCGACTGCCCGGGTAGAGTGAGCCTTAATCCCAGGAGGGGGCACTCTGTTCTTGACCCGGTAAGCCTCCAAAATTGCCATTCTGATCCAGCGAGCAATAGTCGCTTTAGAAGCCGGTTGGCCTCTGCGCGTGCCATCAGGAATGACGAAAAAGAAATCCGTCTTCCGGAAAGTGGACGTTCTGTCCAGATAGATCCTCACTGCCCTGACAAGGTCCAGCTTGTTCAATGATCGCTCCAGAGGATGAGTCGGAGCTGGACAAAAGGAAGGTAGAACGATGTCCTCGCTGAGGTGGAAGGTGGAAACCACCTTAGGAAGAAAAGAAGGTGGGGGCCGGAAGACCACCTTGTCCTGGTGAATGACCAAAAACGGAGGACGGCAAGACAGGGCCGCCAGCTCGGAGACGCGGCGAATGGACGTGATGGCCACAACAAAGGCCACCTTCCACGATAAAACTGATAGAGGAATCTCCCTAAGAGGTTCAAAGGGAGAAACCTTCAGAACGTCCAGTACCAGGTTTAAGTCCCATGCCTCCACAGGGGCCCTGTACGGCGGGACGGCGTGGGCTACCCCCTGAAAGAAGGTCTTAACCTGTGGCCGAGAGGCCAAGGTCTTCTGAAAGAGGATGGAAAGCGCAGAGACCTGACCCTTCAGGGAACTAAGAACCAGGCCCGAATCCAGTCCTGCCTGAAGGAAGGCCAAAAGAGAAGGCAGGGAAAAAACCATAGGCGGAACGCGGTTGGACTCGCACCAATGGAAGTAGGCCTTCCAGGTGCGGTAGTAGATCCTGGAAGACGAAGGCTTCCGAGCCTGAATCATGGTGTGAATCACCCGGTCCGAAAGGCCGGACGCTCTTAGAACCACGGTCTCAACAGCCACGCCGTTAAACTGAGCGACCGAGAATTTGGGTGGCAGATCGGACCCTGGGACAGATCGGGCCTGTCTGGAAGGCGCCAGGGAGCGTCCGCGAGAAGGTTGACGAGCTCCGCGAACCAAACTCTCCTGGGCCAATCCGGGCCGATCAGGATGACCGGCACCCCTTCCGCTTTGATCTTCTTCAACAGTTTGGGAAGTAATGGAAGGGGTGGGAACAGGTAGGGCAGCTCGAACTGTGACCAAGGAATGGCCAGAGCATCGACGCCCACTGCGAGAGGATCGCGGGACCTGGAGACGAACTGCGGAACCTTCCTGTTGATTCGAGACGCCGTGAGATCCACGTCCGGAGTTCCCCATCGAAGACAAATCTGATGGAAGACCTCCGGATGCAAGGACCATTCCCCTGCCGCGAGGCCCTCGCGGCTGACGAAGTCGGCGGCCCAGTTTTCCACGCCGAGGATATGCACCGCGGATATCACCGGAACCGTTGCCTCTGCCCAAAGGAGAATCTTGGATACCTCGGCAAGGGCCAAGGAGCTCCGAGTCCCCCCCTGATGGTTGACATATGCCACAGCCGTGGCGTTGTCCGTCTGGATCCGGACTGGAAGGCCCCTGAGGATCCTTTCCCAGTGGCGGAGGGACAGAAAGATGGCCCGAATTTCGAGGACGTTGATTGGCAGAGATGACTCCTGCGGCGACCAACGGCCCTGAACCGTCAGGTGGCGAAAAACCGCACCCCAGCCGATCAGGCTGGCGTCCGTTGTCACCACCTGCCAGTGAACCGGAAGGAAGGACCTGTCCTGGGAGATGAGAGGTGACGTCAGCCACCAGTTGAGAGACCGCTTGACCCGAAAGGAGAGTCTGATCGGCCGATCCAGGGAGAAGACCGACCTGTCCCACTGAGACAGAATGGCTTGCTGAAGGGGTCGCGAATGGAATTGGGCGAAGGGAATCGCTTCCAATGTAGCTACCATCCTCCCCAGAACCTTCATGGCCAAATGGAGGGAGGGAGGCCGAGGACCCTGGAGCAAGCGTATGTCCCGACAAAGAGTGGATCTCTTGTCTTTGGGAAGGAAGACTCTGCTCTGACGAGTGTCGAAAAGCATGCCCAGAAAGATGATGCGCTGAGAAGGAATAAGGCAGGACTTCTTCCGGTTGACCAGCCACCCGAAACGGGCTAAGGTGTCGAGAACAATGGACAGGCTTTCGTGGGCCTGAGCAAAGGACGGAGCCTTGATGAGGATGTCGTCGAGATATGGAAATAGGACCAAGCCTCTGACTCTCAAGATGGCCATCAGCGCCGCCATGATCTTCGTGAACACCCTTGGCGCGGTTGCGAGACCGAACGGCAGGGCGATGAACTGAAAATGATCTCGTTGCACTGCGAAGCGCAGCAAACGGTGATGTCCGGGAAATATCGGGACATGAAGGTAGGCGTCCTGGATATCTATTGAGCATAGAAACTCCTGAGCCTCCATGGAAGCAATTACTGAACGAAGGGATTCCATCCTGAAGTGTCTCAGGCGAACTCTCCTGTTCAGCAATTTGAGGTCCAGAATGGGGCGAACCTTGCCGTCTTTTTTCGGACCACAAAAAGATTCGAGTAGAAACCCGTGAAGCGTTCTTTTTCTGGGACGGGAACGATTACCCCGGATTTGAGCAGAGAAGCGATGGCTGAGAAGAAGCCCGGAACTAGAGCGGGATCTCTTGGAGGACGGGATTGGAAGAAACGATCCCGAGGTCGGGAAGCGAACTCTATTTTGTATCCCGAGGATACAACTTCCCTGACCCATGCATCCTCTACTGCGGAAATCCAGACGTCCCTGAAAAGGAGAAGACGGCCGCCCAATCTGGGAGTTGGGCTGGAGTCTTGCCGAGAGTCATGCCGAGGTTGGATCTTCCAGTCCTGGGCCTGTAGGATCTACCTTGGGAGAAGCGAGGACGCCAGGACGGAGTGGGCCTAAAGGACACCGCCTTCTTCTCTTGACGTGCCTGTGGCCTCTGTTGCTGCTGGGAAAAGGAGTTTGACGCAGCAAAGCGACGAAAAGGCCGAAAAGAACGAAACTGTCGTCTAGAAGGAGGGCGACGAGGCTTAGCCTGGGGGAGAAGAGAACTTGTACCCCCGGTGGCGTCCTTAATTATTTGGTCCAGCTGGGAACCAAAGAGACGAGAGCCCTGGAAGGGCAGACTAGTGAGGGACTTTTTGGAGGACAAGTCCGCCTGCCAGGCCTTGAGCCAAACGGTCCGGTGGATGGCAACGGCATTGCTGGAAGCTTGAGCCGCACAAGACGCGACATCCAGGGAGGCGGAAACCAGGTATTCACCAGCGTGGGAAATCTGGTTGGCAAGTTCCGCTAATTGCGCGGGAGGCGCCCCGTCCAGGATACCTCGCCGAAGATCCTTGGCCCATTTTGAGATGGATTTTGAAGCCCAAGTGGACGCAAAAGCTGGACATAGAGCCGCTGAAGCCGCCTCAAAAGCAGATTTCGCGAAGGATTCTATAACTCTATCGTTAGAATCCTTCAGAGATGCTCCGCCGGACAGGGGAAGCACCGTGTTGGTGGACAGCCTGGACACAGGTGGATCCACCGAGGGAGAGACCGTCCAATTGGCGGTAAGTTCTGGAGAAAAAGGATATAGCACACCCAGGCGTTTTCCCCTCTGAAAACGCCTAGTGGGGTTCTCTCTCTCTCTGGACAAGATTTCCTAGAATTCAGGATGAGGAGCGAAAAAATTTAGAAGGTGGTTTGGCCCATCTAAACGAAACCGCCTGATCTGCGGGTTCCGTAGAGGGATCCTTGATGCCACAGGTTTGGTTTATTGCCCCAATGAGGTTCTGGACTGTCTCACTCATGGTGGCGATTTGGTTAGGATCCAGCTCCGAAATATCCTCCGAGGGCGCATCAGATAATGCCTCGCCTGACTCAGGTGAGGAGGATCGGTGGGACACCAACCGCGGGGGAGGGCCGAGCGGCGAGATGGAGCGCGAAGAGGACTCAGACCGACATTCCTGTCTGGACCTTTTGTGGCTTATCAAGGAGGGCTCGGGCGGCGGTTCCTGCGACCCGCTGGCCACTGCAGGGGTCTGCAGGGGTAACCGATCCAGCGCGGACACTAGGGTTTGAGATACCCGTGTTGAATCGGCCACCGATTGTGACAGAGAGGCGGCCCACCCTGGGATGGGGGGATCACTCTCGGGCGGAACAGCCGGGGGATCCTGGGCGGTGGGAACAATCGGGTTGCTGCAGGACTGACACAGCGGGGAGGACTGACCTGAGGGAAGTTTGCTGTTACAGGACGAACATGCAAAGTACGTGACTAAGGCAGTAGATGAAGAAGAAGTAGGGGGGCGAGAGCGGCCCCCTTTAGAGGTAGACATTTTGAGGGACCCTGAAGATGCTAGTGGGTTAGGGGACAGTGGGCAGAGGGGGGTGTCAGACTGCAGTGCAGCTACTCACGGACCCGGTCCTGGGAGATGTCCCACTTGTCGATGGAGTGCCCTGAGGAGCTGTATTCAGCGCAGATAGAGCTGTGCCCACAGAAGATGCGTGCGAAGGTGCGGGTGCGCTTGCGAGAACTGGTGCTGCTGCCGGTACAAAGCGGTGCTCACACCAGACGAGTGTCCCAGGAGGAAGGGGGCGGAGCCAGACGCAGGGGCGCCAGTAGGCAGGGCACAGTAAGTCGGGCGGGAAAAAGCCTGCCCTCAGAGCCGGAAGTGAGGGGGCCGAAAACCGGAAGTAGGCCCCGACTGAAGCCGGGGCCTAAATTAGGGGCCGGCGGCCGAGGAAAGGAGCCGCGGCGCCGGAATAGAGCGCCCTAAGAGACAGCTAGCGGCGCGGTCGCCCACCAGGCTGCGCCGCTGAGGGGCGCCCAGAGAAAGACCTCCTGCGGTGCCGGAGCAGAGCGCCGCAGGGAGAAGCGGCGCGACAGCCAGCAGGGCTGCCGCGCTGTGGATGGTGCCCCATGAAGAGCCGCAGCACCGAGTGGTGCGCCGCAGGGGGGAACGTATGGCAGCCCATCGTGCAGGCATACAGAAGAACGGCGCAGCAGCCTGTAAGGGCCCCGCGCCGGAAAGAAGGCAGAGGGCCTCCATATCTGAATTGGGGGAAGAGGTGCTGTGGGGGGAAGAAAGCGCACCTACGGATGTCGCAGCGCGACACAACAATCCCGGCCGCGTCACTGTATGGACGCAGGTGATGACAGGTATGAAAGGAGGCTGGGAGCCCCTAACAAGACCCCCACCCCCCCTATAAAAGATGTGGGATGTGAATGGCGAAAATACTCGCCTAAAACATCCCACGCCGATACTAACCTTACAGGAAGGGTATGAGACGTCCAGGGAGCTGATGGACGTCCTCGTCTCCTCCAAACCGACAGGCTCTGGTGGGTGGGGGACGGAGCCAGGACCGGACTTCTGAGCACGCTTGTGTGCTAGGATCTTGGTCCTGGAGAGAGATCTATGAGGATACGGGGTGGCAGTACACGCCGTACTCATAGTCCGCTTGTGGGACTACAGGTGTGACTGCTCACCCTGTATCCCATCCGGAAAAAACCTGAAAAGAAACGACGCACGTTGAGGTAGATAAGGGTCTAATGAAAGACCCGTGTCCACCTCCTACTGACACTAAGCTAAACTGAAGAGTTTAATGCCAGTCGGTGGGGTGTACACTGCAGAGGAGGAGCTAACTTTTTTATTTGCATAGTGTCCGCCTCCTAGTGGCAGCAGCATACACCCATGGTTCCTGTGTCCCCCAATGAGAGGCGATAAAGAAATATACAATTTTTTTGTATTTTTTTTTAGGCACCACATCCTATTTGAAGTGACTTTGAAAGACCTGTATGACAGAAAATACCCAACATTGACAGTATTCTAAAAACTGCACCCTGCAAGGTGCTCAAAACCACATTTAAGAAGTTTATTAATCCTTCAGGTGCTTCACATAAATTTTTGAAATGTTTAAAAAAAAAAAATGAACATTTAACTTTTCTTCACAAAAAATTTACTTTTTTTTATTTTACCGAGGGTGACAGGAGAAATTGGACCCCAAAAGTTGTTGTACAATTTCTCCTAGGAAAAACTACTGTTTATGCGCACGGCAGGGCTCAGAAAGGAAGGAGCACTATTTCATTTTTTTAATGCAAAATTAGCAGGAAACATTAGCAGATACAATGTTTGGCTTGGACAGCCCTGATGTGCCTAAACAGTGGACAAATGACCCCATTTTGGAAAATAGACCCCTTAAAGAATGTATCTAGATTTGTGGTGAGCACCTTGAACTCACAGAATTTTATACCATTGGGCAATGAAGAAAGAATAATTACATTTTTATCACTAAAATGTTGTTTTAGCCCCAAGTTTTAAATTTTTCTAAGGGCTAATACAAAAAATGAATCTCAGAATTTTGTAAAAATTTATCCTACGTGCTCCAATACCGTACATGTAATTGGGAAATACTTTTCAGGCACAATGCAAAGCTCAGAAGGGAAAAAGCGCCATATTATAGTGCAGATTTTACTGTTCTGGTTTGCTGGCGCCACGACCCACTGGGAGAGCCCCTGAGGTGCCAGAACAGCAGAATCCTCATAAGTGACCCCATTTGACAAACTACACCTCTCAATAAATATCAACCAGAAGCGGATTTACATCCAATTAACCGCACGAAGAGATGCATAAAGGTTTAAAATAACATCTTTATTAATGATACAATATAAAAACACACAGAAAAGACAAGACCTGATATACACATAACAAAGTGTCCTATGGGGGGAGAGACATCACGCACTAGCTGTAAAGTATGTCACAAAATCAATCAATATCCTAGAAATATATAAAAAACATATACCCACTGCTGAGGCTGCCACTAGATGTCATAAGATGAGAAGTCCATATAATACACTGATGACTACAATATAGTGCAGGATGGGAAAATACAAGGGGGGGCCCTGATGCCATCATATGCCTAGGCAGTAACCTTGTCCACATACCATATACTATGCCATATAACCAGATTACCCTCTGATCACTAATATATCAAACACATAGCCAGCGGTGCAGATGCAAATATATTACCTGATAGTGCGGTGTGTCTCAATACCCACGTGCGCCCCGACGCATGTTTCGCCCAAGCTTCTTCCGGGGGACATTTTTACATGGGGAAGTGGGTAAAAATGGCACCATAACTTGTCCCACAATTTCTGCTGAACGTAACAATATCCCAGATATGGCAGCTTAGCCATACGGCGAGACTCGGAAGGAACAGAGCGCTATTTGCCTCATGGAGTGCCTATTTTCCTACAATAGTTTGTGGACTCTATATAGAGAGCCCCTAATTGCTAGAAGAGCGGAATACCACCCTCCCCCTCAAGTGACTCCAGTTTGGAAATTATACCCCTTTGGGAATTTATCTATAGATTTAGTGATGATTTTGACTCCATGGGTGTTTTCCAGAAACGAGCAGCAGCTGATGTTGCTGAGTCAAAATTGCAAACTGCCATTGTAGTTACCAGTATGCTGTAGTGACCAGTACATTATGCCCAGCTCATACTTCTGGAGACATGCACCTGTGAATTAGGTGGGCTATCATCACTACAGAAATGCCAAACATGTGGGCGCTAAACGTGGTTAAGGTACACTGTGGGGCTCAGAAGGGAGAGGGGGCATTTGGATTGGGGAGCACTGAATTTGTTGGATTTCTTTTGGGGAGCGAGGAGCCACAGCGCTTTTCCAGAGTACTTGTACTACCAGTATCATGGAAGCCCCCTATATTTCTGTTAACAGGTGATGGACCTGAGTGGGAACTTGCTTTTTTATGGACTGAGTTGCAGCTTATATTGGGAACATTTTACACAATATTTGGGATCACATTTATCCGGCGCTGTACGCTGAGCACTTACTTTGGGGTTTCCATCTAAATCTCTGAGTAATTCAGATGAAACCCCCGAGGAATCCATTCACTATAATGAGGCAGCAGAGTTACTCTGGACTCCATCTGGCCTCTGTTCAGTGGTATCCTTTTTTCAGAGGTGCACAAAACTGTGGCTGACGGCATTTTTATGCACGTCTAAGAAGACGGACTCTGCCGGATCATAGGCCAGGCAGCGTCCACAGTGCCTCCATCTGCCTCATTATAGGGAATCTTCCGCCAGATGTTCCATCTGAATCACATATTTCAGAGATTTACATGGAAACCCCACTGTAAGCGCTCAGCACAGAACGCAGGATAAATGTGCGCCGAGCCCTGGTGTTCACTGAAGGGGTTAACTAGTCTGACAGTTTTATGGAGCAGGTTGTTTCGGACATGGCGATATCAAACTTGAACTTTTTTGTTTACTGATTTTACATAAGAATACAAATTTATCAGTACAATGTATTTTTTAGTATTATTTTTGGATTTGTTTATTTTTTAAATATTTTTACAACTTTTTAACAAACTTTCAATCCATTAGTACCGGATTCTCCTTCATGGCTGCTGCAAACACACAGCGTGCAGCCATTAAGAGTTTGTTTAAAGGGGTTGTCCAACGAACCAAAGTACATTTTAATTAAGAGATCATAGAATAAAAATAAGTTCCACAGTTGGATGTATTAAAAAAAAATGTTCCTGTCAATGGATAATCTTATAAACGTGCCTTTGTGTAATGGATGTATATGACCTGGCAATAACTTGGTTGGATACACCACAGCTCCTGCTCAGTGGAGGAAGCAAAAGGGAGTATACAGACATTACAGCATGGGATCAGAGCTGGTTATTTCTATGAGGTAAATCAAGTTTTTAAAACAGGCAGGGAAATGTTTTTCCTTGCAGAAAGCAGTAGTTGTGATCCCATACTATCCAGTCTGTATCTTCTGTTTTGCTTCCTCCCCTGCCCAGGAGTTATGGTATGATCAAATCCAAATTTTTCATTTTCATAAGGGCAATAGAAGAAAATGAACCCTAAAATGTGTTGTGCAATTTATGCAGAATGTGCCAATACCCCATATGTGGTGGAAAACTACTGTTGTGCTCAGAAGGGAAGGAGAACCATTTGACTTTTGGAGCGCAAAATGGCCTAGGATAGATAGATGCCATGTCACGTTTGCAGAGACCCTGATGTGACTAAACAGTAGCACAGCCCCAGAAGTGACCCCATTTTGGAAACTAGGCCCATCAAGGAAATTATCTAGAGGTGTGGTGAGCACCTTGAGCCTACAAGTTTTCCAACTAAACTGTTGCTTAGGCAAAAATCTTTAAATTTTCACAAGGATAACAGCTGTGCAATTTCTCCTCAGTACGTTGGTGTTCCATATGTGGAAAACTTGGAAGAGAAGGAGCACTATTTGACTTTTTAAGCATAGATTTGGCAGGAATAGACTGAGGACGTCATGTTGCATTTAAAGAGCCCCCAAGATGCCAAAACAGCAGAAACTCCCTACACATGACCTCATTTTGGAAACCATACTTCTTGAGGAATTCATCTGAATGGTAATGGGCATTTTAAACCCACATATGATTCACAAAAATGTGTAACATTGGGCTGTGGAAATTCAAAAATACATTTTTTTAACTTACAAGTTGTAGCTTAAGTTTTTAATTTCCAAAAGGGCTATTATGAGAAAAGTTTGCAACAAATTATGTGGTCCATTTTCTCTGAAGTATGCCAATACCCCAAAACTACTTTTCAGGCACAGTTCAAAGCTCAGAAGGGAAGGAGCAACACTATTTGACCTCCGATTGTCAACGATTATATGGCAGTCGTGTCGCTTGGGTGGGAGAGGGAGCCCCTACCTTTCCTAGCCTTCTAAATGCTGCAATAGTTATTGTTTATGGCATTAAGGGGGTTAAACAGAGAGGGGTTGTGCGGGCACAGACTCTGTGCCGACACACCTTATGTGCCCACATAGTCACTAAGACGTAACTGTACATCATTTTGCCGAAACTCCTTCCAGATCATGACGTACAGTTATGACAAGTGTTCTGACGGGATTAAAGTGTACTTCGTTTGTGGGACAACCCCTTTAACTTGCAGATTTGCTACAAATTTCCTAATTCAGTTTGAGAATTACATTCTCAACATAGTGAGATTTCAAAAATGTAATCCACATGTTGCAGCTAATTTCTGTGTGGAAACTGTCTCGCGCTGCATATATATATAAATCTGTAGCAAGTTAATTCTCTGAGAAGAATTTGCTCACGGACTTGCATAGGGTGACATCGGCAAAATCATATGTACAATTTTTTTTTGCAGATCTGCAACAAAAAATTGTCGGTCAAGTGTGAACATATTCTAACATGTCCTAATATGTTTAAAGTGTGAAAAAATATTTTATACAGGCCTTACTTACAGTGCTCTCATGGAAGGCCCCAAGGCAAGCTATAATGACAAATTACGGCTCACCTGTAGAAACCTGTGTCTCCATCTTACACGGTTGGTCACCCTCTGTGTAGTCCTCATCATCTTCTTCAATATCAATTATGACAATATTCAAATTTTCATCCTAAATAGAACATTTGGGAGAAAAGTTAAATAGCTAGTAAACATTTATATGTCACTAATAACCAGCTTAGTTTATTAATTACATTCATGCACACATATAAACATTACTGTTATCAAGAACCCCAATTTGGGCTTGGTTGGTGCAAACAATTAGAAAATGTTTGTTCAGAAATTGGAGCCTCTAGTGAATCATGTTCTAGGACTATCTGAAGTGAGGCATAAGCTTGTAGGGTGAATACATTGGAGAGATGGACATTTATGTAACCGGTAGTACAGTACCTCATTCTGTTTTTTGAAGGCTCTCCGATTCACTGCATAAGTTGCTGGATTAGTAGGACTGGGGCATCTTTTAGGTGTGACACTGGATTCCTCTGTACGAAACAGACACTACATTGTAAGCAAACATTAACAACATAAAATACTACACACAAAATCCGCAAAAAAAAAATTAAAATAAAGAAATAACTTTTCTTTTTAGGATTCATTTCTGGCTCCAAAGCTTAGCCTTTTAGACTACTGTTTCTTAACATTGTCAACCATTAGGCAACTATTGATTAAAATGGTTCTTGAGAGAAGATGCCCAAAATGTTTGCAGTCACCTATTTGAGGCTATAACTGATCTTAGGCTGCATGCATTAGGACAGGTTTCTTGAAGAAAAGCTCCAAGAAGATGTCCAATATGGTCACCATCACTCAATTCAGGCTCCTTATCTTCCTAAGCGCTATACTGGAGTATCTGAAGAGGAATAACCTCATGACCCAGTATCAGCACGGGTTTACTAGGGACCGTTCATGTCAGACTAATTTGATCAGTTTCTATGAAGAGGTAAGTTCCGGATTGGACCAAGGGAACCCAGTGGATGTAGTGTATATGGACTTTTCAAAAGCTTTTGATACGGTGCCACACAAAAGGTTGATACATAAAATGAGAATAATGGGGATAGGGGAAAATATGTGCAATTGGGTTGAGAGCTGGCTCAGGGATAGGAAACAAAGGGTGGTTATTAATGGAGCACACTCGGACTGGGTAGCGGTTAGCAGTGGGGTACCACAGGGGTCAGTATTGGGCCCTCTTCTTTTTAACATATTTATTAATGACCTTGTAGGGGGCATTCAGAGTAGAATTTCAATATTTGCAGATGACACTAAACTCTGCAGGGTAATCAATACAGAGGAGGACAATTTTATATTACAGGATGATTTATGTAAACTAGAAGCTTGGGCTGATAAATGGCAAATGAGCTTTAATGGGGATAAATGTAAGGTCATGCACTTGGGTAGAAGCAATAAGATGTATAATTATGTGCTTAATTCTAAAACTCTGGGCAAAACCGTCAATGAAAAAGACCTGGGTGTATGGGTGGATGACAAACTCATATTCAGGGGCCAGTGTCAGGCAGCTGCTACAAAGGCAAATAAAATAATGGGATGCATTAAAAGAGGCATAGATGCTCATGAGGAGAATATAATTTTACCTCTATACAAGTCATTAGTACGACCACACTTAGAATACTGTGCACAGTTCTGGTCTCCGGTGTTTAAGAAAGACATAGCTGAACTAGAGCGGGTGCAGAGAAAAGCGACCAAGGTTATTAGAGGACTGGGGGGTCTGCAATACCAAGATAGGTTATTACACTTGGGGCTATTTAGTTTGGAAAAACGAAGACTAAGGGGTGATCTTATTTTAATGTATAAATATATGAGGGGACAGTACAAAGACCTTTCTGATGATCTTTTTAATCATAGACCTGAAACAGGGACAAGGGGGCATCCTCTGCGTTTGGAGGAAAAAAGGTTTAAGCATAATAACAGACGCGGATTCTTTACTGTAAGAGCAGTGAGACTATGGAACTCTCTGCCGTATGATGTTGTAATGAGTGATTCATTACTTAAATTTAAGAGGGGACTGGATACCTTTCTGGAAAAGTATAATGTTACAGGGTATATATACTAGATTCCTTGATAGGGCGTTGATCCAGGGAACTAGTCTGATTGCCGTATGTGGAGTCGGGAAGGAATTTTTTTCCCCAATGTGAAGCTTACTCTTTGCCACATGGTTTTTTTTTGCCTTCCTCTGGATCAACATGTTAGGGCATGTTAGGTTAGGCTATGGGTTGAACTAGATGGACAAATAGTCTTCCTTCAACCTTAATAACTATGTAACTATGTAACTATGTAAGCGTCACACATTACAGCAGGTTGCCTATAAACAGGCTCTGAGATATCCAAAATGGTGACAGTCCCCCAATTCAGGCACCAACTTGACCCAGGCTAAATGTATTACGACAGATTGCCTGAAGAAAAGCTGCTCGTACAAATGTCTGCTATGTTAGAGCAAGTTCCTGGTCAGGCTGAGGGACAGCATAGTAAATATGTAGTAGACATTATCTGCTTACTCAGCCTGACAAGTTGACAGAGGGCATGGAGAAGGTCAAAGCTGGTGAAAAAAACAGTTTTGCTTAGTCAGACTAGCAAGTTTCATTTTCCTCTATTTTTTTCCCACTTTGTGCTTGTCTGTAAACTTGTTATACTGAAAGAGCAGATCAATTTATTTATTTATGAAGCTAACCCTCAGCTTAAACAGTAGCTTGGTCTAGCAAAGCTTAGATGCATCTCTAATGCTGCTTTTCTTCAGACAACCCATTTAAATGCGTGCAGGCTGACAACTACATATTGATGACTATGAATGTCATGGCGTTGTATTAGAAAATCAAACATGTGCGTTGGATCTCCAGTATAGAATATTATTTTGAATCAGACACCTCTCTAACAAATGCACAGAGAATTTCTCTTTGATCCTCTACCTATGGAAGAAAAATATACCATCAAAAATTTAGTACCGTGATGTACCGTGATAGCTAAGCCATCTTCTGCTAATCTCTTCATAACGAGGTTTAAAGAGTTATTTTGTAGAGAACACTCTAAGGCTACGTTCACACTAGCGTTGCGCCGCCCTGCGTCGGCGACGCGACGCACGAAAAAACGCGCGCGTCGTTTTTTTGACCAAAATCGGACGCACAGAAAATGCAACTTGTTGCATTTTCTTGCGTCCGACGCTAGCGTCGGAAACGACGCAAGTGTCGAAAAACGCCACCCTAAAAATGCACGCGTCCCCTATGTTAAACATAGGGGCGCATCGCCGCTGCGTCGCCGGCGCAACAGCGACGCACATTGGCGGAACGCCAATGTGAACGTAGCCTAACTGGGACAGTATCATCTTATACTTTATTTAACTTAATATTTAATTGCATAGACAATTTTTTTTATATGGCAAGTTGATGAAGGAAGCATGAGACTTCTGTGACCAACTTAACACCAATAAATGGGGCATCAAACTAATGGTCAACTATAATCATAATAGCATAGAATTTTTGGACCTACTGATCATCTATCAAGTATATTCTTACATGGCATTGACCTTTTTTTTGTTTTTAATAGGTAGTCGATACCAATAGATTCCTTGAATTTTACTGCAGTTATCTTAACACATGTACCAACATTCAACGGATTCAGAAAGATGGTTGCTGGGGTGGCTTAAGATCCCAGTCTGCGCATGCGCCACCTCTAGCGGCCTACAGCTTCTGGAAAAATCGCCGCCAGGAAAGCAATGCACGTTGCTCTGCCTCACCGCTGACATGGGTCCACAGCATCGCACCGCTTCTGCTGCCTCCAGCACCCTGAGGAAGGGACCCTGCCTTCTGTGATCCCGCTCCACCACCGCCGCAACCCCCGGTAAGCTACATTCGGACAATAAGATGCCCCCACCATTTTCCTCCATGTGGAGGATTGCAAGATAGTTGAGCTCTGCTATAAGCAAACTGATAATAATGTACAAAATCACACAGGCAGCTTTTCTTACGTAGCTACTAGAATATAAAATCAGTCAGGCAAGGTACAGTACAGGAGCAGAAAGTGTACAGAAGCATAAGGTGAATTAAATGCTTAGTTTAGCTTGATGATTAAATCAAAGATGTGTGGCTTGTCAGGAGAACAAAGAAAAGGAAGGGGAGTGCAGCACTGAGGAGCAGCAAGTGCTGATGAGAAATGTAATTTTACCAGATAAGAAGAGAACAGCCCATTCAGCTATACAAAGCTAGATATGCAGAGGGACAGATGAAAAATGCAACAAAGGTGGGTCATTCCATGTCAAGTGAACCAATGATTTTTACCACTATATTTTTAATTATTTTGAGATTTTGTTATTTGGTAACAGTGTGTCAGAGAATGCAAAGTGTGAAGAAGAAAAAATTCTAGATATTTTTTTTTTTTTTTTTATTGATTTTCAAAGTTCGGAAAAAGTGCGAATTTCGGTGTTGCCTGCCTATACATTTCTCCCCATAGCTCAGGCTAGAAAAGAGATAGAGAAACAAAATAAACACCATTCTACTCAGAACTGTACAGGCTTTCACCAGATATGTCACAAGACTATCTTTGATAATATTTTACCTATGCGAACGCAAGCGCAAATCTTTAAAACGCATTTCCGAAAAAAAAGTTTAATTTAAAAATTTCAAAAACTGCACATGTGCCTGCTATGCTCCTAACCACATCTGTACCAAAATACAAGATGGGATCGTGATGGGATCATATTTTAAAAAATAAAAATATTACAGTGTCAGTTCAAAAATCTTGATTTCAGATCTGTTCAGCCTGTGGTCTAACAGTGTGGGGTCTAGATTTACCAAATAATCCATGATTTCTAGATATTACTGTATTATTTTATTATGTTACCACTCAGAAGCAGGAGAGGACAGAGGAGAAAGCTTTGTTAGGGCAGAGAATAACCAGGGGTAGACGGTGACTGCAGAGCAGATGACCGGCCGGCAGCTCGGGCCTCCACAGACCGTATTCACACCAAATCTTATCACACAGGCAACTCCTAAAATGGAGGGAGAAAAATATTCTTAACATCCAGTTCATGTATTGTACAAACCAGGACTGCGAAGCGGAGGAGGAGAGTTTGTTATAACATCAGTTACAGGAAGCAGAAAGGGGACTCAGCAATACCGGACTGTCATCCCATGTAGTGGAAATAAAGACAGCGACGACCATGAAGTGGTAGAAGGCGGCACAAGATCGGCAATGGATGACACAACTGGCTATGTGACCTGTGAATATGATCGGCGCTGGCGGCTACTGGACTCTCCAAAGATTGTGAAAATGAAGACGTAGAAGTGACTCTTCTGCACTTTATGGTCCAGCGCCGTCCTTTGTGTATCCAAGAAAATCAGACATTGTAAAAGTGAAGAAAAATCAGATATAATTCAGGTGGAGCCGAGCACCATGACCGGCCGCACATACTCTGACACAGAAGGAAACGGCCAATGCTAGTAAGCGCTTAAGGACAAGATGACATTTCACCCACTAGAAGGGACACATTGATAAAAGGCCAGTGTAAAAACCTACCATTAATTGTTTGATTAGTTCATATTTTATAGAACGAGGAATTAACTACTGTACTATTCTTCTTAACCCCTTCATGACCCAGCCTATTTTGACCTTAAAGACCTTGCCATTTTTTGCAATTCTGACCAGTGTCCCTTTATGAGGTAATAACTCGGGAACGCTTCAACGGATCCTAGCGATTCTGAGATTGTTTTCTCATGACATATTGGGCTTCATGTTAGTGGTAAATTTAGGTCAATAAATTCTGTGTTTATTTGTGATAAAAACGGAAATTTGGCGAAAATTTTGAAAATTTTGCAATTTTCACATTTTGAATTTTTATTCTGTTAAACCAGAGAGTTATGTGACACAAAATAGTTAATAAATAACATTTCCCACACGTCTACTTTACATCAGCACAATTTTGGAAACAAAATTTTTTTTTTGCTAGGAAGTTATAAGATTATAAAATTTGACCAGCGATTTCTCATTTTTACAACGAAATTTACAAAACCATTTTTTTTAGGGACCACCTCACATTTGCAGTCAGTTTGAGGGGTCTATATGGCTGAAAATACCCCAAAGTGACACCATTCTAAAAACTGCACCCCTCAAGGTGCACAAAACCACATTCCAGAAGTTTATTAACCCTTCAGGTGCTTCACAGCAGCAGAAGCAACATGGAAGGAAAAAATGAACATTTAACTTTTTAGTCACAAAAATGATCTTTCAGCAACAATTTTTTTATTTTCCCAATGGTAAAAGGAGAAACTGAACCACGAAAGTTGTTGTCCAATTTGTCCTGAGTACGCTGATACCTCATATGTGGGGGTAAACCACTGTTTGGGCACACGGCAGGGCTCGGAAGGGAAGGCGCGCCTTTTGACTTTTTGAATGGAAAATTAGCTCCAATTGTTAGCGGACACCATGTCGCGTTTGGAGAGCCCCTGTGTGCCTATGCATTGGAGCTCCCCCACAAGTGACCCCATTTTGGAAACTAGACCCCCCAAGGAACTTATCTAGATGCATACTGAGCACTTTAAACCCCCAGGTGCTTCACAGAAGTTTATAATGCAGAGCCATGAAAATAAAAAATAATTTTTCTTTCCTCAAAAATGATTTTTTAGCCTGGAATTTCCTATTTTGCCAACGGTAATAGGAGAAATTGGACCACAAATTTTGTTGTCCAGTTTGTCCTGAGTACGCAGATACCCCATATGTGGGGGTAAACCACTGTTTGGGCGCACGGCAGGGCTCAGAAGGGAAGGCACGCCATTTGGCTTTTTAAATGGAAAATTAGCTCCAATCATTGGTGGACACCATGTCGCGTTTGGAGAGCCCCTGTGTGCCTAAACATTGGAGTTCCCCCACAAATTACCCCATTTTGGAAACTAGACCCCCAAAGGAACTAATCTAGATGTGTGGTGAGCACTTTGAACCCTCAAGTGCTTCACAGAAGTTTATAACGCAGAGCCATGAAAATAAAAAAAAAAAATTTCTTTCATCAAAAATGATTTTTTAGCCCGCAATTTTTTATTTTCCCAAGGGTAACAGGAGAAATTTGACCCCAAAAGTTATTGTCCAGTTTCTCCTGAGTACGCTGATACCCCATATGTGGGGGTAAACCACTGTTTGGGCACATGCTGGGGCTCGTAAGTGAAGTAGTGACGTTTTGAAATGCAGACTTTGATGGAATGCTCTGCGGGCGTCACGTTGCGTTTGCAGAGCCCCTGATGTGGCTGAACAGTAGAAACCCCCCACAACTGACCCCATTTTGGAAACTAGACCCCGAAAGGAACTTATCTAGATGTGAGGTGAGCACTTTAAACCCCCAAGTGCTTTACAGAAGTTTATAACACAGAGCAGTGAAAATAATAAATACGTTTTCTTTCCTCAAAAATAATTTTTTAGCCCAGAATTTTTTAATTTTCCCAAGGGTAACAGGAGAAATTTGACCCCAATATTTGTTGTCCAGTTTCTCCTGAGTACGTTGATACCCCATATGTGGGGGTAAACTACTGTTTGGGCACATGCTGGGGCTCGTAAGTGAAGTAGTGACGTTTTGAAATGCAGACTTTGATGGAATGCTCTACGGGCGTCACGTTGCGTTTGCAGAGCCCCTGATGTAGCTAAACAGTAGAAACCCCCCACAAGTGACCCCATTTTGGAAACTAGACCCCGAAAGGAACTTATCTAGATATGTGGTGAGCACTTTCAACCCCCAAGTGCTTCACAGAAGTTTATAACGCAGAGCCGTGAAAATAATAAATATGTTTTCTTTCCTCAAAAATAATTTTTTAGTCCAAAATTTTTTATTTTCCCAAGGGTTACAGGAGAAATTGGACCCCAAAAGTTGTTGTCCAGTTTCTCCTGAGTACGCTGATACCCCATGTGTGGGGGTAAACCACTGTTTGGGCACACGTCAGGGCTCAGAAGGGAAGTAGTGACTTTTGAAATGCAGACTTTGATGGAATGGTCTGCGGACATCACGTTGCGTTTGCAGAGCCCCTGGTGTGCCTAAACAGTAGAAACCCCCCACAAGTGACCCCATTTTGTAAACTAGACCCCCCAATGAACTTATCCAGAAGTGCTTCACAGATGTTTGCAACGCAGAGCCATGAAAATAAAAAATCATTTTTCTTTCCTCAAAAATGATGTTTTAGCAAGCAATTTTTTATTTTCTCAAGGGTAACAGGAGAAATTGGACCCCAGTAATTGTTGCGCAGTTTGTCCTGAGTATGCTGGTACCCCATATGTGGGGGTAAACCACTGTTTGGGCACACGTCGGGGCTCGGAAGTGAGGGAGCACCATTTGACTTTTTGAATACAAGATTGGCTGGAATCAATGGTGGCGCCATGTTGCGTTTGGAGACCCCCTGATGTGCCTAAACAGTGGAAACCCCTCAATTCTAACTCCAACACTAACCCCAACGCACCCCTAACCACAGCCCTAACCCCAACACACCCCTAACCCTAACCACAACCCTAATTCCAACCCAACCCTAACCCTAAGGCTATGTGCCCACGTTGCGGATTCATGTGAGATTTTTCAGCACCATTTTTGAAAAATCCGCGGGTAAAAGGCACTGCAGTTTACCTGCGGATTTCCAGTTTTTTTGTACGGATTTCACCTGCGGATTCCTATTGAGGAACAGGTGTAAAACACTGCGGAATGCGCACAAAGAATTGACATGCTGCGGAAAATACAACGCTGCGTTTCCGCGTGGTATTTTCCGCACAATGGGCACAGCGGATCTGGTTTTCCATATGTTTACATGGTACTGTAAACCCGATGGAACACTGCTGCGGATCCGCAGCCAAATCCGCACCGTGTGCACATAGCCTAATTCTAAAGGTATGTGCACACGCTGCGGAAAACGCTGCGGATCCGCAGCAGTTTCCCATGAGTTTACAGTTCAATGTAAACCTATGGGAAACAAAAATCGCTGTGCACATGCTGCAGAAAAACTGCACGGAAACGCAGGGGTTTACATTCTGCAGCATGTCACTTCTTTCTGCGGATTCCGCAGCGGTTTTACAACTGCTCCAATAGAAAATCGCAGTTGTAAAACCGCAGTGAAATGCGCAGAAAAACCGCGGTAAATCCGCGATAAATCCACAGCGGTTTAGCACTGCGGATTTATGAAATCCGCTGCGGAAAAATCCGCAGAGGACCAGAATACGTGTGCACATTCCTAACCCTAACCCTACCCCTACCCCTAACCCTAACCCTAGTTCTAACTCCAACCTTAGTGGGGGAAAAAAAAAAAAATTCTTTATTTTATTATTGTCCCTACCTATGGGGGTGACAAAGGGGGGGGGGTCATTTACTGTTTTTTTTTTTATTTTGATCACTGTGAGGTTTTATCACAGTGATCAAAATTCACTCTGGAACGAATCTGCCGGCCGGCAGATTCGGCGGGCGCACTGCGCATGCGCCCGCCATTTTGGAAGATGGCGGCGCCCAGGAAAGAAGACGGACGGACTCCGGGAGGCTAGGTAAGTATAAGGGGGGGAGGAGATGAGGGCACGGGGGGGGGGGGGAGCGTCGGAGCACGGGGGGTGGATCGGAGCACGGGGGAGGAAGGATCGTAACACTGGGGGTGGATCGGAGAACGGGGGGGTGGATCGGAGTGCGGGGGGTGGATCGCAGTGCGGGGGGGTGGATCGGAGTGCGGGGGGGTGGATCGGAGTGCAGGGGGGGTGGATTGGAGCACGGAGGGTGGGATTGGAGCACGGGGGGAGCGGACAGGAGGACGGGGGAGCGGAGCACAGGACGGAGGGGAGCGGACCACAGATCGGAGGGCTGGGGGGGCGATCGGTGGGGTGGGTTCACATTAGTGTTTCCAGCCATGGCCGATGATATTGCAGCATCGGCCATGGCTGGATTGTAATATTTCACCAGTTTTTTAGGTGAAATATTACAAATCGCTCTGATTGGCAGTTTCACTTTCAACAGCCAATCAGAGCGATCGTAGCCACGGGGGGGGGGGGGATTCGAAGCCACCCCCTGGGCTAAAGTACAACTCCTCCTGTCCCTGCAGGCCGGGTGAAATTACAGTTAACACTTTCACCCGGCCTGCAGTAACGCGATTCCGCCATGACGCATACGCTGCGTCATGGGTCGGAATGGCACCGACTTTCATGACGCAGCGTATGCGTCAAAGGTCAGGACGGGGTTAAACACTTCAGAAATGACATGTTTAGTGATATAGTAGATAAAAAATTGTTCCATGTATAAGTAGGTGGTAAAAATATTGGTTCTTTTAATCTTGTTCTTAACATATAATTAGGATCAGACTGTATTTAGAAAACCACACTTGAGGATGTGATCACCTTTTATCTTTTGGCTTGTTCAAAGAATTCAAGTTGAAAATGCTGAGCAAGTTGTTATGATGATTAAGATGTATTTATTGTGGCACTTCGGTATTTGTTTTTTTGTGTTTCTTTATTGTTACATATAAATGTTCAATGCAATAAGTTGTAATTTGAAAAGAAAAAAGGAAGAAACTCACACAAACATAAAATCAGATGATTCAAGGCTTAAAAAAAATACAAATTTGATAGGTCCATATGTTTGAATCCCGTTTGAGGGGGGTTGGATATAAAAGCCACGACGGGGGTCACTGAATGGGTGCCAAAACGCAAAGTGAAAGCACCTTTGTTTGTCCCAGTACGGATGGGAGATCGCAATTCGACTCCATTGACTTGTATTACTCTGTAGTAGCAATACTTAGCAAACTTGTGTTGCCATGTAGCCACAGTTTTTTTTCTTTTAATACACATTATGTTGTTCCATGTACAACGCTCCCCAATGAACTTTGACCTATTAAATTAGTTTCACAGAACATTTGGAACATATACCATTAATACACCCATCGTCCACAAATATGTGAACCTTTTGTACACGAAAAACACTTTGTGACACTTTGTGTACAAATTTAGACGCATGTAACCAACAGCATCTTTTCCTATTTTATATTTTTTATAGCGATTGTGTGTTACACCTTTGAAAAAGCTAAATCGAAACGAGCATCAGGGGTCTTATCCCTGGTCTTTGCAGCACCATCTCACCATGGTGTAAGGTGGACACATAGTAGATAACAGATATGTATCACTGAGGTGGATGTCTTCACTGATGTATACCTGAAGTATTCTCATCCTTTGAATTTGAGGATATTCACATTAGACTGTAGTTTATAATGAAACATACATTTTTGGACCAAACTCCTAACACTAATGGTATTACTTGATCTAGAACAGCATCTGCAGGAAAATCTCAATTTTTCTGTTTCCCCAATTACTTTCTACTGGGCTGTACTGCCAGTCATACCAAAGAGGGTTGAGGGCAGCAGTGCCACTGATTATGACTTGCATTCATGAGAGTTGTACATGATAGCACAACTTATCCAGGTTGGCCCAATTCCTTCTCCTGATTTTATACCCTCTCTGAGGATACTACCTGAGGCGCGGTCTCTTCTTAACCCCTTCATGACCCAGCCTATTTTGACCTTAAAGACCTTGCCGTTTTTTGCAATTCTGACCAGTGTCCCTTTATGAGGTAATAACTCAGGAACGCTTCAATGGATCCTAGCGGTTCTGAGATTGTTTTTTCGTGACATATTGGGCTTCATGTTAGTGGTAAATTTAGGTCAATAAATTCTGTGTTTATTTGTGATAAAAACGGAAATTTGGCGAAAATTTCAAAAATTTTGCAATTTTCACATTTTGAATTTTTATTCTGTTAAACCAGAGAGTTATGTGACACAAAATAGTTAATAAATAACATTTCCCACTTGTATACTTTACATCAGCACAAATTTGGAAACAAAATTTTTTTTTGCTAGGAAGTTATAAGGGTTAAAATTTGACCAGCGATTTCTCATTTTTACAACGAAATTTACAAAACCATTTTTTTTAGGGACCACCTCACATTTGAAGTCAGATTGAGGGGTCTATATGGCTGAAAATACCCCAAAGTGACACCATTCTAAAAACTGCACCCCTCAAGGTGCACAAAACCACATTCAAGAAGTTTATTAACCCTTCAGGTGCTTCACAGCAGCAGAAGCAACATGGAAGGAAAAAATGAACATTTAACTTTTTAGTCACAAAAATGATCGTTCAGCAACAATTTTTTTATTTTCCCAATGATAAAAGGAGAATCTGAACCACGAAAGTTGTTGTCCAATTTGTCCTGAGTACGCTGATACTTCATATGTGGGGGTAAACCACTGTTTGGGCGCACGGCAGGGCTTGGAAGGGAAGGAGCGCCATTTGACTTTTTGAATGAAAAATTGGCTGCACTCTTTAGCGGACACCATGTCACATTTGGAGAGCCCCCGTGTGCCTAAAAATTGGAGCTCCCCCACAAGTGACCCCATTTTGGAAACTAGACGCCCCAAGGAACTTATCTAGATGCATAGTGAGCACTTTAAACTCCCAGGTGCTTCACAAATTGATCCGTAAAAATGAAAAAGTACTTTTTTTTTACAAAAAAATTCTTTTAGCCTCAATTTTTTCATTTTCACATGAGCAACAGGATAAAATGGATCCTAAAATTTGTTGGGCAAATTCTCCTGAGTACACAGATACCTCACATGTGGGGGTAAACCACTGTGTGGGCACATGGTAAGGCTCGGAAGGGAAGGAGCGCCATTTGACTTTTTGAATGAAAAATTATCTCCATCGTTAGCGGACACCATGTCGCGTTTGGAGAGACCCTGTGTGCCTATGCATTGGAGCTCCCCCACAAGTGACCCCATTTTGGAAACTAGACCCCCCAAGGAACTTATCTAGATGCATATTGAGCACTTTAAACCCCCAGGTGCTTCACAGAAGTTTATAACGCAGAGCCATGAAAATAAAAAACAATTTTTCTTTCCTCAAAAATGATTTTTTAGCCTGGAATTTCCTATTTTGCCAACGGTAATAGGAGAAATTGGACCATAAATGTTGTTGTCCAGTTTGTCTTGAGTACGCAGATACCCCATATGTGGGGGTAAACCACTGTTTGGGCGCACGGCAGGGCTCGGAAGGGAAGGCACGCCATTTGGCTTTTTAAATGGAATATACCCACAAAGGAACTAATCTAGATGTGTGGTGAGCACTTTGAACCCTCAAGTGCTTCACAGAAGTTTATAACACAGAGCCATGAAAATAAAAAAAAAAAATTCTTTTCTCAAAAATGATTTTTTAGCCCACAATTTTTTATTTTCCCAAGGGTAACAGGAGAAATTTGACCCCAATATTTGTTGTCCAGTTTCTCCTGAGTACGGTGATACCCCATATGTGGAGGTAAACTACTGTTTGGGCACATGCCGGGGCTCGTAAGTGAAGTAGTGAAGTTTTGAAATGCAGACTTTGATGGAATGCTCTACGGGCGTCACGTTGCGTTTGCAGAGCCCCTGATGTGGCTGAACAGTAGAAACCCCCCACAAGTGACCCCATTTTGGAAACTAGACCCCGAAAGGAACTTATCTAGATGTGAGGTGAGCACTTTGAACCCCCAAGTGCTTCACAGAAGTTTATAACACAGAGCAGTGAAAATAATAAATACCGTATATACTCGAGTATAAGCCGAGATTTTCAGCCCAAATTTTTGGGCTGAAAGTGCCCCTCTCGGCATATACTCGAGTCAAGGTGGGTGGCAGGGTCGGCGGGTGAGGGGGAGAGGGCGCCGAGGCATACTTACCTAGTCCCGGCGATCCTGGCACTCCCCCTGCAGTCCCACGGTCTTCGGTGCTGCAACGTGGGACCGCTCATTAGAAAAATGAATAGGCGGCTCCACCTCCCATAGGGGTGGAGCCGCCTATTCATTTCTCTAATCAGCGGTAACGGTGACCGCTGATAGAGAAAGAAGCTGCGGCACCGAAGACAGCTGTGACAGGCAGAGGGAGCCGGACGTCGGGACCAGGTAAGTATCGCACATTCACCTGTCCACGTTCCAGCCGCCGGGCGTCGCTCCATCTTCCCGGCGCCTCCATCTTCCCGGCGTCTGCGCTCTGACTGTTCAGGTCAGAGGGAGCGATGACGCATATAGTGTGCGCGGCGCCCTCTGCCTGATCAGTCAGAGCAGAGACGCCGGGAAGATGGAGGCGCCGGAACGAGACGCCGGGAGCTGCAAGCAAGAGAGGTGAGTATGTGTTTTTTTTTTTTTTTTTATTGCAGCAGCAGCGGCACAGATTTATGTGGAGCATCTATGGGGATATATGAACGGTGCAGAGCACTATATGGGGCACAGCTATGGGGCACAATGAACGGTGCAGAGCACTATATGGGGCACAATGAACGGTGCAGAGCACTGCATATGGGGCACAGCTATGGGGCACAATGAACGGTGCAGAGCACTGTATATGGGGCACAGCTATGGGGCACAATGAACGGTGCAGAGCACTATATGGGGCACAGATATGGGGCACAATGAACGGTGCAGAGCACTGTATGGGGCACAGCTATGGGGCACAATGAACGGTGCAGAGCACTGTATATGGGGCACAGCTATGGGGCACAATGAACGGTGCAGAGCACTATATGGGGCACAGATATGGGGCACAATGAACGGTGCAGAGCACTGTATGGGGCACAGCTATGGGACAAAATGAACGGTGCAGAGCACTATATGGCACAGCTGTGGGGAAATAATGATCTATTTTTATTTTTGAAATTCACCGGTAAATGCTGCATTTCCACCCTAGGCTTATACTCAAATCAATAAGTTTTCCCAGTTTTTTGTGGCAAAATTAGGGGGGTTGGCTTATACTCGGGTCGGCTTATACTCGAGGATATACGGTACGTTTTCTTTCCTCAAAAATAATTTTTTAGCCCAGAATTTTTTAATTTTCCCAAGGGTAACAGGAGAAATTTGACCCCAATATTTGTTGTCCAGTTTCTCCTGAGTACGGTGATACCCCATATGTGGGGGTAAACTACTGTTTGGGCACACGTCGGGGCTCGGAAGTGAAGTAGTGAAGTTTTGAAATGCAGACTTTGATGGAATGCTCTACGGGCGTCACGTTGTGTTTGCAGAGCCCCTGATGTGGCTAAACAGTAGAAACCCCCCACAAGTGACCCCATTTTGGAAACTAGACCCCGAAAGGAACTAATCTAGATATGTGGTGAGCACTTTCAACCCCCAAGTGCTTCACAGAAGTTTATAACGCAGAGCCGTGAAAATAATAAATACGTTTTCTTTCCTCAAAAATAATTTTTAGCCCAGAATTTTTTATTTTCCCAAGGGTTACAGGAGAAATTGGACCCCAAAAGTTGTTGTCCAGTTTCTCCTGAGTACGCTGATACCCCATGTGTGGGGGTAAACCACTGTTTGGGCACACGTCGGGACTCAGAAGGGAAGTAGTGACTTTTGAAATGCAGACTTTGATGGAATGGTCTGCGGGCGTCACGTTGCGTTTGCAGAGCCCCTGGTGTGCCTAAACAGTAGAAACCCCCAACAAGTGACCCCATTTTGGAAACTAGACCCCCCAAGGAACTTATCTAGATATGTGGTGAGCACTTTGAACCCCCAAGTGCTTCACAGACGTTTACAACGCAGAGCCGTGAAAATAAAAAATCATTTTTCTTTCCTCAAAAATGATGTTTTAGCAAGCAATTTTTTATTTTCTCAAGGGTAACAGGAGAAATTGGACCCCAGTAATTGTTGCGCAGTTTGTCCTGACTATGCTGGTACCCCATATGTGGGGGTAAACCACTGTTTGGGCACACGTCGGGGCTCGGAAGGGAGGGAGCACCATTTGACTTTTTGAATAAAAGATTGGCTGGAATCAATGGTGGCGCCATGTTGCGTTTGGAGACCCCCTGATGTGCCTAAACAGTGGAAACCCCTCAATTCTAACGCCAACACACCCCTAACCCTTATCCCAACTGTAGCCGTAACCCTAACCACAACCCTAACCCCAACACACCCCTAACCCTAACCACAACCCTAATTCCAACCCAACCCTAACCCTAAGGCTATGTGCCCACGTTGCGGATTCGTGTGAGATTTTTCCGCACTATTTTTTAAAAATCCGCGGGTAAAAGGCACTACGTTTTACCAGCGGATTTACCGCGGATTTCCAGTACACATGCTGCGGAAAAACTGCACGGAAACGCAGCGGTTTACATTCCGCAGCATGTCACTTCTTTCTGCGGATTCCACAGCGGTTTTACAACTGCTCCAATAGAAAATCGCAGTTGTAAAACTGCAGTGAAATGTGCAGAAAAACCACGGTAAATCCGCCATAAATCCGCAGCGGTTTAGCACTGTGGATTTATCAAATCCGCTGCGGAAAAATCCGCAGAGGACCAGAATACGTGTGCACATACCGAAACTCTAACCCTACCCCTAACCCTAGTTCTAACTCCAACCTTAGTGGGGAAAAAAAAAATTCTTCATTTTATTATTGTCCCTACCTATGGGGGACAAAGTGGGGGGGTCATTTACTGTTTTTTTTATTTTGATCACTGCGATAGGTTTTATCACAGTGATCAAAATTCACATTGGAACGAATCTGCCGGCCGGCAGATTCGGCGGGCGCACTGCGTATGCGCCCGCCATTTTGGAACATGGCTGCGCCCAGGAAAGAAGACGGACGGACCCCGGGAGGCTCGGTAAGTATAAGGGGGGGGGGGAGATCAGGGCACGGGGGGGCGTCGGAGCACGGGGGGGGGGTGTGGATCGGAGCATGGGGGGGTGGATCGGTGTGCGGGCGGGTGGATCGGTGTGCGGGGGGGTGGATCGGTGTGCAGGGGGGGTGGATTGGAGCACGGGGGGTGGGATTGGAGCACGGGGGGAGCGGACAGGAGGACGGGGGAGCGGAGCACAGGACGGAGGGGAGCGGACCACAGATCGGAGGGCTGGGGGGGCGATCGGTGGGGTGCGGTGGGGGCACATAAGTGTTTCCAGCCATGGCCGATGATATTGCAGCATCGGCCATGGCTGGATTGTAATATTTCACCAGTTTTTTAGGTGAAATATTACAAATCGCTCTGATTGGCAGTTTCACTTTCAACAGCCAATCAGAGCGATTGTAGCCACGGGGGGGTGAAGCCACCCCCCCCCTGGGCTAAACTACCACTCCCCCTGTCCCTGAAGGCCGGGTGAAATTGGAGTTAACCCTTTCACCCGGCCTGCAGGAGCCCAATCCGGCCATGACGCATATGCTGTGTCACAGGTCGGATTGGCACGGGTTTTCATGACGCATACGCTGTGTCAAAGGTCGGGAAGGGGTTAAATGTGTGCTGCCAAGGAAAGATTGGAGAACCTTTAAGGACTAATTGATCACATTCCAAAGAAGTAGTAGTGCTGATCATGTAATCCAGGTTTCATATTAGGGCAAGTATATCAAGTACATAAGAGGAGCGGTGCATCCATCTGGGCTACAGCCAAATCATGTGTGCTTGCGCTTTCACAGAGTAAAGTTATTTATAAGTATATCATTTATATGGGACAAGACAGTGGCACTTACCAATCTTCCTTAGCTTTTAGTCACTACAGCTTTTAGTCAACCCCCACTACCGCCGCTAAAGACTGCTAGGTTACACAAAACAAGAGGAAACTTAGCTTGTGTAGACTCAGAAAGAAACACCATCATCGTTCAAACTCCAAAGAGGACGCTATCCGACTGCTGCAGCTCAAAGCCTCAACAGGGATGTGCAAATAGAAGATATCACCAGCAACTCCTAACAGCAAGTTGGGAGTTATAAACACACAGATCCAGGTGTGACCATTAGAGCCAGAGGAGGTGGCCACTGAGTCCTAGTGTCAGAAGGACCAGGCAGAAGTCTGCAAAGCAAACTGCGAAGACCTTCTGCACACAGATGCAGTGCAACGGTCTGCAGCCTCTGACACATCCATGACAAAAACCTTCAAGGAACACATCTGGAAACATGGAGTAAAGAAATGCGTGCATATAAACTGCATTTATGATAAACCTTAGACTCCTCAAAGTATTACTCTTCTATTTTATTCTGAGGACATCGTTACACACACTCTTAGCATTCTCTCAAGCAGTTTCAACCGTCGATCTGTAAAATCAAAGGCCTTCAAGTGTGTTTTATTTTGCGGAGGCAGTGTTGGCACATAGTTCCATGCGGTGTTGAGCCCTATTCCACAACTTTTCTAAGCCACAATGTGTCAAGAACCACTCAGCAAGTAAAGTCTGCCTTTGAAGAAATTGGTTCTCAAGTGGACTTCCCCAGGTAAAGAAGATTTAGGCCCCGATTCATATTTTTGCCTGTTTTTAGTATTTTAACCCCTTCATGACCCAGCCTATTTTGACCTTAAAGACCTTGCCGTTTTTTGCAATTCTGACCAGTGTCCCTTTATGAGGTAATAACTCAGGAACGCTTCAACGGATCCTAGCGGTTCTGAGATTGTTTTTTCGTGACATATTGGGCTTCATGATAGTGGTAAATTTAGGTCAATAAATTCTGCGTTTATTTGTGATAAAAACGGAAATTTGGCGAAAATTTTGAAAATTTCGCAATTTTCACATTTTGAATTTTTATTCTGTTAAACCAGAGAGATATGTGACACAAAATAGTTAATAAATAACATTTCCCACATGTTTACTTTACATCAGCACAATTTTGGAAACAAATTTTTTTTTTGTTAGGAAGTTATAAGGGTTAAAATTTGACCAGCGATTTGTCATTTTTACAACGAAATTTACAAAACCATTTTTTTTAGGGACCACCTCACATTTGAAGTCAGTTTGAGGGGTCTATATGGCTGAAAATACCCAAAAGTGACACCATTCTAAAAACTGCACCCCTCAAGGTACTCAAAACCACATTCAAGAAGTTTATTAACCCTTCAGGTGCTTCACAGCAGCAGAAGCAACAAGGAAGGAAAAAATGAACATTTAACTTTTTAGTCACAAAAATTATCTTTTAGCAACAATTTTTTTATTTTCCCAATGGTAAAAGGAGAAACTGAACCACGAAAGTTGTTGTCCAATTTGTCCTGAGTACGCTGATACCTCATATGTGGGGGTAAACCACTGTTTGGGCGCACGGCAGGGCTTGGAAGGGAAGGAGCGCCATTTGACTTTTTGAATCAAAAATTGGCTCCACTCTTTAGCGGACACCATGTCACGTTTGGAGAGCACCCGTGTGCCTAAAAATTGGAGCTCCCCCACAAGTGACCCCATTTTGGAAACTAGACGCCCCAAGGAACTTATCTAGATGCATAGTGAGCACTTTGAACCCCCAGGTGCTTCACAAATTGATCCGTAAAAATGAAAAAGTACTTTTTTTTCACAACAAAATTCTTTTAGCCTCAATTTTTTCATTTTCACATGGGCAACAGGATAAAATGGATCCTAAAATGTGTTGGGCAATTTCTCCTGAGTACACCAATACCTCACATGTGGGGGTAAACCACTGTTTGGGCACATGGTAAGGCTCGGAAGGGAAGGAGCGCCATTTGACTTTTTGAATGAAAAATTATTTCCATCGTTAGCGGACACCATGTCGCGTTTGGATAGCTCCTGTGTGCCTAAACATTGGCGCTCCCCCACAAGTGACCCCATTTTGGAAACTAGACCCCCCAAGGAACTTATTTAGATGCCTAGTGAGCACTTTAAACCCTCAGATGCTTCACAAATTGATCTGTAAAAATGAAAAAGTACTTTTTTTTCACAAAAAAATTCTTTTCGCCTCAATTTTTTCATTTTCACATGGGCAGTAGGATAAAATGGATCATAAAATTTGTTGGGCAATTTCTCCCGAGTACGCCGATACCTCATATGTGGGGGTAAACCACTGTTTGGGCACTCGGCAGGGCTCGGAAGGGAAGGCGCGCCATTTGACTTTTTGAATGGAAAATTAGCTCCAATTGTTAGCGGACACCATGTCGCGTTTGGAGAGCCCCTGTGTGCCTAAACATTGGAGCTCCCCCACAAGTGACCCCATTTTGGAAACTAGACCCCCCAAGGAACTTATCTAGATGCACATTGAGCACTTATAAACTTCTGTGAAGCACCTGGGGGTTTAAACGCAGAGCCATGAAAATAAAAAATAATTTTTCTTTCCTCAAAAATGATTTTTTAGCCTGGAATTTCCTATTTTGCCAAGGATAATAGGAGAAATTGGACCCCAAATATTGTTGTCCAGTTTGTCCTGAGTACGCTGATACCCCATATGTGGGGGTAAACCACTGTTTGGGCGCACGGCAGGGCTCGGAAGGGATGGCATGCCATTTGGCTTTTTAAATGGAAAATTAGCTCCAATCATTAGCGGACACCATGTCACGTTTGGAGAGCCCCTGTGTGCCTAAACATTGGAGATCCCCCAGAAATGACCCAATTTTGGAAACTAGACCCCCAAAGGAACTAATCTAGATGTGTGGTGAGGACTTTGAACCCCCAAGTGCTTCACAGAAGTTTATAACGCAGAGCCATGAAAATAAAAAAAAAAATTATTTTCTCAAATATGATCTTTTAGCCTGCAATTTTTTATTTTCCCAAGGGTAACAGGAGAAATTTGACCCCAAAAGTTGTTGTCCAGTTTCTCCTGAGTACGCTGATACCCCATATGTGGGGGTAAATCACTGTTTGGGCACATGCCGGGGCTCGGAAGTGAAGTAGTGACGTTTTGAAATGCAGACTTTGATGGAATGCTCTGTGGGCGTCACGTTGCGTTTGCAGAGCCCCTGATGTGGCTTAACAGTAGAAACCCCCCACAAGTGACCCCATTTTGGAAACTAGACCCCCAAGGGAACTTATCTAGATGTGTGGTGAGCACTTTGAACCCCCAAGTGCTTCATAGAAGTTTATAATGCAGAGCCGTGAAAATAATAAATACGTTTTCTTTCCTCAAAAATAATTATTTAGCCCAGAATTTTTTATTTTCCCAAGGGTAACAGGAGAAATTGGACCCCAATAGTTGTTGTCCAGTTTCTCCTGAGTACGCTGATACCCCATGTGTGGGGGTAAACCACTGTTTGGGCACACGTCGGGGCTCAGAAGGGAAGTAGTGACTTTTGAAATGCAGACTTTGATGGAATGGTCTGCGGGCGTCACATTGCGTTTGCAGAGCCCCTGGTGTGCCTAAACAGTAGAAACCCCCCACAAGTGACCCCATTTTAGAAACTAGACCCCCCAAGGAACTTATCTAGATATGTGGTGAGCACTTTGAACCCCCAAGTGCTTCACAGACGTTTACAACGCAGAGCCGTGAAAATAAAAAATCATTTTTCTTTCCTCAAAAATGATGTTTTAGCAAGCATTTTTTTTAGATTCACAAGGGTAACAGGAGAAATTGGACCCCAGTAATTGTTGCGCAGTTTATCCTGAGTACACTGATACCCCATATGTGGGGGTAAACCACTGTTTGGGCACACTTCAGGGCTCGGAAGTGAGGGAGCACCATTTGACTTTTTGAATACGAGATTGGCTGGAATCAATGGTGGCGCCATGTTGCGTTTGGAGACCCCTGATGTGCCTAAACAGTGGTAACCCCTCAATTCTACCTCCAACACTAACCCCCCCACACCCCTAACCCTAATCCCAACTGTAGCCATAACCCTAATCACAACCCTAACCACAACCCTAATTCCAACCCTAACCCTAAGGCTATGTGCCCATGTTGCGGATTCGTGTGAGATATTTCCGCACCATTTTTGAAAAATCCGCGGGTAAAAGGCACTGCGTTTTACCTGCGGATTTTCCGCGGATTTCCAGTGTTTTTTGTGCGGATTTCACCTGCGGATTCCTATTGAGGAACAGGTGTAAAAAGACGCGGAATCCGCACAAAGAATTGACATGCTGCGGAAAATACAACGCAGCGTTTCCGCGCGGTATTTTCTGCACCATGGGCACAGCGGATTTGGTTTTTCATATGTTTACATGGTACTGTAAACCTGATGGAATACTGCTGCGAATCCGCAGCGGCCAATCCGCAGCCAAATCCGCACCGTGTGAACATAGCCTAATTCTAAAGGTATGTGCACACGCTGCGGAAAACGCTGCAGATCCGCAGCAGTTTCCCATGAGTTTACAGTTCAATGTAAACCTACGGGAAACAAAAATCGCTGTACACATGCTGCGGAAAAACTGCACGGAAACGCAGCGGTTTACATTCCGCAGCATGTCACTTCTTTGTGCGGATTCCGCAGCGGTTTTACAACTGCTCAAATAGAAAATCGCAATTGTAAAACCGCAGTGAAATGCGCAGAAAAAAACGCGGTAAATCCGCCATAAATCCGCAGCGGTTTAGCACTGCGGATTTATCAAATCCGCAGCGGAAAAATCCGCAGAGGACCAGAATACGTGTGCACATACCGAAACCCTAACCCTAGCCCTAACCCTACCCCTAACCCTAGCCCTAACCCTAACCCTAGCCCTAACCCTAACCCTAATCCTACCCCTAACCCTAACCCTACCCCTACCCCTAACCCTATTCTAACATTAGTGGAAAAAAAAAAAATTCTTTATTTTTTTATTGTCCCTACCTATGGGGGTGACAAAGGGGGGGGGTCATGTATTATTTTTTTTATTTTGATCACTGAGATATAATCTATCTCAGTGATCAAAATGCACTTTGGAACGAATCTGCCGGCCGGCAGATTCGGCGGGCGCACTGCGCATGCGCCCGCCATTTTGGAAGATGGCGGCGCCCAGGGAGAAGACGGACGGGACCCCGGCTGGATCGGTAAGTATGATGGGGTGGGGGGGACCACGGGGGGGGGGGATCGGAGCACGGGGGGGGGGATCGGAGCACGGGGGGGGAATCGGAGCGCGGCAGGCGTGGAACGGAGCACGGGGGGCGTGGAACGGAGCACGGGGGGCGTGGAACGGAGCACGGGGGGGCTGGAACGGAGCATGGGGGGGTGGAACGGAGCACGGGGGGTGGATCTGAATGCAGGGGGGGTGATTGGAGCACGGGGGGGTGATTGGAGCACGGGGGGAGCGGACAAGAGCACGGGGGGGAGCGGAGCACTGGATGGAGGGGAGCCGGAGCAGTGTACCGGCCAGATCGGAGGGCTGCGGGGGCGATCGGTGGGGTGGGGTGGGGGCACACTAGTATTTCCAGCCATGGCCGATGATATTGCAGCATCGGCCATGGCTGGATTGTAATATTTCACCCGTTATAATGGGTGAAATATTACAAATCGCTCTGATTGGCAGTTTCACTTTCAACAGCCAATCAGAGCGATCGTAGCCACGAGGGGGTGAAGCCACCCCCCCTGGGCTAAACTACCACTCCCCCTGTCCCTGCAGATCGGGTGAAATGGGAGTTAACCCTTTCACCCGATCTGCAGGGACGCGATCTTTCTGTGACACAGCATATGCGTCACAGGTCGGATTGGCACCGACTTTCATGACGCATACGCTGTGTCACAGGTCGGGAAGGGGTTAAGCCTCTTTGTTTGCACCAAAATGTTACTTAAATTTTCACCTTCTATTAAATCTATTCTATATAGGTTTGTATATCACCTGCAACAACATGCCAACTTTGTGCAATTTGTGTTGCTACAGGAAAATGACCCAAAATGCACCTTTTGGTTATGCAAGGACTATGTGACCAAGATGGAAAGGAATGGAGTGCTGCATCTGAAGAAATGTCCTACATATCTGATCTCAACCAATTTGACATGGTATGGGATGAGTTGGACCACAAAATAAAGCCACTTTAAAAAGGACTTGAGAGAATGCCAAAAGGGGAGTAAATCTAACATCAAAGAACAAAGGAATCTAAAGGTACCGTCACACTAAGCGACGCTGCAGTGATACCGACAACGATGCCGATCGCTGCAGCGTCGCTGTGTGGTCGCTGGAGAGCTGTCACACAGACAGCTCTCCAGCGACCAACGATGCCGAAGTCCCCGGGTAACCAGGGTAAACATCGGGTTACTAAGTGCAGGGCCGCGCTTAGTAACCCAATGTTTACCCTGGTTACCGTTGTAAATGTAAAAAAAAAAACACTACATACTTACGTTCCCGGTGTCTGGTCACGTCCCTCGCCTTCAGCTTCCCGCACTGACTGAGCGCCGGCCGTAAAGTACAGCGGTGACGTCACCGCTGTGCTGTGCTTTACGGCTGGCCCGGCGCTCACCAGTCAGTGCGGGAAGCTGACGGCGGGGGACATGACCAGACACCGGGAATGTAAGTATGTAGTGTTTTTTTTTTACATTTACAACGGTAACCAGGGTAAACATCGGGTTACTAAGCGCAGCCCTGCGCTTAGTAACCCGATATTTACCCTGGTTACCAGTGAAGACATCGCTGGATCGGCGTCACACACGCCGATCCAGCGATGTCAGCGGGAGATCCAGCGACAAAATAAAGTGCTGGACTTTCCCCAGCAACCAACGATCTCCCAGCAGGGGCCTGATCGTTGGTTGCTGTCACACACAACGATTTCGTTAACGATATCGTTGATACGTCACAAAAAGCAACGATATCGTTAACGATATCGTTATGTGTGACGGTACCTTAAGGCTTAATATATACAATGGTCGCACATTGTGTTCCTTTGTAGTTTTTTTGTTTTCCTTCACTCTTAATTCTAACTAGCTGAAGAGCCCGGCGTTGCCTGGGCATAGTAAATATCCTTGGTTAGTTATAGCACCTCACTTCTCTTATTTTCCCATCACGCCTCTCATTTTCCCAATCACATCTTTCATTTTCTCCCTCACACCTCTCATTCCCCCCTAACACTTGTCATTTCGACCTCACATCTGTAATTTTCCGATCACTCCACTATTTTCCCTCACTCCTCTCATTTTGCACTCACACCTTTTCATTTTCACCTCACACCTCTCATTTTCACCTCAATATATACATGTTTGTCATCTCCCTTATATATAGTATACACCTGTATGTCATCTCCTGTATATAGTATACACCTGTATGTCATCTCCCCTGTATATAGTATATACACCTGCTGTGTCATCTCCCCTGTATATAGTATATACCTGTATGTCATCTCCTCTTACATATAGTATATACCTGTATGTCATCTCCTGTATATAGTATATATCTGTGTGTCATCTCCTCTATATAGTATATACCTGTATGTCATCTTCTATATATAGCATATACCTGTATGTCATCTCCTCCTGTATATAGTATATACCTGTAGGTCATCTGCTCCTGTATATAGTATATACCTGTATGTCATCTCCTCCTGTATATAGTATGTACCTGTATGTCATCTCCTCCTCTATATAGTATATACCGGTGTGTCATCTCTCCTGTATATAGTATATATCTGTGTGTCATCTCCCCTGTATATAGTATATACCTGTGTGTCATCTTCTCCTGTATTAGACCTCATTCACACGTTATTTGCTCAGTATTTTTACCTCAGTATTTGTAAGCTAAATTGGCAGCCTGATAAATCCCCAGCCAACAGGAAGCCCTCCTCCCTGGCAGTATATACAGTGCCTACAAGTAGTTTTCAACCCCCTGCAGATTTAGCAGGTTTAATAAGATGCAAATAAGTTAGAGCCTTCAAACTTCAAACAAGAGCAGGATTTATTAACAGATGCATAAATCTTACAAACCAAAAAGTTTTGTTGCTTAGTTAAATTTTTATAAATTTTAAACATAAAAGTGTGGGTCAATTATTATTCAACCCCTAGGTTTAATATTTTGTGGAATAACCTTTGTTTGCAATTACAGCTAATAATCGTCTTTTATAAGACCTGATCAGGCCGGCACAGGTCTCTGGAGTTATCTTAGCCCACTCCTCCATGCAGATCTTCTCCGAGTTATCTAGGTTCTTTGGGTGTCTCATGTGGACTTTAATCTTGAGCTGTTTCCACAAGTTTTCAATTGGGTTAAGGTCAGGAGACTGACTAGGCCACTGCAACACCTTGATTTTTTGCCTCTTGAACCAGGCCTTGGTTTTCTTGGCTGTGTGCTTTGGGTCGTTGTCTTGTTGGAAGATGAAATGACGACCCATCTTAAGATCCTTGATGGAGGAGTGGAGGTTCTTGGCCAAAATCTCCAGGTAGGCCGTGCTATCCATCTTCCCATGGATGCGGACCAGATGGCCAGGCCCCTTGGCTGAGAAACAGCCCCACAGCATGATGCTGCCACCACCATGCTTGACTGTAGGGATGGTTTTCTTGGGGTCGTATGCAGTGCCATCCAGTCTCCAAACGTCACGTGTGTGGTTGGCACCAAAGATCTCGATCTTGGTCTCATCAGACCAGAGAACCTTGAACCAGTCAGTCTCAGAGTCCTCCAAGTGATCATGAGCAAACTGTAGACGAGCCTTGACATAACGCTTTGAAAGTAAAGGTACCTTACGGGCTCGTCTGGAACGGAGACCATTGCGGTGGAGTACGTTACTTATGGTATTGACTGAAACCAATGTCCCCACTGCCATGAGATCTTCCCGGAGCTCCTTCCTTGTTGTCCTTGGGTTAGCCTTGACTCTTCGGACAAGCCTGGCCTCGGCACGGGAGGAAACTTTCAAAGGCTGTCCAGGCCGTGGAAGGCTAACAGTAGTTCCATAAGCCTTCCACTTCCGGATGATGCTCCCAACAGTGGAGACAGGTAGGCCCAACTCCTTGGAAAGGGTTTTGTACCCCTTGCCAGCCTTGTGACCCTCCACGATCTTGCCTCTGATGGCCTTGGAATGCTCCTTTGTCTTTCCCATGTTGACCATGTATGAGTGCTGTTCACAAGTTTGGGGAGGGTCTTAAATAGTTAGAAAAGGCTGGAAAAAGAGATAATTAATCCAAACATGTGAAGCTCATTGTTCTTTGTGCCTGAACTACTTCTTAATACTTTAGGGGAACCAAACAGAATTCTGGTGGGTTGAGGGGTTGAATAATAAATGACCCTCTGAAAAGACTTTTCACAATTTAAAAAAAAAATAAACAAAGAAATAACATTCTTTTTTTGCTGCAGTGCATTTCACACTTCCAGGCTGATCTACAGTCCAAATGTCACAATGCCAAGTTAATTCCAAATGTGTAAACCTGCTAAATCTGCAGGGGGTTGAATACTACTTGTAGGCACTGTATTAGCTCACACATACACATAATAGACAGGTCATGTGACTGACAGCTGCCGTATTTCCTATATGGTACATTTGTTGCTCTTGTAGTTTGTCTGCTTATTAATCAGATTTTTATTTTTGAAGGATAATACCAGACTTGTGTGTGTTTTAGGGCAAGTTTCGTTTGTCAAGTTGTGTGTGTTGAGTTGCGTGTGGCGACATGCGTGTAGCAACTTTTTATGTGTGTCGAGTTGCATGTGACAGGTTAGTGTAGCAAGTTGTGTGAAGCAAGTTTTGCACGTGGCGAGTTTTATGTGTGGTGCCTTTTGAGTATGTGCAAGTTTTGTGTGAGGCAACTTTTGCATGTGTTGCAACTTTTGTGCATGTGGCAATTTTTCCGTGTGTGCAAGTTTTGCGTGTGGTGAGTTTTCCATGAGGTGAGTTTTGCACTTGTGGCGAGTTTTGCGTGAGCCTAGTTTTTGCATGTGGCGAGTTTTGCGCGTGGCGAGTTTTGAGCGGCGACTTTTGTGTGTCGACTTTTATGTGGCGAGGTTGGTGTATGTGTGGTGAAATGTGTGCTGAGGGTGGTATACGGTATGTGTTCAAGCATGTGGTAGTGTGTGGCACATTTTGTGTGTGTGTTCATATCCCCGTGTGTGGTGAGTATCCCATGTCGGGGCCCCACCTTAGCAACTGTACGGTATATACTCTTTGGCGCCATCGCTCTCATTCTTTAACCCCTTCATGACCCAGCCTATTTTGACCTTAATGACCTGGCCGTTTTTTGCAATTCTGACCAGTGTCCCTTTATGAGGTAATAACTCAGGAACGCTTCAACGGATCCTAGCGGTTCTGAGATTGTTTTTTCGTGACATATTGGGCTTCATGTTAGTGGTAAATTTAGGTCAATAAATTCTGCGTTTATTTGTGATAAAAACGGAAATTTGGCGAAAATTTTGAAAATTTCGCAATTTTCACAGTTTGAATTTTTATTCTGTTAAACCAGAGAGTTATATGACACAAAATAGTTAATAAATAACATTTCCCACATGTCTACTTTACATCAGCACAATTTTGGAAACAAATTTTTTTTTTTTGCTAGGAAGTTATAAGGGTTAAAATTTGACCAGCGATTTCTCATTTTTACAACGAAATTTACAAAACCATTTTTTTAGGGACCACCTCACATTTGAAGTCAGTTTGAGGGGTCTATATGGCTGAAAATACCCAAAAGTGACACCATTCTAAAAACTGCACTCCTCAAGGTGCACAAAACCACATTCAAGAAGTTTATTAACCCTTCAGGTGCTTCACAGCAGCAGAAGCAACATGGAAGGAAAAAATGAACATTTAACTTTTTAGTCACAAAAATGATCTTTTAGCAACAATTTTTTTATTTTCCCAATGGTAAAAGGAGAAACTGAACCACGAAAGTTGTTGTCCAATTTGTCCTGAGTACGCTGATACCCCATATGTGGGGGTAAACCACTGTTTGGGCGCACGGCAGGGCTTGGAAGGGAAGGAGCGCCATTTGACTTTTTGAATGAAAAATTGGCTCCACTTTTTAGCGGACACCATGTTGCGTTTGGAGAGCCCCCGTGTGCCTAAAAATTGGAGCTCCCCCACAAGTGACCCCATTTTGGAAACTAGACCCCCCAAGGAACTTATCTAGATGCATATTGAGCACTTTAAACCACCAGGTGCTTCACAGAAGTTTATAACGCAGAGCCGTGAAAATAAAAAAAATTTCTTTCCTCAAAAATTATTTTTTAGCCTGGAATTTCCTATTTTGCCAAGGGTAATAGGAGAAATTGGACCCCAAATGTTGTTGTCCAGTTTGTCCTGAGTACGCTGATACCCCATATGTGGGGGTAAACCACTGTTTGGGCGCACGGCAGGGCTCGGAAGGGAAGGCACGCCATTTGGCTTTTTAAATGGAAAATTAGCTCCAATCATTAGCAGACACCATGTCGCGTTTGGAGAGCCCCTGTGTGCCTAAACATTGCAGATCCCCCACAAATGACCCCATTTTGGAAACTAGACCCCCAAAGGAACTAATCTAGATGTGTGTTGAGCACTTTGAACCCCCAAGTGCTTCACAGAAGTTTATAACGCAGAGCCATGAAAATAAAAAACATTTTTTCTTTTCTCAAAAATGATTTTTTAGCCCGCAATTTTTTATTTTCCCAAGGGTAACAGGAGAAATTTGACCCCAAAAGTTGTCCAGTTTCTCCTGAGTACGCTGATACCCCATATGTGGGGGTAAACCACTGTTTGGGCACACGTCGGGGTTTGGAAGGGAAGTAGTGATGTTTTGAAATGCAGACTTTGATGGAATGCTCTGCGGGCGTCACGTTGCATTTCTAGAGCCCCTGATGTGCCTAAACAGTAGAAACTCCCCACAAGTAACCCCATTTTAGAAACTAGACCCCCAAAGGAACTTATCTAGATGTATGGTGAGCACTTTGAACCCCAAAGTGCTTCACAGATGTTCATAACGCAGAGCCGTGAAAATAATAAATACGTTTTCTTTCCTCAAAAATAATTTTTTAGCCCAGAATTTTTTAATTTTCCCAAGGGTTACAGGAGAAATTTGACCCCAAGAGTTGTTGTCCAGTTTCTCCTGAGTACGGTGATACCCCACATGTGGGGGTAAACTACTGTTTGGGCACGTGCCGGGGCTCGGAAGCGAAGTAGTGACGTTTTGAAATGCAGACTTTGATGGAATGCTCTGTGGGCGTCACGTTGCGTTTGCAGAGCCCCTGATGTGCCTAAACAGTAGAAACCCCCCACAAGTGACCCCATTTTGGAAACTAGACCCCCCCAAGGAACTTATCTAGATATGTGGTGAGCACTTTGAACTCTCAAGTGCTTCACAGACGTTTACAACGCAGAGCTAAGAAAATAAAAAAAATCATTTTTCTTTCCTCAAAAATGATGTTTTAGCAAGCAATTTTTTATTTTCACAAGGGTAACAGGAGAAATTGGACCCCAATAATTGTTGTGCAGTTTGTCCTGAGTATGCTGGTACCCCATATGTGGGGGTAAACCACTGTTTGAGCGCACGTCAGGGCTCGGAAAGGAGGGAGCACCATTTGACTTTTTGAATACAAGATTGGCTGGAATCAATGGTGGCGCCATGTTGCGTTTGGAGACCCCTGATGTGCCTAAACAGTGGAAACCCCTCAATTCTACCTCCAACACTAACCCCAACACACCCCTAACCCTAATCCCAACTGTAGCCATAACCCTTATCACAACCCTAACCACAACCCTAATTCCAACCCTAACCCTAAGGCTATGTACCCACGTTGCGGATTCGTGTGCGATTTTTCAGCACCATTTTTGAAAAATCCGTGGGTAAAAGGCACTGCGTTTTACCTGTGGATTTACCGCGGATTTCCAGTGTTTTTTGTGCAGATTTCACCTGCGGATTCCTATTGAGGAACAGGTGTAAAACGCTGCGGAATCCGCACAAAGAATTGACATGCTGCAGAAAATACAATGCAGCGTTTCCGTGCGGTATTTTCCGCACCATGGGCACAGCGGATCTGGTTTTCCATATGTTTACTTGGTACTGTAAACCTGATGGAACACTGCTACGAATCCGCAGCGGCCAATCCGCTGCGGACCGGCAGCCAAATCCGCACAGTGTGCACATAGCCTAATTCTAAAAGGTATGTGCACACACTGCGGAAAACGCTGCGGATCCGCAGCAGTTTCCCATGAGTTTACAGTTCAATGTAAACCTATGGGAAACAAAAATCGCTGTACACATGCTGCAGAAAAACTGCACAGAAACGCAGGGGTTTACATTCCGCAGCATGTCACTTCTTTCTGCGGATTCCGCAGCGGTTTTACAACTGCTCCAATAGTAAACTGCAGTTGTAAAACCGCAGCGAAATGCACAGAAAAACGGCGGTAAATCCGCAATAAATCCGCAGCGGTTTAGCATTGCGGACTCATCAAATCCGCTGCGGAAAAATCCGCAGAGGACAAGAATATGTGTGCACATACCGAAACCCTAACCCTAACAATTCTTACCCCAACCTTAGTGTAAGAAAAAAAAAATTTCTTTATTTTATTATTGTTCCTACCTATGGGGGTGACAAAGGGGGGGGGGGGGGGCATTTAGTCTTTTTTTTTTTGATCACTGTGATAGGTTTTATCACAGTGATCAAAATGCACTTGAAATGAATCTGCCGGCCGGCAGATTCGGCGGGCGCACTGCGCATGCGCCCGCCATTTTGGATCATGGCGGCGCCCATGGAGAAGACGGACGGACCCCGGGAGGATCGGTAAGTATCATGGGGTGGAGGGGGAGCATGGTGGGGTGGATCGGAGCACAGTGTGGGGGTGTGGATCGGAGCACGGGGGGGTGGATCGGAGCACCGGGGGGTGGATCGGAGTGCAGGGGGGGTGGATCGGAGTACAGGGGGGGTGGATTGGAGCACGGGGGTGAGCGGACAAGAGAATGGGGGGAGCGGACAGGAGGACGGAGGGGAGCGGAGCTGTGCACCGGACTGATCGGAGGACTGGGGGGGGGGGGGGGAAATCGGTGGCGGTGGGGGGGTGCAGACCAGTGTTTCCAGCCATGGCCGATGATATTGCAGCATCGGCCATGACTGGATTGTAATATTTCACCAGTTTTAACCCCTTTACCCCCAAGGGTGGTTTGCACGTTAATGACAGGGCCAATTTTTACAATTCTGACCACTGTCCCTTTATGAGGTTATAACTCTGGAACGCTTCAACGGATCCCAGTGATTCTGTCATTGTTTTCTCGTGACATATTGTACTTCATGATAGTGGTAAAAATTCTTTGATAGTACCTGCGTTTATTTGTGAAAAAAGCGGAAATTTGGCGAAAATTATGAAAATTTCGCAATTTTCCAACTTTGAATTTTTATGCAATTAAATCACAGAGATATGTCACACAAAATACTTAATAAGTAACATTTCTCATATGTCTACTTTACATCAGCACAATTTTGGAACCAAAAATTTTTTTTGGTAGGGAGTTATAAGGGTTAAAAGTTGACCAGCAATTTCTCATTTTTACAACACCATTTTTTTTTTAGGGACCACATCTCATTTGAAGTCATTTTGAGGGGTCTATGTGATAGAAAATACCCAAGTGTGACACCATTCTAAAAACTGCACCCCTCATGGTGCTCAAAACCATATTCAAGAAGTTTATTAACCCTTCTGGTGCTTCACAGGAATTTTTAGAATGTTTAAATAAAAATGAACATTTAACTTTTTTTCACAAAAAATTTATTTCAGCTCCAATTTGTTTTATTTTACCAAGGGTAACAGGAGAAAATGGACCCCAAATGTTGTTGTACAATTTGTCCTGAGTACACCGATACCCCATATGTGGGGGTAAACCACTGTTTGGGCGCGTGACAGAGCTCGGAAGCGAAAGAGCGCCATTTGACTTTTCAATGCAAAATTGACTGGAATCGAGATGGGACACCATGTTGCGTTTGGAGAGCCCCTGATGTGCCTAAACATTGAAACCCCCCACAAGTGACACCATTTTGGAAACTAGACCCCCTAAGGAACTTATCTAGAGGTGTGGTGAGCAAGTGCTTCACAGAAGTTTATAATGCAGAACCGTAAAAATAAAAAATCATATTTTTTCACAAAAATTATCTTTTCGCCCCCCAATTTTTTATTTTCCCAAGGGTAAGAGAAGAAATTGGACCCCAAAAGTTGTTGTACAATTTGTCCTGAGTACGCTGATACCCCATATGTGGGAATAAACCACTGTTTGGGCGCATGGGAGAGCTCGGAAGGGAAGGAGCACTGTTTTACTTTTTCAACGCAGAATTGGCTGGAATTGAGATCGGACGCCATGTCGTGTTTGGAGAGCCCTGATGTGCCTAAACAGTGGAAACCCCCCAATTATAACTGAAACCCTAATCCAAACACACCCCTAACCCTAATTCCAACGGTAACCCTAACCACACCTCTAACCCTGACACACCCCTAACCCTAATCCCAACCCTATTCCCAACTGTAAATGTAATCTAAACCCTAACCCTAACTTTAGCCCCAACCCTAACTGTAGCCCCAACCCTAACTGTAGCCCCAACCCTAACCCTAACCCTAACTCTAACCCTAGCCCTAACCCTAGCCCTAACCCTAATGGGAAAATGGAAATAAATACATTTTTTTAAGTTTTCCCTAACTAAGGGGGTGATGAAGGGGGGTTTGATTTACTTTTATAGCGGGTTTTTTAGCGGATTTTTATGATTGGCAGCCGTCACACACTGAAAGACGCTTTTTATTGCAAAAAATATTTTTTGCGTTACCACATTTTAAGAGCTATAATTTTTCCAAATTTTGGTCCACAGAGTCATGTGAGGTCTTGTTTTTTGCAGGATGAGTTGACGTTTTTATTGGTAACATTTTCGGGCACGTGACATTTTTTGATCGCTTTTTATTCCGATTTTTGTGAGGAAGAATGACTAAAAACCAGCTATTCATGAATTTCTTTTGGGGGAGGCGTTCATACCGTTCCGCGTTTGGTAAAATTGATAAAGCAGTTTTATTCTTCGGGTCAGTACGATTACAGCGACACCTCATTTATATAATTTTTTTATGTTTTGGCGCTTTTATACGATAAAAACTATTTTACAGAAAAAATAATTATTTTTGCATCGCTTTATTCTCAGGACTATAACTTTTTTATTTTTTTGCTGATGATGCTGTGTGGCGGCTCGTTTTTTTGCGGGACAAGATGACGTTTTCAGCGGTACCATGGTTATTTATTTCTGTCTTTTTGATCGCGTGTTATTCCACTTTTTGTTCGGCGGTATGATAATAAAGCGTTGCTTTTTGCCTCGTTTTTTTTTTTTTTCTTACGGTGTTTACTGAAGGTGTTAACTAGTGGGCCAGTTTTATAGGTCGGGTCGTTACGGATGCGGCGATACTAAATATGTGCACTTTTATTGTTTTTTTCTTTTATTTAGATGAAGAAATGTATTTATGGGAATAATATTTTTTTTTTTTTTCATTATTTAGGAATATTTTTTTTTCTTTTTTTACACATTTGGAAAAAATTTTTTTTACTTTTTTATTTTGTCCCGGGGGGGACATCACAGATCAATGATCTGACAGTTTGCATAGCACTCTGTCAGATCACTGATCTGACTTACAGTGCTGCAGGCTTCACAGTGCCTGCTCTGAGCAGGCTCTGTTTAGCCACCTCCCTCCCTGCAGGACCCGGATCTGCGGCCATCTTGGATCCGGGTCTGGAGCAGGCAGGGAGGGAGGTAAGACCCTCGGAACAACGCGATCACATCGCGTTGCTGCGGGGGGCTCAGGGAAGCCCGCAGGGAGCCCCCTCCCTGCGGGAAGCTTCCCTATACCGCCGGCACATCGCGATCATCTTTGATCGCGGTGTGCCGGGGGTTAATGTGCCGGGGGCGGTCTGTGACCGCTCCTGGCACATAGTGCCGGATGTCAGCTGCGATAAGCAGCTGACACCCGGCTGCGATCGGCGGCGCTCCCCCCGTGAGCGCTGCCGATCGCATATGACGTACTATCCCGTCGGTGGTCAAACGGGCCCACCCCACCTCGACGGGATAGTACGTCTAATGTCAGAAAGGGGTTAATAGGTGAAATATTACAAATCGCTCTGATTGGCAGTTTCACTTTCAACAGCCAATCAGAGCGATCGTAGCCACGGGGGGGGGGGTGAAGCCACCCCCTCTGGGCTGTACTACCACTCTCCCTGGCACTGCACATCGGGTGAAATTGGAGTTAACCCTTTCACCCGATCTGCAGGGACGCGATCATTCTGTGAAACAGCATATGCGTCACAGGTCGGATTGGCACCGACTTTCATGACGCATAGGCTGTGTCACAGGTCGGGAAGGGGTTAAGTCCCCTTTGCTCACATCTGGCAGCTGTCAATTTGCCTCCAACACTTTTCCTTTCACTTTTCCCCATTATGTAGATAGGGGCAAAATTGTTTGGTGAATTGGAAAGCGCGGGGTTAAAATTTCACCTCACAACATAGCCTATGATGCTCTCGGGGTCCAGATGTGTGACTGTGCAAAATTTTGTGGCTGTAGCTACGACGCCTCCAACACTTTTCCTTTCACTTTTTTCCCCATTATGTAGATAGGGGCAAAATTGTTTGGTGAATTGGAACGTGCGGGGTTAAAATTTCGCCTCACAACATAGCCTATGACGCTCTCGAGGTCCAGATGTGTGACTGTGCAAAATTTTGTGGCTGTAGCTGCGACGGTGCAGATGCCAATCCCGGGCATACACACACACATACACACACACATTCAGCTTTATATCTTAGATAAGTAAAAAAAACAAAACAAAAATAAAATTACATTAGAATGTGTGTCGAAATGTTTGCTTGTTACTGTATATAAGTTGTAAGAAGCAGGCTCAGGAGCTCCATATGACACCAATGGGGGTCCTACAGCTCTATACAATATGTGGTGGCTTTTCTCAGATGATGCAGCTCAGCTCCCATTGATGTTGAAGGTCTGATCCCACAAAGGCCTACCAAGTTTACAAACCTGTAGTGTTCTGATTCACTTGTGTACACCAAGCATCATTATAAACTGCTGATCAGTGTGGGTCCAACATCTATAACCAAATATCACATTTCTGAAGTACTCCTTTAAAGACTTGTCTGCAATTTTAATCCAGAATCTCCAGACTTTTTAGAATTCTCTAGTCCAGTAGTCAGGTTTTCTGTGGTCAGATGATAACTTTGCCTAATGAGCAAACAACTCTTCTCGGTAATACAACGTTCAATGCAGGGGAGGTTTTTAATATGAAGTATGAATTCTGTTTTTATGATTTTAACTCTTGATTGTGGTTTTTATTTTATGTTTAGTGTATACTAGGAAAATGGAGGAAGCTCGATGGGATGAGTAAGAAGAAGTGACCTATTGAGATCCCATAATAAATAGCATAGATTGTTATCTATACGGGTATATTTTTCTTCCCCCCCCCCTCTCCATTACATGGCTTGATAGAGGCCGCTTGTGGATGAAACATTGCACTTTCTAAGTGTTGTATGCTGCAACCAGTAAAGAAATCAATTGCGTTTGACATCTGGTGCCTTGGATATTTATACTTTCCATTATATGGCAATATACTGGAGAGTTGACCTAAGACAGTACGGACCCAAAAGGAGTAGTGCACGGGATTCTATTACATGAAGAACAACTCCTCCTGGAGCTCTATGATTGGCTGGTACTCACCTGGGGTGAGATCTATAACAGTGTCAGCGTCCTGAGGTTTACTCATAGCACGCGTCTTTTTTCCTTTCACTTGAGGGTCAACTTCAACTTGCCACATCTTTACATCTTCATCCTATGTGATGAATTAAAATAAAAGCTATTGGGTAGAATCCTCACTTTTTAGGTCTTTATAAAGTATGCAGAAAACAACACTGTCCTGTGTTGGCTGCCTTCATGTCCCTCCTATACACAATCAGTAATAAACATAGAGGTAACACTGGAACCTGGAAACTGTCACAATTATGTGACTGGCATAATGAAAGTAGTGAATTTCCACAACTATTAGATGTAAAAAAAAAAAAAAAAAAGAAAAGAAAACACTATTTTCTGCCTCTGAGCTCATTGTTTGTAAATTCTGAAAAAGTTAAAAAGGGATGTCCAGAATGGTTGATTTGCTCCAAAAAGAGCGGGTTCATGACGAGTGGTGACGTTAGCTGTGCCACAAATCTTACTCCAGTCCCTGACTGGAGTAAGAATTGTAGTGAGGCGCAAGCTGCTGATTCATTAGGAGTAAGGCGTCTCTCAATAAGTCAGGAGCGTCTGACTACAACATGACTCCTCATCAAGACAGGCAAGAAAATCGCTATTTTTGATGAATCGGGGCCATTGTGTATAGTATTGTAGTTTAGCCCATTTACCTTAATAAAGCCAACCTGCAATAGCAGAAAACTCATGGACACTGTTTCGGCACTATTTCTGGAATAAGGCGGAGGATTCATTCCTGCTTTAGGTGCAGATTAGGAGTCTCCAGAATATAACAGATTGTAGATCTAAACTGGAGACCTACTTGGTTATTGGCTGCTGTAGAGCACTGAACTCTGCTGCAAGATATGCATTGGACATAATACAATCATTAAAATAGAATCTGTCTGCAATCTGTAAGACTATCCTCCCCCCCTCCAAACTGAATATATCGGCATGCAGAGCTTTAAAAAGTAATTCCATCTACCTCTATTTATTACTGCATTCCCAAATAATTAGCATAATAATTCATATACAAAAAGTGCAGTAAGTGCTCTGGCCATGACAAAGCACTTAACAAGCCAATGCCTTCCAAGGTCGTTTCCTCGCCCAAAGCCAGCCTCTTTAGCTTGGTTGATGGCTCACTATCCAATTTCCTTGCCTACAACTTCATGACACACAGACAGTGAGCCATCAATCAAGCTAAAGAAGTTGGTACTGGGTGATGAAACAATCTCAGATGGCAGAGGCTCCTCATTTGCATTTGAATAAAAAGCTCAATTTCTTAGGAATACAGAAATGAATGTAAGATATAAATTATGACTTCGGCATACACGTTTTGTAGAGTTCTTGCCAAATTCAGTGCATGGCAGATGTGGAGGCCACGGTAAAGAATCCAGTTACCATAGCAATCCATCAGCACAAAGCAATCGAATCGAGGGGTGGGCTGGGCATAACAGTAGTGGTCACAGAAGGTGCAGGACACGGGCCTGCCCACGCCAGTGCCTGTTTCAGCTGGATATGCATTTAAGGCACAGTCAGCTGATTGGGGAATAGAGACTCGCAGGCTTCTTGCACTGCAATACACGCCACCAGCCAATCAGAGGTCAGCAGCTGACGTTGATGTGTCTGTCACAGGTGGCACATGGCAATGACGTCATGCACTACCCATGGTGGGCACGACAACGTCAGCTGTAGGCCTTTGAGCTGGCTATGGAAGAGGAGACCGTGTGTCATGGGAGTGGAGGCATGGTTTATTTGTTTTATATGTGTTAAAAAGAGCAGCAGAACAAGGACTTTATTACAGAAAGGCGACATCAGTACAAAAAAGGGGCCAGGATGGGTGACATTATTACAGAAAGGGATATGGATGAGGACATTATTACAGAAAGGAGCCCAGGATAGGGGACGTTATTGCTGGAAGTGGCCAGGATGAGGACATTATTACATGGGGTGAACAATTATGTCCTTATAGGTTGTAAAACACTATAAGGGACCATACATCTGACTGACATGCTATTGGGGGCCCAGGTCTAAATTTTGCACCAGGGCCCTTCGGACACTAGTTACGCCACTGATGGCCAGTCTCCCAGCAGATGTTTCGGGACACCCTGCCGTCTGCTGACTTGGAAGATGTGCCGGCATTGTACATTTGAATATGTATAAGAGCCGGCCCGAGGCATCCCAGTATTGCAGACACCCACACTGCATGTTGTGTGGTCCCAGCCTGCTGAACTCATGTCACCAGCACGCCTGGCTACTTCAACACACCGGGGAGGAGCTTATGAGAAGGATGGCGGAGGTCAGCATACAGCCTTACGCTGTGTGGTGTCAGCGGATTGATGATTTTTTTGCACGCTTGAACCTCCACACAGATCAGGTCATGCGGTCAGTGGGAATCATTGGCCACAGTGTCACCCAATCTGCAGGAAAGTTCACACACTGCAGCAATAACTTACACAGTGCCTGAGATAGAGTGACTGGAGACACTGAAATACAGAATCCAGGGCTGACTGATCCTGAGCCTGGCTCCGATACATCATACTTTACATATCATATAACGCGCAATACATTATAATAGGCATGTCCTGCAGCCAGGGCCAGTTGTGAGCAGTGATACAGAAATAAGATGTCATATATAGTGCCATAGAAGAAAATTAAAATCCATAAAACATCTCCATGGTGGGGACATATGTCACCGCCACCCCCCGACTTTGAGCATATGGAAAAGAGTAAAAACAACTCATAACTGGAGGAGAGCCGACACTCCAAACTCCATTTGGAGTGGGATTAATTATAGCTAGGTAGAGAGAACCTAATTAAAGCAACCTTTAAAGCAGAGGGCTCCTACCGTGAACAGGTGACAAACAGGATATCTGCTGGGGAAAAGACAGTAAGCTGTCAGATCTGATTACACAGAGAAGTCCAGAGGTTGGCTTTGTTCAAAGGAAGAAGTATCCAGGGTTCAAAGGATTCTTCCGAGAGCATTTCAGACATGAATATTGAGATTTTGTATCAATCTGATATTAATGGGATATAGATTTTCATCGTCGTGGCAAATGAAGGATGTGACACATTCAGTCACATCGCCGTGGGGTCACTAGAACACCTCAAACTTAATAATGGTCCGACAGATGATGCGAACCAGGCCACTTTTGAGCTCTATGTAATGGTAAAATCATTATAAGAAATATGACGTCAATATCAATATGAACCTTAAGGGGCGAATATATCCTTTAAGTTGGGCATCTCATAAAATTCTAACAGGCCCAGCACATCCCAAAATCATGAGCTCATAAAGGGGAGGTGTGTGAGCGTGACTTGAAGCTTAAAAAAGCAGCATTTGGGTCTGGGTCATTTGTCAGTCCCTGGAAGACAGTTAGCTGTCGATTCTGTCCGTTTACTTTCCCAATTGGAGTATTTCCCTCTGCTAAGCTCTGACTGAGCCATTTCCGTAACCAGGTTTAATAATTCGTCTCATAATTCCTTTTTATTTTAAGCAATTGTACATATCATATTGTGTTGTTCCCTTTTTGTATCATCCTGTATAATTTTAAAAATCCTGGCCATCTTTCTGGAACAAATATATAAAATGTAATGTCTCTGTTCCTTTTACTCTGTAAACCGCACCCCCGGAAGCAATAAGCAACCTTTAATGGGTGTCCAATTGGCCCATATAAACAATTGGTGGTGGCAACTAGTAGTTCTTTTGTTATAGTGGAGCTGACAGTGACCATAAGGTGGGTATATACATATATTCTATGCGTTGGAATCAGAGGTGTATTTACCATACGCTCACTGTTCGTTCCCCAATAACCAGCCTAGTAGTGAACGCAGCAGCGATCTCATTTATCACTCGTCAGCCAACTGCATAATGGTCTTGACTATTGGAGGCAGCGGGTTAGGTACCCCTGACAATTGGTAGCAGCACTGGGATTTGCATGACCCCAATGGTTATCTGTGACATATTGGTGGCAAGCGGTGGGATACAGAGCATTAATGGCTGGATTGAGCAATAATGGCTGGATTGAACAATCATTGCTTTCACAGTCCTTGCACAGATTCTGTGCAGAGTTTTGAGAATCAGACTTTGTTTTATTTTTACCTGGGACAATTCTCAGATTGTTAGCTTGTGAGCAGGGCCCTCACTCGTTTTGGTATTGGGGGTTTGGTGTTATTCTAAAATGCCTTTGTCTGTCCAAGTTCCCTCTTAAATGTACAATGCTATGGAATATGTTGGTGATATGGAAATAAAAATGATTATTATAATACTGTATGTGTAGCAATTATACCCCTCCCCCCTCATATTTTTCTGTTCTATGCTTTATTTGGCGAGTGACTGCTAAGACATCAGCTGCTTACCAGAAGTATGAGAAAGCTGATAAGTTTGTGTGAGGAGTTAGGTTTTGATGGGTCAAACAAGACCAAAAGAGATGTTAATCTGTGCCTTGGTGGAGGATGATGCCAGGCGCCAACTCGATGAGGCACCAGACAAGTGGAGCCCCAGAATGTCCAGTTGTGGAACTAATTCCCGAACTGTCCAACTCAGCAGGGACCAGCGGCAACCATAGCTCCCAGAGTGGAATGGACTCAGCAAATGAGCACATGTGACCTCAAATGCAGATGCAGCTTGTGCTACAAGAATGCAGAGCGGCAGGTCGAGAGAGAAACTGCAGCACCACAGGCCGAGCGAGATTTTGCCGAGCATCAAGCCAAGCTAGGGTTGAAAGAGCCAAGCGACAGGCCCAGGCAGAGCAAGAGGCAGCAGCACAAGAGCGACAGGCCCAGGCCCAGCAAGAGGCAGCAGCACAAGAGCGACAGGCCCAGGCCGAGCAAGAGGCAGCAGAACAAGAGCGACAGACCCAGGCCGAGCAAGAGGCAGCAGCACAAGAGGGACAGGCCCAGGCCATGCAAGAGGCAGCAGCACAAGAGCGACAGGCTGACAGAGATCAGCAGCTGGAGATAGCCCGACTCCAGAAAGAGCCATCTACCCCACTAAACAGTGAGTCCAGTAATGTCCAGACCTTTATACCCTGTCCCAAACACTTTCTGATCATGGACAAGGACGCTGATATGGACACATTTTTGAGGTGGTTTGAAAAGGCCTGCATATAGTACCAGCCGCCTGATGACTAGTGGGCCTGATCATTAAACCCAAGGTTACGAGGCAAAGTTCTGGTGGTGTTTGTCTCTCTCTCTCTCTACAACATGATGGAGACTGAGGCAAACAAACAGGCCCTGATAAGGAAATACCAGTTGACTCCTGAGGTGTACCGAAAAAAGTTTCAGACCCTTCAGAGTGGACCTCACAACAGCTGTCAAATGCGTGAGCCTTAAGTGGCTTTTACATAGCAAATCTACGGAGCCTCATTCTGGCACGCCATAGACTTACACTGTAAAAAAATGGCTTCTGTATCACAGTGAGTACAGTGTGGTCCAGAAAGCCTGAATCACATTACTCAGAAGAGGGGTGGAATGATGCTGAAGGCCACAGTATATTAACACACTGACACTACACTACATATACACACACAGGTTTAGGGAAAAAATGTTTATAGGAGGGCCTCTTTAACCCTTTTACCCCCTGAGGGTCGTTTGCACATTAATGATCGGGCCAATTTTTACAATTCTGACCACTGTCCTTTTATGAGGTAATAACTCTGGAACACTTCAACGGATCCTACTGATCATGACATTGTTTTCTCGTGCATATTGTACTTCATGATAGTGGTAAAATTTCTTTGATATGTCTTGCTTTTATTTGTGAAAAAACAAACGGAAATTTGGTGAAAATTTTGCAATTTTACAACTTTTAATTTTAATGCCCTTAAATTAGAGTTATGTCACACAAAATACTTAATAAGTAACATTTCCCACATGTCTACTTTACATCAGGACAGTTTTGGAACAAACATTTTCTTTTTGTTGTAAGGGTTAAAAGTTGACCAGGAACCAATTTTTGGGGGGATCACATCACATTTGAAGTCACTTTAAGGGGTCTATATGATAGAAAATACCCAAAAGTGACACCATTCCAAAAACTGCACCCCTCAAGGTGCTCAAAACCACATTCAAGAAGTTTATTAACCCTTCAGGTGCTTCAGGTCCCAAACTTTTCATTTTGTCAAGGGTAACCGGCAAAAAAAAAACAACATACAACAAAATTTGTTGTGTAATTTCTCCTGAGTACGCCGATACCCTACATGAGGGAGAAAACCACTGTTTGGGTGCACATTAGCGCTTGGAAGGGAAGGAGCGCCATTTGACTCTTTGAATGCAAAATTTGCTGGAACAATTGGCGGCATTTGGTTTTGGGAGCGGAGAATTTGCTGAATTTCTTTTGGCGGGTGAAAAGCCATTTCGATTTTCCAGAGCCTTTGTGCTACCAGTAACGTGGAAACCCCCTATATTTCCATTAACAGATGACAAACCTGAGTGGGGACTTGCTTTTTTTGTGGATTGAGTTGAAGCTTTTATTTGGAACATTTTACATAACGTTGGGGATCACATTTATCCGGCACTTACACCGTACACTGAGCACTTACTTTGGTGTTTCCATCTAAATCTCTCAGTGACGTGATTCATATGAAACTCAATGAGATCCATTCACTATAATGAGGTACCAGAGTTACTCAGGACTCCATCTGGCCTATTTTCAAAAAAACAAAAAGATGATCCAACTTCCAAATAAAATATAAAAGGTTAATCCAACATATTAAAATAAGGAAGACGACTCCTGGGACGGCATCATACACATAGTAAGGCGAGCGACGCGTTTCGACCAAGCGGTCTTTATCACAGCTGATCTGCTAAATGACATATCCGGTATATATACAATATAGCACCAATCAAATGCTAGAAAAATGTCATGTGATACATAGGTCTAAAAAAAAAAAAAAAAAAAAAAAAATTCCAAAATGTACCCAATAAATTCAAAACAATAATGTGCAGAAGGATATATACAATAGATAATAAACAATAAACAATGCACAATGAATAAAAATAAAGACATAAAGAAAATGAAGAAATACAGAGGGAGGGACATTGCTAGTAAATGAAACATTAGTTCATTTCGTTTGTTCAAACCACCTGGAAACCTTGTACCTAGATTAAAGATCCAGAACGCTTCTCTGGTAAGTAACGCTCTGTGAATATCCCCACCGTGCGGAGGTTTTTTAATTTTCTCAATACCTATTACTTTCAAAGAAGCTGTATTGCGGGAATGAAAATCAGTAAAATGCCTCGCCACCGAGGAAATGGTGCGACTATTATTTGTAGTGCATTTGATGTCATACAAGTGTTCCGATATGCGGTTTTTTAATTTCCGAGTAGTACACCCGATATATGATTTGTCACAAATCGTACAATCAATTTTGTAGACTACAAATCGTGTATTACAGTTTATAAATGTTTGAATTTTGTATTGATTTTTATTTCGTCCGGTACCAAAAAACTTGACGGTGGTAAGATGTCTGCACGTAGTGCAATTAGTTACATTACATTTATAACAACCTATACAATGCAACCAAGTATTAGTTGAATGTTCAGAAGAAAAGTGATTAGGAGATATTATGTTGCCTAAGGTGGGCGCTTTTCTGGCTACTATATTGCATCCCTTAGACAGAATCTGAGCAAGAGTGGGATCTTCAAATAAAATGGGCAAAGCTTGATTAATAATAGTTTTGATTTTATTGAACTGAGGACTAAATTGTAGACACACGTATGGTTTGTTGCCTATATTAGTTCTATTTATAATTTTCTTTTTTTTATTTTTTTTAATATTATCGCTTGTTCCACTGTCTATCTCTGAGGGGATAAGACTTGATTGCTCTTTCTGATTTACTATATGTGCTGCTCTGTCTAGCCTCCAATGCGGATATCCACGTTTTAAAAATTTGTTTCGTGATTGGATTAGATCTTTAAATAAATCATTATTATTGTTACAGTTTCGCTTCAATCTCGTGAATTCACCTACAGGAATTGCCTTAACTGTGTGCCTGGGATGACTACTTTTAGCGTGAAGTAAACCATTATCTGCCATTGGTTTTATAAAAGTTCGTGTGGAAATAAGTTCATTAGGAACACCTGTCAACTCCAGATCCAAAAAGGAAATCTTGGACACAGCCTGAACATATGTGAATTTTAAATTGAAATTGTTGTCGTTAATATAATTTACAAAGTCCTGTATGGCAGATACATCGCCACGCCAAATAAACAGCGTATCATCGATGTATCTGCCATACCAATGAATACATGCAGAAAACGGATTGGAAACTGCAAAAAGGTGTGAATACTCCCAATAAGACATGACCAGATTTGCTAGGGAAGGTGAAAATTTAGCCCCCATGGCCACACCTGTGCATTGTAAAAAATATTCAGAATCAAAAGAAAAGAAATTATGCGTCAAAAGAAAATAAGTTACCTGTAAAATAAAATTAATCAGATCACTTGAATATGAACTATACTTGTTCAGATGGAATTGTAACGCTTGAATTGCAACATTGTGAGGGATACAAGTATATAAAGAAACGACATCGCAACTTAGCCAAGTATACTCCAATTTCCATTTCTTTTTTGTTATGATACCCAGTATATCTTTGGTATCCTTAATATATCCTGGGGTCCTGGATACCAATGGCTGTAGTAAAGAATCAAGCCACTGGCCAAGAAATTCATTTAGAGATCCTACACTAGAGACTATGGGTCTCATAGGTGGAAAAGCGGCTTGTTTATGAATTTTAGGAAGCCCATATAAAATGGGCATAACTGGATGAGAAACTCGTAAAAAATCAGCCTGTTTAATGGTCAGGACCCCCAAAGATATTCCCTCTTCAATAATTTTGTCAATTTCAGATCTAAATGAGGGGGTAGGATCAGAAATCAATTTTTTGTAAATATTAGGGGCCGCTAAAGATTTTAACATTTCATTTTTATAGTCAGAGGAATTCATGATGACAATTATGCCTCCTTTATCACTAGTTTTTATAACTATGTCATTCATATCTTTTATCTCCTGAATAGCTCGTTTCTGGTTTATAGATAAATTGTGTTTGACTGAAACCCTTTGATTCTGCAGGGTTTTCAGATCTCGCTCCACTATTTCTTGAAATTTATTCATACATTCAGCCCGAGACTGCAAATGATAAAAAAAGGGGTTCTTTGTTACCAAATTTTGAGATTGATTGACCAATTTATTGGATTCAGTATCCTGATCCTGTAAATCCTGCAGAATCAAAAGGGACATTTGTTCATGAAAATCCAAAGAATGAAAAACATTTGTTGTCCCATAATTTTCCTCAGACAAATATTCTTGTTGTTCGGCTGAAAAAAAATGTTTTTTTATTGTAAGATTCCGAATGAATTTATTGATGTCCAAAATTGTTGTAAAAAGATTAAAGTCTTGATCTGGCGCAAAATTTAAACCAAAAGACAATACTTCCAATTGGTCTTGTGTAAAAGATCTAGATGATAAGTTTATAACATTATTATTCATCTCATTGCACCCTTCCTGCGGCGGGTCTGCACACCATATAGACTTTCTGTGCTTCCTCCCACCGCGCCTTTTGCGTTTTTTGGCTTATTCACATGTCTAATGGGACTGGTATCCGTGAGCTCATTGAGGGAGGCATCCGATGTGCTGCAGCCATTATCGTCAGAATCCCCCTCTCTTGAGCTAAAGCTTACAAAACGCTTGTTGTGTTTTTTGCGGCGATTGGAAAACCGCAGAATGGATCTGGGTGTTTTAGAGGAGTCTATGCCTTCATTCCAGTTAAACACTTTATTGGTTGCATAGTCGTCCAAATCTTGTTGAAATTTGCGTTTCTTTCGTTGTATAATTTCATCTTCTAATATTGTGACGTCTTCCTGAATTTTCTTGTACGAGACGTTATTTTCTAGAATGATGTCCATACTCTGCAGACTTGCTTTAGATACATCAATTTCTTTTTGTATGTCATTAAGTTTTTTATCCTCATATTTCACAATTAAACGCATGAGATTAAGTGAACAGGTGCTTAATATTTCGTTCCACTCCTCAGAGAATGAAGTACCCAAATCAGTAGTGGCTTTTTTCTTAATTCGCAAGCCTCTTGGCACCATAGTTTTGGATATGTAATTCTGAAGTGTGGTTAAATCCCACCAAGTTTTGGTTTCTTGGATCATGAGTTTTTTCAGTGCAGACCATGAGTTAGAAATTTCAGATGTAGCAATATTTCCTTCAAATGTACCAGAAAAAACCTTAGCTGCTTTTTGCATGCAGTTTGTAGTGGTGTCCGACATGGTGCAATGTGCCAAAAAAATAAGAATATGATAAAAGCAGAGAAAGCACTTACTTGTGATGATATGTAGCCAGTCCCGAAAATAAGGAGTTAAATCTCGGGTGCACGGTAGTCAGCGAAATATGGACAAAAGGCAGGGAGCCAGCACACCGAGGAAATGCAGGAAGCACGGATCTCCGTCCTGACGTGACGTGAAGAATATCCAAAAAAACGAAAAGATGATCCAGCTTCCAAATAAAATATAAAAGTTTGCCTTTGTGCTACCAGTAACGTGGAAACCCCCTATATTTCCATTAACAGATGACAGACCTGAGTGGGGACTTGCTTTTTTTGTGGATTGAGTTGAAGCTTTTATTTGGAACATTTTACATAACGTTGGGGATCACATTTATCCGGCACTTACACCGTACACTGAGCACTTATTTTGGTGTTTCCATCTAAATCTCTCAGTGACGTGATTCATATGAAACTCAATGAGATCCATTCACTATAATGAGGTACCAGAGTTACTCAGGACTCCATCTGGCCTATTTTCAACTAAACGAAAAGATGATCCAACTTCCAAATAAAATATAAAAGTTTAATCCAACATATTAAAATAAGGAGACGACTCCTGGGACGGCATCATACACATAGTAAGGCAAGCGACGCGTTTCGACCAAGCGGTCTTTATCACAGCTGATCTGCTAAATGACATATCCGGTATATATACAATATAGCACCAATCAAATGCTAGAAAAATGTCATGTGATACATAGGTCTAAAAAAAAAAAAAAAAAAAAAAAAATTCCAAAATGTACCCAATAGATTCAAAACAATAATGTGCAGAAGGATATATACAATAGATAATGAACAATAAACAATGCACAATGAATAAAAAATAAAGACATAAAGAAAATGAAGAAATACAAAGGGAGGGACATTGCTAGTAATGAAACATTAGTTCATTTCGTTTGTTCAAACCACCTGGAAACCTTGTACCTAGATTAAAGATCCAGAACGCTTCTCTGGTAAGTAACGCTCTGTGAATATCCCCACCGCGCGGAGGTTTTTTAATTTTCTCAATACCTATTACTTTTAAAGAAGCTGTATTGCGGGAATGAAAATCAATAAAATGCCTCGCCACCGAGGAAATGGTGCGACTATTATTTGTAGTGCATTTGATGTCATACAAGTGTTCCGATATGCGGTTTTTTAATTTCCGAGTAGTACACCCGATATATGATTTGTCACAAATCGTACAATCAATTTTGTAGACTAAATTGTAGACACACGTATGGTTTGTTGCCTATATTAGTTCTATTTATAATTTTCTTTTTTTTATTTTTTTTAATATTATCGCTTGTTCCACTGTCTATCTCTGAGGGGATAAGACTTGATTGCTCTTTCTGATTTACTATATGTGCTGCTCTGTCTAGCATCCATTGCGGATATCCATGTTTTAAAAATTTGTTTCGTGATTGGATTAGATCTTTAAATAAATCATTATTATTGTTACAGTTTCGCTTCAATCTCGTGAATTCACCTACAGGAATTGCCTTAACTGTGTGCCTGGGATGACTACTTTTAGCGTGAAGTAAACCATTACCTGCCATTGTAACAACAAATGTTTTTCATTCTTTGGATTTTCATGAACAAATGTCCCTTTTGATTCTGCAGGATTTACAGGATCAGGATACTGAATCCAATAAATTGGTCAATCAATCTCTAGATTTGGTAACAAAGAACCCCTTTTTTTATCCTTTGCAGTCTCGGGCTGAATGTATGAATAAATTTCAAGAAATAGTGGAGCGAGATCTGAAAACCCTGCAGAATCAAAGGGTTTCAGTCAAACACAATTTATCTATAAACCAGAAACGAGCTATTCAGGAGATAAAAGATATGAATGGCATAGTTATAAAAACTAGTGATAAAGGAGGCATAATTGTCATCATGAATTCCTCTGACTATAAAAATGAAATTTTAAAATCTTTACCGGCCCCTAATATTTACAAAAAATTGATTTCTGATCCTACCCCCTCATTTAAATCTGAAATTGACAAAATTATTGAAGAGGGAATATCTTTGGGGGTCCTGACCATTAAACAGGCTGATTTTTTACGAGTTTCTCATCCAGTTATGCCCATTTTATATGGGCTTCCTAAAATTCATAAACAAGCCGCTTTTCCACCTATGAGACCCATAGTCTCTAGTGTAGGATCTCTAAATGAATTTCTTGGCCAGTGGCTTGATTCTTTACTACAGCCATTGGTATCCAGGACCCCAGGATATATTAAGGATACCAAAGATATAGTGGGTATCATAACAAAAAAGAAATGGAAATTGGAGTATACTTGGCTAAGTTGCGATGTCGTTTCTTTATATACTTGTATCCCTCACAATGTTGCAATTCAAGCGTTACAATTCCATCTGAACAAGTATAGTTCATATTCAAGTGATCTGATTAATTTTATTTTACAGGTAACTTATTTTCTTTTGACGCATAATTTCTTTTCTTTTGATTCTGAATATTTTTTACAATGCACAGGTGTGGCCATGGGGGCTAAATTTTCACCTTCCCTAGCAAATCTGGTCATGTCTTATTGGGAGTATTCACACCTTTTTGCAGTTTCCAATCCGTTTTCTGCATGTATTCATTGGTATGGCAGATACATCGATGATACGCTGTTTATTTGGCGTGGCGATATATCTGCCATACAGGACTTTGTAAATTATATTAACGACAACAATTTCAATTTAAAATTCACATATGTTCAGGCTGTGTCCAAGATTTCCTTTTTAGATCTGGAGTTGACAGGTGTTCCTAATGAATTTATTTCCACACGAACTTTTATAAAACCAATGGCAGATAATGGTTTACTTCACGCTAAAAGTAGTCATCCCAGGCACACAGTTAAGGCAATTCCTGTAGGTGAATTCACGAGATTGAAGCGAAACTGTAACAATAATAATGATTTATTTAAAGATCTAATCCAATCACGAAACAAATTTTTAAAACATGGATATCCGCATTGGAGGCTAGACAGAGCAGCACATATAGTAAATCAGAAAGAGCAATCAAGTCTTATCCCCTCAGAGATAGACAGTGGAACAAGCGATAATATTAAAAAAAATAAAAAAAAGAAAATTATAAATAGAACTAATATAGGCAACAAACCATACGTGTGTCTACAATTTAGTCCACAGTTCAATAAAATCAAAACTATTATTAATCAAGCTTTGCCCATTTTATTTGAAGATCCCACTCTTGCTCAGATTCTGTCTAAGGGATGCAATATAGTAGCCAGAAAAGCGCCCACCTTAGGCAACATAATATCTCCTAATCACTTTTCTTCTGAACATTCAACTAATACTTGGTTGCATTGTATAGGTTGTTATAAATGTAATGTAACTAATTGCACTACGTGCAGACATCTTACCACCGTCAAGTTTTTTGGTACCGGAGGAAATAAAAATCAATACAAAATTCAAACATTTATAAACTGTAATACACGATTTGTAGTCTACAAAATTGATTGTACGATTTGTGACAAATCATATATCGGGTGTACTACTCGGAAATTAAAAAACCGCATATCGGAACACTTGTATGACATCAAATGCACTACAAATAATAGTCGCACCATTTCCTCGGTGGCGAGGCATTTTATTGATTTTCATTGCCGCAATACAGCTTCTTTGAAAGTAATAGGTATTGAGAAAATTAAAAAACCTCCGCGCGGTGGGGATATTCACAGAGCGTTACTTACCAGAGAAGCGTTCTGGATCTTTAATCTAGGTACAAGGTTTCCAGGTGGTTTGAACAAACGAAATGAACTAATGTTTCATTACTAGCAATGTCCCTCCCTCTGTATTCCTTCATTTTCTTTATGTCTTTATTTTTTATTCATTGTGCATTGTTTATTGTTTATTATCTATTGTATATATCCTTCTGCACATTATTGTTTTGAATTTATTGGGTACATTTTGGAATTTTTTTTTTTTTTTTTTTTTTTTTAGACCTATGTATCACATGACATTTTTCTAGCATTTGATTGGTGCTATATTGTATATATACCGGATATGTCATTTAGCAGATCAGCTGTGATAAAGACCGCTTGGTCGAAACGCGTCGCTCGCCTTACTATGTGTATGATGCCGTCCCAGGAGTCGTCTCCTTATTTTAATATGTTGGATTAAACTTTTATATTTTATTTGGAAGCTGGATCATCTTTTCGTTTTTTTGGATATTCTTCACGTCAGGACGGAGATCCGTGCTTCCTGCATTTCCTCGGTGTGCTGGCTCCCTTCCTTTTGGCCTATTTTCAGCCGTGTCCTTCTTTTCAGAAGTGCACAAAACTGTGGCAGATGGCGCTATTATGCAATCCTAAAAAAGACGGACACCGCCTTGAGTGTTTTTGAATATCCATATTGAATTTGGAGACCCATAAGATGCTCCATACAAAATACGCCCCATACAATGCTGCACAAATGCTGATTATGGCCCCATAAGATGCTCCATATAGACATTTGCCCCATATAATGCACCACAAATGCCGCTTATGGCCCCATTAGATGCTCCATACAGACATTTGCCCCATATAATGCTGCACAAATGCTGATTATGGCCCCATAAGATGCTCCATAGACACATTTGCCCCATATAATGCTCCAGAAATGCCGATTATGGCCCCATAAGATGCTCCATACAGACATTTGCCTCATATAATGCTGCACAAATGCTGATTATGGCCCCATATGATGCTCCATAGAAACATTTGCCCCTTATAATGGATATCGAACAATGCCCCCGTTATACTCACCTGCTCCTGGCGCGGTCCCAGCACGTCCCTGGTTCTCCGGACGTCGGCAGCTTCTTCCTGTGTTGAGCGGCCACATGGTACCGCTCATTACAGTAATGAATATGCAGCCCCACCCCTATGGGAGTGGAGTTGGGTCCATATTCATTACTGTAATGAGCGGTACCATGTGACCACTCACAGTTAAAAGCTGCCGGCACCTGGAGAACCAGGGATGTGCAGGAACTGCGCCAGGAGCAGGTGAGTATAATTAGACAGCCCCTGCTCCCCCTCCCCTGCCGACCCCTGGGAATGACTCGAGTATAAGCAGAGAGTGGCAATTTCAGCCTAAAAAATGGGCTGAAATTCTCGGCTTATACTCGAGTATATACGGTAATTATTTTTGCATCGCTTTATTGTGAGAGCTATACCTTCTTTACTTTTCCACTGATGGAGCTGTATGGCAGCTTCTTTTTTTGCGGGACAAGATGACTTTTTCAGCGGTACCATGGTTATTTATATATATTTTTATTTTATTATACTTTTTGTTTGGCGGTATAATGATAAAGCATTGTTTTTTGCCCTTTTTTAATAGTGTTCACTAAAGGGGTTAACTATTGGGACAGTTTTATTGGTTGGGGCACTGTGGACGCGGTGATACCAAGTATGTGTACTTTTATTGTTGTTTTTTTCATTAAAGTATTTATTTAGAGATACAATATCTTTTGATTTTTTATATTATTATTTTAAAATATTTTTACAATTAAACTTTTTTTACTTTGTCCCACTATGGGACAATCATCTTTTGGAGTCTGATCGCTTCTACAGTATGGGGATGAAGCAGCATCTCCATGCTGCAGAAACTGTCAGGTCTGCACTGACAAACTTACTCATCATGCACTGGGCATCATCAGCAAGTTTCCTAGGTCTGGTGATTCGAGTGTCGTCATGACGACATCGGGTCACCTTGGCAACAATCGGGACCCCGCATCACGCCGCAGGGTCTCCTATCCAAGGGCAGAGGGGCTGTCAGCCCTCTGCCTGCTCCCGGAATGCTGCGATTGTGTGCTGGGCGTCAGCTGTCAGAATCAGCTGACACCCAGCGGTGATCGCTCACACACCCCCTGTGAGAGCGGGCAATCGCTCAGATGTAATATTCCATCCATGGTCAAATAGGCCCAGGGTACAGGGATGGAATATTACGTCTCATGTCAGAAAGAGGTTAAAAAGACTGTTTTGTCTATTTAACAATGGAGGTAACTATATAGGAATTAATTCTGTGAAAACAGCATACAATTTATCAGCCACACACTTTTTTTCCTCAACCCTTTCCAAGTACCTGTGCAGTATTGTTTCTTCATTTACAGTATATACACAGTTGAGAAAACAAGTATTTGATGCACTGACGGATTTGCAAGTTTTCCCGCCTACAAAGAATGGAGAGGTCTGTAATTTTTATTGTAGGTACAGTTCAACTGTGAGAGACAGAATCTAAAAATAAAAACCAAAAAAATCACATTGTATGATTTTTATATAATTAAATAGCATTTTATTGCATGAAACAAGTTTTTGATCACCTATCAACCAGCAAGAATTCTAGCTCTCACAGACCTGTTAGGTTGTTTTTAAGAAGCCCCCCTACTCTGCACTCATTACATGTATTAGTTGCACCTGTTTGAACTTATTGCCTGTATATAAGACACCTGTCCACACAATCGATCACACGCCAAACTCTCCACCATGGCCAAGACCAAAGAGCTGTCTAGTGACAACAGGGACAAAATTGTAGACCTGCACAAGGCTAGGATGGGCTTCAGGATAATAGGCAAGCAGCTTGGCGAAAAGGCAACATCTTTGGCACAATTATTAGAAAATGGAAGAAACACAAAATGATTGTCAATCTTCTTCGGTCTGAGACTCCATGCAAGATGTCGCCTCATGGGATAAGGATGATACTGAGAAAGGTCAGGAATCAGCCTAGAACTACACCGGAGGACCTGGTCAATTACCTGAAGAGAGCTGAGACCAGAGTCTCAAACATTAACAGTAACACATTATGCCATCATGGATTAAAATTCTGCAGGGCATGCAAGGCCAGCACATGTCCAGGCCCGTTTGAAGTTCATCAATGACCATCTGGATGAGGAGGAGGCATGGGAGAAGGTCATGTGGTCAGATGAGACCAAAATAGATCTTTCTGGCATCAACTCCACTCGGCATGTTTGGAGGAAGAAGGTTGAGTACAAGCCCAAGAACACCGTCCCAACCGTGAAGCATGGTGGAGGAAATATACTTTAGAGTTGCTTTTCTGCAAAGGGGACAGGACGACTGCACCATATTGAAGGGAGGATGGATGGGGTCATGTATTGAGAGATTTTGGCCAACAACCTCCTTCCCTCAGCAAGAGCATCGAAGATAGGTTGTGGCTGCGTCTTCCAGCATGACAATGATTTGAAACCTACAGCCAGGGCAACTAAAGAGTGGCTCAGTAAGAAGCATTTCAAGGTCCTGGAGTGGTCTAGCCAATCTTCAGACCTGATCCCAATAGAGAATCTTTGGAGGGAGCCGAAACTTAATATTGCCCAGCGACAAGCAAAAGATCTAGAAAAAATATGTATGGCGGAGTGGGCCAAAATCCCTGCTGCAGTGTGTGTAAACTTGGTCAAGAACTACAGGAAACGTCTGACCTCTGTAAATGCAAACAAAGGTTTCTGTACCAAATATTAAATTCAGTTTTTTTATTGTATTATATACATATTTCATGCAATAAAATGCAAATTACTTATGTAGAAATCATACAATGTTATGTTCTGGATTTTTTTTTTTTAAAGATTGTGTCTGACAGGTGAAGTGTACCTACGATAAAAATTACGGACCTCTCCATTATTTGTAGCTGCAAAACTTGCAAAATCGTCAGTGTATCAAATACTTATTTTCCCCACTGTAGGTAATAAATTAAGCAGTGGTCGTTACCTTGGTCCTCAGTTCTGCTATTGTATCTGTGCAGTACCCTTGGATGTCTTACTGGCTCTATAGCCTAAAATGCGTTCTCCGGGCTCTAGACAAATTTCTGTACTCCCTCTGTAGTTGCAGACTGATGAATCATGATAATAATAATAATAATAATTTTTATTTATATAGCGCCAACATATTCCGCAGCGCTTTACAAATTATAGAGGGGACTTGTACAGACAATAGACATTACAGCATAACAGAAATACAGTTCAAAACAGATACCAGGAGGAATGAGGGCCCTGCTCGCAAGCTTACAAACTATGAGGAAAAGGGGAGACACGAGAGGTGGATGGTAACAATTGCTTTAGTTATTCGGACCGGCCATAGTGTAAGGCTCGGGTGTTCATGTAAAGCTGCATGAACCAGTTAACTGCCTAAGTATGTAGCAGTACAGACACAGAGGGCTATTAACTGCATAAAGTGTATGAGAACATGATGCGAGGAACCTGATTGTTTTTTTTATAAATAGGCCACACAGGGATTGTTAGGTTAATGCATTGAGGCGGTAGGCCAGTCTGAATAAATGAGTTTTTAGGGTACGCTTAAAACTGTGGGGATTGGGGATTAATCGTATTAACCTAGGTAGTGCATTCCAAAGAATCGGCGCAGCACGTGTAAAGTCTTGGAGACGGGAGTGGGAGGTTCTGATTATTGAGGATGCTAACCTGAGGTCATTAGCGGAGCGGAGGGCACGGGTAGGGTGGTAGACTGATACCAGGGAGGAGATGTAGGGTGGTGCTGAGCCATGGAGTGCTTTGTGGATGAGGGTAATAGTTTTGTACTGGATTCTGGAGTGGATGGGTAGCCAGTGTAATGACTGGCACAAGGTAGAGGCATCGGTGTAACGGTTGGTGAGGAATATGATCCTGGCTGCAGCATTCAGGACACATTGGAGCGGGGAAAGTTTGGTAAGAGGGAGGCCGATTAGTAGAGAGTTACAATAGTCCAGACGAGAATGAATAAGTGAAACAGTAAGAGTTTTTGCAGAGTCGAAAGTAAGAAAAGGGCGAATTCTAGAAATGTTTTTGAGATGCAGGTAAGAAGAGCGAGCCAGTGATTGGATGTGGGGGGTGAATGAAAGGTCAGAATCAAGGATGACCCCAAGGCAGCGGGCATGTTGCTTTGGAGTAATGATAGAGCCGCACACGGAGATGGCAATGTCAGGCAAAGGTAGGTTAGTAGAGGGAGAGAACACGAGGAGTTCAGTTTTTGACAGGTTAAGTTTCAGATAGAGGGAGGACATGATGTTAGAGACAGCGGTAAGACAATCACTGGTGTTTTCTAAAAAATCATGATAGTGCGGTATGCACACAATGTCACGATTTCTGTTCCCAATGTAGTGACCACACATATACATCTGGCATAGTGGCAGTCACGTGCCAACTAGAGTCAGTCACCTTTCTAGGTAGCACAGGTAAGCACACCGATACGCATTGAGAGAAGTGGCTGAGAATCTAGTCACCATCTGACAATAATTAACCCATCAATACACATGCTTTATCTTTTTAAAGCCTTGTAACCTCTACTTGCTTAGAGAAGCATGCAGAGGTAACCACAATAAGGAAGAGCTGCTGCTCATGGGCCACTGCTGTGCACTTGCCCAAGGCCACAAATTGCCAGCTATCCCCTTATCGCATCTTTGCAAAATGAATGGGTAATAGGAGAAATTGAGTGGGATGACAGATGAAGCCATTGCCTTCTGTCTAACCGTTAGAATGCCTTGGCCCCCATTTTGTGTGGCATCTAAGGGAGTAAAAGTCTAGTATCCGAGCTAGCATCAATCCTAAATGTATCAGCACGAGCCTGATTGTGCCTTGAGATTGCTAGAAATGTATTCTCCATAGTGAGAAACAATTAGGGTAATACAACTTGACTTTGAAATTTAACTATAAATACCTTGTTGCATTTCTTGTCGCAGGCTTGGTTAGGCTCCCTAATACAATCTTGAGTCATACTTTGGTTTTCTTCTTTACGTTCCTGTGGACTGGAACATCTCTGTTGTGTATTTCTCTTGGACTCATCTGTTTAAAAGAAATGCAGTGTCTAAATACATTGCTTAGATGTGGTAATCAGATAATGAGGGTGTCTCGACCCCCCTCAAAATTTCTCTCTCTTTTACCCAGTGATTTGAGGTGCTGATAAGTCTCCGTTAAAAGGTCCTTGTACAGATCCTTGTGTCCGTCTAAATACTCCCACTCCTCCATGGAGAAATAGACGGTGACATCCTGACACCTTAGAGGAACCTGAAACACACACACAGATACATCCTCATCCAGACACCTTCCTTGGTGTAACTGTAAAATGTTCTTAAGTTCCCAGAAGCCCTCACCTCTCCCGTCAGCAGATGTATCATCTTGTGTGTTAGTTCTAAGATCTTCTTATCATTGTTTCTCTCACGTATTGGGGTGGAGGAAGACAATGTTATAGAGCTTTGCGCTCTACCCATCTTTCCTGAGACTGAAACATGATCAACAGCCGGCTTCAATGGGCCATAATCCTAAAAATGATTAATAAAAGGGAAGAACAATAAGACATAACACATTTTTAGTCTACTCTACTTTCTTGTGACAGAGACCCCATCATCTCTAACCTCTCCAGTCAGAAGATAGATGATCTCCAAGGTCAGACTTAATATTTGCTCAGTCTGCTCATTGTCCATTCTGGAGACCAAGCTTCTGGCCTGCTGCTGGGACCCAGATGTCCAGAGCCCTGAATGATGAAACAAAAAGTTATTTTATTCGAAACAACCAATAACATTATCACCATAAAATGATCAGAACTTAGCCAATTTCTCCGGTAAAATACAGAATTCTGTTGGTGAAGATAGGGGTTCTTCTTGCACCTATTTCTTTTAGATGTGATCTAGTCATGGGGAGGAAAATAAATGCAGCAGCCTGGAATAGGCAGACAGCGTGTAGCTCTTTCCCAGCGGAGGATGTGCATTCCTTGGGTAAATAGGCCAGACAGTATGGTCTGCTTTCACCACAAAGGTAGACATTGGACGGGCCGTGTGTGACTATTGAGAGGGCAAATGAGGACCTGCTATGAATAATGGAGACACTCAGAGAATACTTGTGTCATTGTTGGACATAAAAGTATTTACATTGATTTTTCTGCCTGATACAGTACCATAATATAATGTTTTATTGTACATCTCAATCTATCACAAACACCATGGAGGTCACGAAACTAACATAATACTTTATTGGCATGTTTAAAATGTAAACAAAAATTTAAAAAATGCTGCTACCAGAATGTAATATTTATGAAACTGCAATAATCAATTTGTTTAAATAAAAAAAAGTGAGAATAAGTACCTCTGCTTCATTTATTGTCTATGGGACTGCTAGAGATAGCCAAGAACAGTGCTCAGCTTTCCCCAGCAGTGATATAGTCAATGAATGAACCATACTCAAATTCTGCTCTATTCATATGAGGCTCTGCAGATATCCGTTTTCGGGATGGGATTGCTTAGGTTCCAATGGTCAGACCCCAGCAATCAGTAAGTGATCACTCATATTACTACTTGGGAAAACAAACACTAAAAGGTATATACACACACAAAGTCTTCGGGATGCCGGTGTACCCGCACATTTTGGGACCAGAAGAAGTTTAATAAAAACTATGAAAGCATTTTTTCCTGCAGTGTCTTTTCTGATGTCTTCACCATCGACATCTATATATATTTTTTTCAATTCCATAAGAAAGTGGCAGCTTCTAAGAGGAAGACGCCGAGAGAATGAAGCGCTCACTTGTGTTAGCCACTTTATAACTTCCAAAACCTGAAGCGGTTAAAAGAAATGAAAAAAGAAGCAACATATGCACAGCAAGTCCTTTTGACATTAGTGTGCATATATTCATGCTTTTTGGCATTTATACAGTTATATGAAAAAGTTTGGGCACCCCTATTAATCTTAAGCTTAATGTTTTATAAAAATTGTTTTTTTTTTGCAACAGCTACAGTGGGGCAAAAAAGTATTTAGTCAGTCAGCAATAGTGCAAGTTCCACCACTTAAAAAGATGAGAGGCGTCTGTAATTTACATCATAGGTAGACCTCAACTATGGGAGACAAACTGAGAAAAAAAAATCCAGAAAATCACATTGTCTGTTTTTTTAACATTTTATTTGCATATTATGGTGGAAAATAAGTATTTGGTCAGAAACAAAATTTCATCTCAATACTTTGTAATATATCGTTTGTTGGCAATGACAGAGGTCAAACGTTTTCTGTAAGTCTTCACAAGGTTGCCACACACTGTTGTTGGTATGTTGGCCCATTCCTCCATGCAGATCTCCTCTAGAGCAGTGATGTTTTTGGCTTTTCGCTTGGCAACACGGACTTTCAACTCCCTCCAAAGGTTTTCTATAGGGTTGAGATCTGGAGACTGGCTAGGCCACTCCAGGACCTTGAAATGCTTCTTACGAAGCCACTCCTTCGTTGCCCTGGCGGTGTGCTTTGGATCATTGTCATGTTGAAAGACCCAGCCACGTTTCATCTTCAATGCCCTTGCTGATGGAAGGAGGTTTGCACTCAAAATCTCACGATACATGGCCCCATTCATTCTTTCATGTACCCGGATCAGTCGTCCTGGCCCCTTTGCAGAGAAACAGCCCCAAAGCATGATGTTTCCACCACCATGCTTTACAGTAGGTATGGTGTTTGATGGATGCAACTCAGTATTCTTTTTCCTCCAAACACGACAAGTTATGTTTCTACCAAACAGTTCCAGTTTGGTTTCATCAGACCATAGGATATTCTCCCAAAACTCCTCTGGATCATCCAAATGCTCTCTAGCAAACTTCAGAGGGGCCCGGACATGTACTGGCTTAAGCAGTGGGACACGTCTGGCACTGCAGGATCTGAGTCCATGGTGGCGTAGTGTGTTACTTATGGTAGGCCTTGTTACATTGGTCCCAGCTCTCTGCAGTTCATTCACTAGGTCCCCCCGCGTGGTTCTGGGATTTTTGCTCACCGTTCTTGTGATCATTCTGACCCCACGGGGTGGGATTTTGCGTGGAGCCCCAGATCGAGGGAGATTATCAGTGGTCTTGTATGTCTTCCATTTTCTAATTATTGCTCCCACTGTTGATTTCTTCACTCCAAGCTGGTTGGCTATTGCAGATTCAGTCTTCCCAGCCTGGTGCAGGGCTACAATTTTGTTTCTGGTGTCCTTTGACAGCTCTTTGGTCTTCACCATAGTGGAGTTTGGAGTCAGACTGTTTGAGGGTGTGCACAGGTGTCTTTTTATACTGATAACAAGTTTAAACAGGTGCCATTACTACAGGTAATGAGTGGAGGAAAGAGGAGACTCTTAAAGAAGAAGTTACAGGTCTGTGAGAGCCAGAAATCTTGATTGTTTGTTTCTGACCAAATACTTATTTTCCACCATAATATGCAAATAAAATGTTAAAAAAAACAGACAATGTGATTTTCTGGATTTTTTTTTTCTCAGTTTGTCTCCCATAGTTGAGGTCTACCTATGATGTAAATTACAGACGCCTCTCATCTTTTTAAGTGGTGGAACTTGCACTATTGCTGACTAAATACTTTTTTGCCCCACTGAATTTCAGTTTCATATATCTAATAACTGTTGGACACAGTAATGTTTCAGCCTTGAAATGAGGTTTATTGTACTAACAGAAAATGTGCAATCTGCATTCAAACAAAATTTGACAGGTGCAAAAGTATGGGCAAGTATGGGCACTCATTTTCTTGTTTTAAATACTCCTACCTACTTTTTACTAACTTACCAAAGCACTTTGTTTGGTTTTCTAACCTCGTTGAGCTTTGAACTTCATAGCCAGGTGTATGCAATCATGAGAAAAGCTACTTAAAGTGGCCACTTGCAAGTTGTTCTTCTGTTTGAATCTCCTCTGAAGAGTGGCATCATGGGCTCCTCAAAACAACTGTCTAATCATCTTAAAACAAAGATTATTCAACATAGTTGTTCAGGGGAAGGATACAGAAAGCTGTCTCAGAGATTTAACCTGTCAATTTCCACTGTGAGGAACATAGTAAGGAAATGGAAGAACACAGGTACAGTTTTTGTTAAGGCCAGAAGTGGCAGGCCAAGAAAAACATCAGAAAGGCAGAGAAGAAGAATGGTGAGATCAGTCAAGGACAATCCTCAGACCACCTCCAGAGAGCTGCAGCATCAACTTGCTGCAGATGATGTCACTGTGCATCGGTCAACTATACAACGCACTTTGCACAAGGAGAAGCTGTATGGGAGAGTGATGCGAAAGAAGCCGTTTCAGCAAGCACGCCACAAACAGAGTCGGCTGAGGTATGCAAAAGCACATTTGGAGAAGCCAATTTCTTTTTGGAAGAAGGTCCTGTGGACTGATGAAACCAAGATTGAGTTGTTTGGTCATACAAAAAGGCGTTATGCATGGCGGCCAAAAAAACACAGCATTCCAAGAAAAACACTTGCTACCCACAGTAAAATTTGGTGGAGGTTCCATCATGCTTTGGGGCTGTGTGGCCAATGCCGGCACCGGGAATCTTGTTAAAGTTGAGGGACGCATGGATTCCTCTCAGTATCAGCAGATTCTTGACAATAATGTTCATGAATCAGTGACAAAGTTGAAGTTACGCAGGGGATGGATCTTTCAGCAAGACAATGATCCAAAACACCGCTCCAAATCTACTCAGGCATTCATGTAGAGGAACAATTACACTGTTCTGGAATGGCCATCCCAGTCCCCAGACCTGAATATCATTGAACATCTGTGGGATAATTTGAAGAGGGCTGTCCATGCTCGGCAACCATCAAACTTAACTGAACTGGAATTGTTTTGTAAAGAGGAATGGTCAAAAATACCTTCATCCAGGATCCAGGAACTCATTAAAAGCTACAGGAAGTGACTAGAGGCTGTTATTTTTGCAAAAGGAGGATCTACTAAATATTAATGTCACTTTTCTGGTGGGGTGCCCATACTTATGCACCTGTCAAATTTTGTTTGAATGCAGATTGCACATTTTCTGTTAGTACAATAAACCTAATTTCAAGGCAGAAGCATTACTGTGTCCAACAGTTATTAGATATATGAAACTGAAATAGCTGTTGCAAAAAAAAAAACAATTTTTATAAAACATTAAGCTTAAGATTAATAGGGGTGCCCAAACGTTTTCATATAACTGTATAGTGCTTTTTCACCATGTTATAGGTGATATTTGCCTGAAAAAGATGTCGTACACATACATAAAGTTAAAGGGTTAGTTCCAGCTTGATAAATAGGTATTGTTGGATAGTGCTTGTAAATACAATCAATTTTGCAATTGACGGAGTATTAACATTTTCAACCATTCTTGAGATGGTAACACCTCTTCTGTCCACAGCTCATTGCCTTGGAGATCGACCACCTATGCTAGATAGCAGAACATGTGCAGTACTTACAAGCTCTTTTCTATTGAGCTTATAAGCGCTGTTTCGAAGCTGGTCAGGATTGCTGGAACACGTTACCTGTTAATCCCAGCCAGCTTCAATGCACTGTTTATTTGCAACACAGCAGCATTGGTCAGTTTCCTAGGCAACAAGCTTTAACCCTTTTCCCACCTTAGACATATAGTTACATCTGAGGTGGGCTCCTGCTGTTTGCTGTTGGCTCCGGCTGTGAGCTCGCAACTTTTCCAGCACATGTCAGCTGATTTGAACTGCTGACATGTGCCCTTAACAGCCTAGGGTGAATAGCGATCTACCTGCAGCTGTTGACATTTTAGATGACGCTGTCAATCTCTGACAGCGGCATTTAACATGCTCACGCCAGAAGAATGTCACTAATTCTTCCCATCGGTGCCCGTGTCACATGACTGCGGGTTGCTAATGGGCTGGCTGCAGCCCTGCTCTACAAATGGTAAATACTCAAGAAAAAGGGCAGCAACAACATGTCAAAATCCAATATACAAATTGTATCTTAATTACCAGTAATTCTTTGCTGCTATAACTATTGCTGGACCACTATTGTGGACTGATCGCTAATGAACCTGAACCAAGGGGGGAATGTGGAAGCCACACACAAAAATGCGATCCAATGAGTCCATAGTAAAACGTAATACTTTATTGAAATAATCCACAAGTAAATGACAGGAACAGAGAACATAAAATGCAGCCATTAAAGCACCTATGGCTGTTGAAAATGGATGCCTCAGCCCAAGAGGCAAACAGGCGGATTAACAGGAATATTCTATCAAGCATAAATGAGAGTCATTAAAATCACCCACCCCATATTGTGCATCTATCATATTTCACCAAAATACAAATACCGATGTACAGGCGCAAGATTGCGCCAAACAAATTCTGAGGGGTTCCCTGATATAGGGTTGGAGCAAGGGGACTGCCGTATTATGCATACCAAGTGGTAAGTGCCAAAATATAAATAGTTACCTCAAGTGAGTGGCACAAAAGAACTTGCAGGGCTGACGCATCACCCCGACGCGCGTTTCGGATGTCCATAAATATATAAATATCCACCGGACCGGAAGTGACAGAGCCGCGGCCCAGAAGTGATGAATTCACTGCCATGACAACACGGGACTCAAGGCAGCGTCGATTTCATGTATAGGAGGAGCATGGTGAAGATACCATAGCAACCTCCCACACATACAGATGCCGAAAGCAGCCACGGGTCACGGGGCAGGGCATGAATCCGTGCAGGTCCGTTGCACTGTCAGCGGAGCTAGATCGTAAAGGTGTAAAGTAACATCCTACGATGATAACAAGAACACATATTAAGTTGCTACATTACTTAAGCTCACTCCTGACCGTATAATATACTTTATGTAATGGCATATATAGAAATTATGGCATCATAATTTGTTGAATCCGCTGTCAGTAATATAGAATGAAAATCATATATATCATATTAACATGCCTACAACATTATTACCTAAAGAATCCAATTATATGACCTTAGTTAGAGTAATTATGTTGCACAATACAACGATATACACACGTTTTGTTATACATGAGTCAAAAACGGGAGAGGTCAGAAAAATGTACAGTACGGGCCAAAAGGTTGGACACACCTTCTCATTTAAAGATTTTTCTGTATTTTCTATGAAAACTGTAAATTCACACTGAAGGCATCAAAACTATGAATTAACACATGTGGAATTATATACTTAAAAAAAAAGTGTGAAACAACTGAAAATATGTCTTATGTTCTATGTTTTTCAAAGTAGCCACCTTTTGCTTTGATGACTGCTTTTCACAGTCTTGGCATTCTCTTGATGAGCTTCAAGAGGTTTTCACTTTACAGATGTGCCCTGTCAGGTTTAATAAGTGGGATTTCTTGCCTTATAAATGGGGTTGGGACCATCAGTTGTGTTGTGCAGAAGTCTGGTGGATACACAGCTGATAGTCCTACTGAATAGACTGTTAGAATCTGTATTATGGCAAGAAAAAAGCAGCTAAGTAAAACAAAACGAGTGGCCATCATTACTTTAAGAAATGAAGGTCAGTCAATCCGAAAAATTGGGAAAACTTTGAAAGTGTCTTCAAGTGCAGTTGCAAAAACCATCAAGCGCTACAAAGAAACTGTCTCACATGAGGACCGCCCCAGGAAAGGAAGGCCAAGAGTCACCTCTGCTTCTGAGGATAAGATTATCCGAGTCACCAGCCTCAGAAATCACAGGTTAACAGCAGCTCAGATTAGAGACCAGGTCAATGCCACACAGAGTTCTAGCAGCAGACACATCTCTACAACAACTGTTAAGAGGAGACTTTGTGCAGCAGGCCTTCATGGTAAAATAGCTACTAGGAAACCACTGCTAAGGACAGGCAACAAGCAGAAGAGACTTGCTTGGGCTAAAGAACACAAGGAATTGACATTAGACCAGTGGAAATCTGTGCTTTGGTCTGATGAGTCCAAATTTGAGATCTTTGGTTCCGACCACCGTGTCTTTGTGCGACGCAGAAAAGGTGAACGGATGGACTCTACATGCCTGGTTCCCACCATGAAGCATGGAGGAGGAGGTGTGATGTTGTGGGGGTGCTTTGCTGGTGACACTGTTGGGGATTTATTAAAAAAAATGAAGGCATACTGAACCAGCATGGCTACCACAGCATCTTGCAGCGGCATGCTATTCCATCCAGTTTGCGTTTAGTTGGACCATCATTTATTTTTCAACAGGACAATGACCCCAAACACACCTCCAGGCTGTGTAAGGGCTATTGGGCCAAGAAGGAGAGTGATGGGGTGCTACGCCAGATGACCTGGCCTCCACAGTCACCAGACCAGAACCCAATCGAGATGGTTTGGGGTGAGCTGGACCGCAGAGTGAAGGCAAAAGGACCAACAAGTGCTAAGCATCTCTGGGAACTCCTTCAAGATTGTTGGAAGACCATTTCCGGTGGATACCTCTTGAAGCTCGTCAAGAGAATGCCAAGAGTGTGCAAAGCAGTCATCAAAGCAAAAGGTGCCTACTTTGAAGAACCTAGAATATAAGACATATTTTCAGTTGTTTCACACTGTTTTGTTAAGTATATAATTCCACACGTGTTAATTCAGTTTTGATGCCTTCAGTGTGAATGTACAATTTTCATAGTCATGAAAATACGGAAAAATCTTTAAATAAGAAGGTTTGTCCAAACTTTTGATCTGTATTGTATATATATATATAAAAAAAAACGTACTGTGTGTGACAACGACGGAGACACAAAGAAGGAACGAAGGGGCGGACCCACTGGACCGTGACAACGATCCTCCCACGGGCGAGCTGGCCAGATGGACCACCCTTATACAGGGAGTGTTATGGGCAGACCCGTGAGAGACTATCGCCACGGCAGCTGGAAAGCAGAGTGAGAGGGCTAGAAATAGGAACCGGGAAGGTATACAAGACTAAGAGGAATACGACAGGAGAGGTGGTACGAGAGGGCAGCACGAACCGGTAGGTAGCTGAGGTCAGACCGGCGACTGGAGCAAGGACGGTGCAGTGGAAATGGACAAGCAGGCAGGACAACATGGAGGTAGACCGGATGAGGAACTAGGACAGGACCTAGGGGAAAAATGAATGAAGCACAAGGTCAGGTATACGAGACGCTGGACAGTAGTGCGGCCAAAATCACTTGCAAGCACAAATGAACACAAGGCAATGTTTGGAGGAAGAAGCGGAATAATAAGGCCAGGAAAGGATGGAGCGGCAGGGACACTCTCAGAGGTGTACGAGCGCAGCGCTAAACCGAGCGTGCGCGGGCAGCCGTCGAGAAGCAGAGACCGGGAGAATACACAGAGGAGGGGACACCAGATGGGAACCCGCATCAAAGGAGGCGCGCCGAGGCGCCGAAGACAGGTGAGTGCAAGAGGGAGCGGGGAGCCGCGGTGGAAGCGAAGATGTGACAGTACCCCCCTCTTTACGCCCCCCTTGATTTAGGCTAAAAAGAAACCTAGCCAAAATTCAAGGAGCCTGGATGTTCTCTCGAGGCTCCCAGGACCTCTCCTGAGGACCGAAACCCTTCCAATCCACTGAAAACATAGTTCTACCTCTAAGTCTGTTCATAGCGAGAATATCTTTTACCTTAAAGACATCATCAGCAGACGCAGGCGAAGGAGAATGAAGAACTGAAGCATGGTACCGATTAAACACCACTGGTTTTAGAAGAGACACGTGAAATGAATTGGGAATTCGGAGAGAGGAGGGTAACCTTAGCTTGTAAGAGACTTCATTTAATGCGAGTCAAAACCTCGAAAGGACCAATATAATGGGTACCCAGCTTACGAGAAGGAACTTTAAGACGGATAAATTTAGAAGATAACCACACCTTATCACCCGGTTGATATAAGGAAGGATCCAGACACCTTTTATCTGCATGTCTCTTCATCCTATTTTGTGCTAATTCAAAAGCGGACTTGGTCTCCTGCCAGACCCTGGAGAACTCTCTAGACAGAAGATCAGCCGCAGGTACAGTAGAGACAGGAGGAACCGGTAGAGGAAGACCTGGATGCTGACCATAGACGATAAAAAATGGTGAGTTGGAAGAAGCTTCGCTGGTATGATTGTTATAAGCAAATTCTGCCCACGGTAGTAGATCTGACCAGTTGTTCTGATGAGCATTGGAGAAATGACGAAGATAAGTCACCAAAATCTGATTCGTGCGCTCCACTTGACCATTAGTCTGCAGATGGTAGGCCGAAGAAAAGTCAAGTGAGATGTTCATAGATTTACAGAGAGCTCTCCAGAAGCGCGCGGTGAATTGGACTCCTCTGTCAGAAAGAATATGTTGTCGTAAACCATGAATACGAAAAATATGGTGAACAAAAATCTTCGCCAACTCAGGTGCCGAAGGTAGGCCTGGAAGAGCGATGAAGTGAGCCATCTTAGAGAAACGATCCACAACCACAAGGATGACGGTGCAAGAAGAAGAACAGGGCAGGTCAGTAACAAAATCCATTGCGATGTGTTGCCACGGAGTGGAAGGAACCGGAAGAGGACGAAGACAACCAGAAGGCAATTGCCTAGGAACTTTATTCTTGGCACAAGAGGAACACGAGGCTACGAACCCTCGGACATCCTGTGGAAGAGACGGCCACCAATAATAGCGGGACACCGGGATGAGAGTCTTTTTGAGACTGGCATGATCTGCCAGTTTGGAGGTATGGCCCCATTGCAAGACACGTCGCCTGTTCTTCATAGACACAAAAGTCTTACCCGGAGGCAGCGAGGTAAGATTAACTGGAGCGACAGTGATGACCTTAGAGGGATCGATAATATGTGTGGGCTCCTCCTCGTTATCTTCCGACAAGAAGGACCTAGACAATGCGTCGGCCTTGAGATTTTTATTACCGGGCTGAAAACGAAGCTCAAAGTTAAAAACGGGCGAAGAACAGAGCCCACCTGGCCTGTCTAGGATTAAGTCTGTGCGCAGAACAAATGTACGCCAAGTTCTTATGATCCGTATAAATCACAAAGGGATGCACGGCTCCTTCCAAAAGATACCTCCACTCCTCCAGTGCCAATTTGATGGCCAAAAGTTCTCTGTCACCGATGGAGTAGTTCCTCTCGGCAGAGGAGAAGGTCTTGGAAAAAAACCCACAAGGAGCAAGGCGACTGGTAGAAGACCTCTGAGAAAGAACTGCTCCGGCCCCGGTGGTGGAGGCATCGACTTCTAGAATAAAAGGTTTATTAGCTTCTGGACGTTGAAGTATAGGAGCTGAGGCAAATGCTTGCTTGAGAGATAGGAAAGCCTTCTCGGCTTCAGTTGACCAGTGGTGTGGATTAGCCCCCTTTCTTATTAGAGCAGAGACGGAAGTGGACAAAGCGGAAAAGTGAGGAATAAACTTCCGGTAATAATTTGCAAATCAGAGAAATCGCTGAATTGTCTTGACTCCGAGCGGATTCGGCCAGTTGAGCACGGCAGAAACTTTTCCCGGATCCATGCGTAAACCGGAATCGGAGACGATGAAACCCAGGAGGAATGGGAGAGACGGCTGCTCAAAAGCGCACTTTTCAAGTTTGGCGTACAGACGATTCTCCCTAAGACCCTGAAGTACAAGTCGAACATGGCTTTTATGCGAAGGCAGATTGGGAGAGAACACAAGAATATCGTCTAGGTAGACCAGAACGCAGGTGTACAGTAGATCCCGAAAGATGTAATTCACAAACTCCTGGAAGACAGCGGGCGCATTGCACAAACCAAATGGCATAACCAAGTACTCGTAGTGACCGTCTCTGGTGTTAAAGGCAGTTTTCCACTCGTCTCCTGAGCGGATACGGATTAAATTGTATGCACCTCGGAGATCCAGTTTAGAGAATATTCGTGCACCACGCAGACGATCAAAGAGTTTAGGAATGAGGGGAAGTGGGTACTTGTTCTTAATCGTGATGTTATTGAGACCCCGGTAATCTATGCAGGGACGAAGAGAACCATCCTTCTTCTTTTTTTTTTTATTCAAATAAATTTTTATTAAGAATAACAAGGCAATTAACATGTTACATTTACATTTTCAATATAGAGTATTTCCCCCCCCCCCCTTCAAACAGCCCCCTTCGATCCCAAAGCCCCCCACCCCCACCCCACAAAGCAGCTCATCTTGTTAATTACTACCATCATTAAAACAATAGAGTATCTAATCCCTCAACCATTCGTATAAGCCACACTTCACATTACTATCCCATAGCAATCCATGGAGACCACATTTTATTGAACGTTTCAGTTTTCCCTTTCTTCTTATAAATCCCTTTTTCTAGTGTCAGGCCCTGTTTCACATACTGGAGGAACTCTCCTCTTGACGGCGGCTCTTCCCTAATCCAGTTTCTAGCTATCACCTTCCTAGCCATATACAACAATCTGGCTATAGCTATCTTTAGGTGTTCATCCACTCCAATCTCATCCACGCATCCCAACAAACAGACAACTGGATCCCTTGGCACCGTGCATCCATACGCACCTTCCATACGACTCAAAACTACCACCTAGAAGGCAGCCAACCTCGGACATGTCCACATCATATGGAAAATGTCTGCATCCGTAGACTTACACCTCGGACATTCAGAGTCATTACGCAATCCTGCCTTATATAGCACCATCGGAGACCTATAAACTCTGTGTATCACATAGAGCTGTGACAGTCTATACGGTTCACTCAGCGACAGTCTTGGGATCCATTCCAACACCGACTCCCAAGTCTCGTTATCTATTGGGCCCAAATCCCTTTCCCATTTAGCTCTTGCCATTATTGGAAACCCCAATAGAAAAGTGTGCAACAGATCCCTGTATAGAGTGGATATGACTCCTCCAGTCGTCCCATCATTACACACATACTCCAGTACTATATCCCTTTGAATCCTAATACCTCCGTTCCTACTCTGAGCTCCAAAGGCATGCCTCATCCGCAAATATTGATACTCCCCTGCAGACCCAAGACCAAATTCCGCCTGCAATTGGGAAAATGATTTCAGTTCACCTTGTTCAATTATTTGATACACATACTGAATCCCTTTGCCCAACCACTCTATCAGTACCCCCAATGCCTCAATTTCTTTCAGATTGTTATTATGCCATAGCGGCGAGTATCTAGTCAAGTCCGTGATCCCACGTATGTGCCTCAATCTACTCCACAGCTTGCGTATCAACAGCAAAGTCGGATATAGCTTCCCCAAACTCTCCAAGGATCCATCCTCCAAACATTGCACCACTGGCCTTCTTTTTGTCACCACCTCCATCAACCGCTGTACTGCCCCAGATGACCCCTCATGCGCCCAGCCCCTTAAATGCTGACTCTGGGCTGCAAGAAAGTACAACTCAGGGTTAGGCAATGCCAGACCCCCATCATCCTTGGGTCGCTGAAGTGTCTCCAGTTTGATACGCGGATGCTGCCTCCCCCAAATCAGATTCCTAAACAGAGAGTTGATCTGTCTAAATTTCCCACGTGGTATCCAAACCGGCGCATTGTGAAGAATATACAGTATTTTCGGCATCAGAATCATTTTGATAAGATTCACCCTGCCTACCACAGACAAATGTAGCTTAAGCCATGCATCCGCTTTTGCCTTGAGGGCACCCAAGATTAGAGTCAGATTCTCATGTATATAGTCAGTGACCGGCATAGATACCCATATTCCCAGGTACTTAAATTTACTCGTCACCTCCAGTCGCCCGTCCTCCAATGGCTCCCAATCCACATCGTCCACCTTAAACAAGATAGACTTACTCCAATTTATCCTAAGTCCCGACACTGATCCGAATCGTTCAATAATCCCAATGGCTCCCTCCAAGGATGCAACCGGGTCAGCCAGAAATAGCAGAATGTCATCCGCATACAACGCCACCCTTTCTTCAATCACCCCATATTTAAACCCCGTCATCTCATCAGACTGTCGAAGCGTAGCGGCCAGTGGTTCCACCGCCAGAGCAAACAAAAGGGGGGAAAGCGGACACCCCTGTCTCGTCCCTCTAGCCAATTGTATGGTCCGTGACAACTCCCCGTTTACCCTAACCCTGGCCATCGGCATCGAGTACATTAATTGAATCCATGATATGAACTGCGGTCCAAACCCCATTCTTCGCAACACCTGCCAGAGATACCCCCACTCCACACTATCGAATGCCTTGTGAGCGTCTAAAGATGCAATAACTCTCTGGCCACAGTTATCGGCTTTGAGTTGCAAGTTCATATACAGCCTTCGTAGATTAATCGCAGTTGACCTATCAGGCATAAAGCCAGACTGGTCTGAGTGTATCAGGCCAGAAATAACACTTGTCAACCTCATCGCCAACACCTTAGCCAGGAGTTTAACGTCGATAGTAAGCAAAGAAATTGGCCGATATGAATCCGGCTGTGTCGGGTCTTTCCCCTCCTTTGGAATCACCACTATTGTGGCCTCCCGCATAGATGCCGGTAGCCTTCCACCATTCGTAGCCTCTTCCAAGACCGCCTTCAATTTAGGGATCAACACTTCCCCCAAGCTTTTATAAATTTCGGCAGGAAATCCGTCTACGCCAGGCGCCTTCCCATTAGCCATCGACTGCAATGCCCGTCCCAGTTCCTCCTCCGTAATGGGAGCCTCCAAATCCTCCCTAGCTGTGTCACTCAGCCTCGGGAGCTCCAACTCCTCAAGGAACGCCACCGTGTCCTCCATTGACCCATCTACCCGAGAGGAGTATAAGTCTGCGTAAAAATCTGCAAAAGTCTCCAAAATCTCTGAAGTCTCAGAAACAGCAACACCACTCCCAGTCACCAAAGAGTGAACAAAGGAAGTATTTCTCTGGGCAGATGCCACCAGCGACAGCAAATGACCCACTGATTCACCCTCCTGGTAATAGGCCAAATTCATGAATTCCCTCTTCCTTTCAGCCTTACTCAGCAAGACCGCCTCTAGCTGGCTTTGAGCTGCCTTTAACCTCCTCCCAGCCTCCAAAGTACCCATTATTACCATCTCATCTTCAGCCACCCTCAGCCTATCTATCGCCAGCCTCTCTGCCTCTCTCGATTTCCACTTACACCTGCTAATATCCCTAAACAACAGCCCTCTCAAGTACGCTTTCATGGCTTCCCACACAGTAAGCACATCTACGCTACCCTCATTTATCTCAAAAAATTCCACCAATTCCTTCTTAATCTTCTCCAAGTCTATACTGTGTAGCCAATTAGGGTGAATTTTCCACTCCCTTCTGCTCCCGTTCCGTGTCCCCACTGATCGAAATTCCACTTCAACTGGACTATGGTCTGAGAGAGCCCTAGGTAAATATCTCACGTCCCTTACCATCGTATCTAGTAATCGGTTACCCAGTGCCAGATCAATCCTAGACAGCGTACCATGAGCTGGTGAGTAGCATGAATACGCCCTTTCCCCGATATGCCTAACTCTCCATAAATCAACCATGCCCACTTCCCCGACATAAGTCCCAAACGTAGTGGTATGTCCCGCCGTCCTATTCTGGGGGTTTTTGTTCTTATCCCAAAAGTCATCACATATATTATTAAGGTCGCCGATAATTAGTAATGGTAACGGTCCCCAGCGCTCTACCCTCTCCAGCACCTCTCTTATCTTCTTGCTTGAGTATGGGGGCGGAATATACATTGCCACTATACACATCAATACTCCATTCATTTTACATTTCACCACCACATACTGACCATCGACATCCTCTTTTACCATTACCTCCTCATACTGCACCCCCGCAGGTATTAACACAGACACACCCCTAGAATACGTCGAGAAAGTAGAATGATACGCCCTCTGTATCCAGCGCCTATTCAATATGTTCACCCTCTCCCGCACTAAATGTGTCTCCAGCAGGCATATCATTGAGACTTTCTGTTCTCGGACATACTGCAGACTTGCCGCCCGCCGTGTTTTATCTGCCAGACCTCTCACATTCCAACTCAATATTTTAATACAATCTCCCATCATGTGGCTCATCATTTCTTAAAGTATCCAATTTCCCAAGTATGAGCTGCCCCAACCCTCCCACCCCCCCTGCCCCCTCCCAACTTGCCTCCCTAACCCCCCCAATATAACGCATTCTTCCTCTCATCAAGAGTGGGGCTCCACTGCCCACTACGAACACTATCCCTTACTTAACCCTCTCCATTCGCGTCCCGCTGCCATAGCAATCACAATTTCCCCCCCAACTTTCACTTTATTGTATCTTAACATTTCAACTTATATTAACATATAGAAAAAGTACCAAACCAGTTCACAGTACCCAGCATAACCCTCCTCCCCCGTACTTAGTAGTTGGTACTGTCCCCTCCGGCCATTCCTTCAATATGGCCCAGCAAAACCCCCAACAGTTGCTCAACTCTTTAACCATTGCTAACGAGCGCAGAACTCTCCTCCATCGACAGAGAAAACAAATCCCAACTGGATCTCGCCGAAATGTCAGTCGCCCATTCCCTTAAGTTTTTTCTCATGAGTATCAAGCCACTGGGTAGCGTCCTCCGGTGTCAGGAAGAAATGTGTCTTATTAAAAGCCACCAGTCTCAGCTTGGCGGGAAACATCACTGAGTACTGCACTCCCAGCTCCCTCAGTCGCCGCTTGACTCCAGTAAACTTCATCCGCTGTTTCTGAACCGCAGCGGAATAATCCGGATAAATGGCGATTTTCTGACCTCCAGCCGTCAGATCCTCCATCTCTCTAGCCTTTCTGAGGATAATGTCTCTGTCCCTGTAGTTCAGTATTTTAGCAAGCATGGTACGGGGATTCGCTCCTGGGGCAGGGGGCTGCGGCGGGACCCTATGAGCCTGTTCAACAGCAAAGACTTTTGTCAACACTGTGCTCCCAATCTTCTCCAGCAGCCAGTTCTCCACAAACTCAGTGGGATTTCTCCCCTCAGTCTTTTCAGGCAGCCCCACTATACGTATATTATTTCTTCTGGATCTATTTTCCAGATCCTCATTTTTGGCAGCGAGCTCGGCTATTGCTTGGGCGAACTTCTTTTCAGCTTTTTGTAGCTTAACTATGTGATCTTCTGCCGTGCTCACCCTCTCCCCCACCACTCCTATACGTTTGTCCATTTTCTGCAGAGCCGCATTAATCTGTGCCGTGTCCCCTTTAACTTCCTGCATCTGCTGGGCCAAGGAGTTCAGGGATTGCTGACATGAAGAGATCAGTGTGATAACATCTCTAAGAGTCGGCTCCTCTCCCTGTGATATGGCTTCAGGTCCCCCACTAGCCCCAGCCATGCTGCCTCTCTCCTTCCCCCTCTGTACCTCATGCTGCTCGGCTGTGCTTGCTTCCTCCTCCTCCTGGTCAGCTCCAGCTCCAGATCCTGGTTCTGCCTCCTCAGCAGCCTCCACTCTGGCATACTGCTGCAGCTTTGCGGCCACCTCCATGCGCCGCTGACATGCGGCGTTCTCCTTCTCGGCGTCCTCCCTAGCATCGGAGCCATCTTGGCTGGCTCCTGCATCGCTGGTGCCAGCGTCTTTCTGCCGCCTCCTGGTCATCGCTGCCGACTCCGGACCTGCTGCTCCGCACTGCTGCACTCTCCGGACCTTCAGCCAGCCGGATTTAGGTGAGTTTACCCGAAAATCGGGGTTAAAGCAGGATTTTTGTCCTTATGGCAGCAGGAGCACTCTTCCCTGCTTCCACTCACATGGCCAGCTAGGACACGCCCCTAACCATCCTTCTTCTTGACAAAGAAAAAACCTGCTCATGCTGGTGAAGAGGATTTCCGAATAATGCCCCTGGCCAGGTTCTCTTGTACGTACTCAGACATGGCTTGAGTCTCAGACAGAGATAGAGGATAGATACGACCTCTGGGAGGAGAAGAACCTGGAATGAGATCGATCGAACAATCATATGGTCGATGCGGTGGTAAAGTCTTTGCTTCTTTCTTGTCGAAGACATCCGAGAAAGAGCAATAAGCCGAAGGTAGATTTGCAGATTCTGGAGCAGACTGCGAGGATCTAGCGGGCTGAATGGGAAGCAGACACCTATTCTGACAAGAATATCCCCAACGTAGAACGTCACCGGTGCGCCAGTCCAAGGTGGGTTCGTGACTTTTTAACCAAGGAAGTCTCAGAAGGAAAGTATGAGACAACGAAGGCAGAACGTAGAAAGCCAACCTCTCTCGGTGTAGAGCTCCAATTTGAAGTTCCAGTTCTTCGGTAACCAAGTTGATGGTCTCCCGCAAAGGCTGACCGTCTACTGAAGCTACTTGCCAAGGAGTCTCCAAGGGTCTGACAGGTATCCCAAGTTTCTCTACTGCCTCAAGTTGCACAAAGTTCCCAGCCGCTCCTGAATCAATGTATGCCTCCAGAGAGAAGCGACTGGAACCCAAATGCAATAAAACGGAAAGAGTCAAAGGGGGAGAGGATTCATGGTAACCTAGGAAGACCTCTCTTACCTGTCCTAGGCGGAGGCGTTTCCCGGCTTCTGAGGACAAGAACGCAGAAGATGAGAGGCGCTGCCGCAATAGAAGCAAAGGCCCTGTGCGAGTCTCTCCTTGCGGCGAAGAAGAAGGTACAGAAGCGGGTTGTGAGTAAGAAGAAACTCACACAGCAGAGGACAAACAAGGAGGTCTTCTCTCTCTGGTGATCTCGCGGGAACGCTCTTGGAAGCGTAAATCTATGCGAGTAGCCAAGGAAATCAGGTCTTTCAATAAGGTGGGTGTATGTCATCCTGCCAACTCATCTTTTATACAAGGAGATAGTCCTCGCCAAAAAGCCCCCACTAATGCCTCATTGTTCCAACCCAAATCTGAGGAGAGTGTGCGGAACCGAATGGCATATTGAATAACAGTACTAGTGCCCTGGTGAAGGTTGAAAAGGGATTCAGTCGTAGAGACCAGACGACCGGGTTCATCGAATACCTTGCGAAAGGTATCCAAGAAGGGAGTGAGTTGAGAGACTAGAGGGTCGTCACGTTCCCAGAGAGGATTAACCCAAGCCAACGCCTCACCCTCCAAATGGGAGACCACAAAGGCCACCTTAGCGCGCTTAGTAGGGTATAGTAGTGGTGACAGTTCAAAATGTAGTTGGCACTGGTTGAGAAACCCACGGCACAACTTAGGATCTCCACTATACCACGGAGGTCTGGCCAAATGGGGCGAGGAATGCAAAGGAGGGACTTGGACAGGAGCGGAGGCGGGGGTCGGGAGAGAGAGAAGCCGGTTATCCACCGAGGCCATGAAATTCAGAATATGAGACTGAGTGTTTCGTTGCTGGGCAAGCTCCTGCTGAAGAGCAGCCAACTGGGAAGCGTTACCAGGATCGGAGGTCTGTAGGGACGAGAGACGGGACTCCATAGTCTTTAGGAAGGACCTGGTCTGGTTCTCTCGAAGGATAAGTAGCTCCTTTTGGGTAGCGGAAACACCAGTGGGGTCCATGGCCTTGTGTTACTGTGACAATGACAGAGACACAAAGAAGGAACGAAGGGGCGGACCCACTGGACCGTGACAACGATCCTCCCACGGGCGAGCGTTAGGGGCAGACCCGTGAGAGACTATCGCCACGGCAGCTGGAAAGCAGAGTGAGAGGGCTAGAAATAGGAACCGGGAAGGTATACAAGACTAAGAGAAATACGACAGGACGGAGAGGTGGTACGAGAGGGCAGCACGAACCGGTAGGTAGCTGAGGTCAGACTGGCGACTGGAGCAAGGATGGTGCAGTGGAAACGGACAATCAGGCAGGACAACGTGGAGGTAAACAGGATGAGGAACTAGGACAGGACCTAGGGGAAAAATGAAAGAAGCACAAGGTCAGGTATACGAGACGCTGGACAGTAGTGCGGCCAAAATCCCTTGCAAGCACAAATGAACACAAGGCAAGGTTTGGAGGAAGAGGCGGAATAATAAGGCCAGCGCTGTGAGAACTTCCGGTTTGGAGTCCTCCAGGGGATAGAGAGGAAAAGATGGAGCAGCAGGGACACTCTCAGAAGACAGGTGAGTGCAAGAGGGAGCCGCAGTGGAAGCGAAGATGAGACACTATGTAGGTACAACTGAATACCATGGTTCCCGTACATATTAATATTAGTCACCACTCAGACCCCCGATATAGCATTGTGACCCATCTTATTCCATAAAAGCATATGTGGCCCTACGGATCAACATTCTAATGCATCAACAAAATTCAAAGAAATATATGGAAGATCTACACCCATTAGCCTCGACAACCTGGTCCGAAGGAACATGAAGAGAAAATGGAGAATAGAGAAATTCTGTGTTCTGCACAGGTCCCACTCTTGATATCATGGACTATAAAGCCAGGGAGAAGCCCTGGCTTGGACAAGTTAATCAGGTTTTTGTCTGGGGCGGGGCTGACACACAGCGAACTAGCGATCACAGATGGGACAGTCTATTTGATTCGATACAGACTATGTTAATAAAACATACTAAACTCTAGTGGAATCGGGAATATACTGAATATATGATTCAGAAGTTGATTCCCACAGGTTTGAGGATACGTGTTACTCCGGCGTTTCCAGTTGAAGACCAGACGTTCATAAATGAGTGGGAGGAGGAATGCAGCACCTGTTCTAACACCTTTATGCAACTATTGATGAATCTCAATTCAAAATCAATCGTTAGTCTGGATGGAGACATTGATATAGCCCTTACAGAATTACGAGCTGGATGTACTGTAGATCAGATACAGAACTATGAGGTAAAACTTGACAAATCACTGGATGGCACTGTCAAGAAAATCAATGAAATACAGCTTTTGAAATTTAATAGAGACATGAGGGATTACCAATGGAAGCAGACACCCTCACAGTCCAAATTTAGACAGCGGACTACTTCAAATACATCCATTTCTTCCCTCAGTACACAGTCAGATGCATCTACATCCTCTATGATAACAAGGTCAGGAGCTAATAATAAAAGGCCAAGAAATCACAATTATCATCCCTATAGAAGAGTGAATAATCCGCCACAGGATGATGACCATAATGACAACTAGGTAATTAATCTTGGCCACCTAAACAAAAGCGCCCTCTCGACCAGCAGAGGGCATACCTCTAGGTCACAGCATATAAACATGTAAGATCACACTGAGATGTGGAGCGATGACTAATGTCAGTGGGTCTAAATGTCAATCTACTATATAATTGTCTAAGGGTCACTTCCGTCGGTCCTTCTTTCTTTCTTTATGTCACGGTTATTCATTCGCTGATTGGTCTCGGCCTGTCATGGCTGCCGCGACCAATCAGCGACGGCCACAGTCCGGAAGAAAATGGCCGCTCCTTTCTCCCCGCAGTCAGTGCCTGTCGCCCGCATACTCCCCTCCGGTCACCGCTAACCCAGGGTTAATGCCGGCAGTAACGGACCGCGTTATGTCGCGGGTAACGCACTCCGTTACCGCCGCTATTAACCCTGTGTGTCCCCAACCTTTTACTATTGATGCTGCCTATGCGGCATCAATAGTAAAAAAAGTAATGTTAAAAATAATAATAAAAAAAACAAACTGCTATACTCACCCTCCGTTGTATGCTGAGCCGCTCGCGCCTGCCGCCATCTTCCTTTCCCAGCGATGCATCGCGAAATTACCCAGAAGACCTAGCGGTCTCGCGAGACCACTAAGTCATCTGGGTAATTTCGCAATGCATCCTGGGAACGCAAGATGGCGGCAGCAGCGCGCCCATCGGCACAGCGCCGTTGGATCCCAGAAGGCGGAGAGACAGGACACTGAGGAGCAGCGACGAGAATGGTGAGTATGTTTGAACTACAAAGGGCCCTCGGATCGTTAGGTGAGTATGTTTATTTTTTAACCTGTGACATACATGGCTGGGCAATATACTACGTTACTGGGCAATATACTACGTGGCTGGGCAATATACTACGTGGCTCTGTGCTGTATACTATGTCGCTGTGCAATATACTACGTGGCTCTGTGCTGTATACTACGTCACTGGGCAATATACTACGTCACTGGGCAATATACTACGTGGCTGGGCAATATACTACGTGGCTGGGTAATATATTACGTGGCTCTGTGCTGTATACTACGTCACTGGGCAATATACTACGTCACTGGGCAATATACTACGTGGCTGGGCAATATATTACGTGGCTGGGCAATATACTACGTTGCTGGGCAATATACTACGTGGACATGCATATTCTAGAATACCCGATGCGTTAGAATCGGGCCACCATCTAGTAATATATAACAAAATTAATTATTGACCATGAAATCCACACTACTCGCTGTGATGTGGATTTCCTGGTCAATAATTAATTTTATTATATATATGGACATTTAGACCCGCTGACATTAGTCATCGCTTCACATCTCAGTGTGATCTTATAGGTTTATATACAGGTAATTAATCTTAGTAGTCATGTTCTTACTAGAACTGACTGCTCCTTACTGCATAAGGGTCTATCATTTTCTCCAGCTGCAGGATTCGATAACTTTACTGCCATAAAAGATCTCCACATTTTTACACGGTCATTACTGTTCAAGCGTTTTTTCATGATGGTAATATATGTAAATTATTCCCTAGAGAGGAAGAACAAAACAGTCAGCATTGAGGGTATTGGAAGAACTGTCAAAGGAGCATAATACACCAGAAGGAGGTAAGATACCTCCATCCATTCGGCCGCGCTCCAAGAAATTTCCCCCGATTTCACAATGCAGCAGCACTGACCTGTTTGTGTAGGTGGTGACTAATGAGTTGTTACGGATTCCACACCATATACAATACGATAATTTGACTAGAGAGGAGCAGGTACATTTGAAACATCTACAGAATCTCCCTGAGGTGGTTATCAAACCAGCGGACAAGGGGGGTAATATCGTGGTGTGACCTACGGCCATGTATGAAAAAGAGGCATTTCGTCAACTCCATAATAAGACCTGTTATAAAAAAAATGATATTTAACCCCTTGTCTTCTTTAAGTCAACAACTCAGGGAGATTCTGTTGAGGGCCACTACATATGGGACCATCACTAAGGAGCTGGCCACCACTCTGACTGTAGTGGAACCTACAATACCAACATTCTATCTCCTCCTAAGATCCACAAAAATAAGGACATTCCACCAGGTCTCCCGATTATATCAGGTCAAGGAAATTACTTGGAGGGCGTCAACCGGTGGATAGATTCTATGCTACAACCTGTGGTTGAAGAATTGCCTTCTTTCCTCAAAGACACTGACCAACTACTTCGGAAAGGTGATGGCCTATCCCTTGATGCTGATACCTTGTTGGTGACGGATGACAACATCTAACATTTCTGTAGGGATGAGAGCCCTTACATTGGAATTATTGAATTTTACTTTGACCCATATTTTTTTTGTTTTCAAGGGGTCCTTCTTCCTACAGATCCAGGAAACAGCCATGGGGCGGCCTTTGCGCCCTTCTATGCTAATCTGTTCCTGGGTCTGTGGGAGAGGGACCACTTCCTGTCTGATCAGTGGGGGTCCATGGACCACGTCCTACTGTGGACACGGTACATAGACGACATTCTCATGATCTGGCAGGATACTTCAGATTCCCTTCAGTACTTCATAGAAATGTTGAACAGTAATGACCAGAACATACGATTGACTTTTACATACGACCAGAACAAAATTGAGTTTCTGGACATCATGGTTAAAAGGGACTCAATGGGGATGATCCAGACAGGGATTTACAGAAAACCCACCTCCTCTAACATTTTGCTGCATGCTTCCTCCTCTCATCCCTCACACATGGTGCACTCGGTACCAATAGGGGAGTTCCTTCGTCGGATATGTTTGACAGACAGGGAATATGAGGAACAGGCTGGTGATCTTAAAACAAGGTTTCGGGAGCGGGGGTATAGTCATCGGTCAATCAATAGGGGATATAATGGAGCTAAGCATAGCTCTTGGAATGGATTACTATACAAGTCAGACGTAAAAATTAAGAAATCCAGTCAAATTAGATTTATCACTAATTTCCATTCCCAGGGTGTAAGAAGGCCTCTTTGTCAATCTTGGCCGATTCTGAAAACTGACCCCATTATTACACAACTGCTACCGGATCAGCCACTGATGACATACCGCCGTTCCAGAAACCTTCGGGAATATTTGACGAGGAGCCACTATGTCAATGATCCCCCGATAACATTCCTGAATAAAAACAAAGCTAGGGGAGGCTGTTCCACCTGTGGACGCTGTGTGGCATGCGCCAACATTGAACAAAGTGATTCGTTCATTTATTCCCGTGGTTTGAAAAACCATACAATACGGAAATCCATTAACTGCACAACTAAGAATGTGATATACTATGCCACCTGCCCGTGCTCCCTGACCTATGTGGGACTTACTACGCGTCAACTTAAGGTCCGGGTCAGGGAGCACATGTTGGGCACTCAGGCCACAGTGAATGAGGATGACATTACAACTCTAAAGACCATACCCAAACATTTTAAATTACACCATCAAAGTGACAGTAGGGGCTTCAGGGTCAAGCGTATAGATGTATTGGAGGTAGGCATACATGGTGGCAAAACCACCCAACGTCTGGCTCAACTGGAAGCAGGCTGGGTTTGGACCCTTAACACAGTCCACCCACATGGTCTAAATGAAAATCTGAATGTTGCCTCATTTCTGTGACTGCTGTCTGCTGTGTGCTTATGCACCTGTTGGCACCTATGTTATATTGATTTTAACCGGTTCTAATTTTCTTTTCTCTTTATTCTCTTTTTATTTTAGGTGTTTTGTGTATATATATTCTCTATTCTCCATATTCTCTTCATGTTCCTTCAGACCAGGTTGTCGAGGCTAATGGGTGTAGACGCTTTACTCCTGAAAGAAGATCTTCCATATATATCTTTGAATTTTGTTGATGCATTAGAATGTTGATCCGTACGGCCACATATGCTTTTATGGAATAAAATGGGTCACAATGCTATATCGGGGGACTGAGTGGTGACTAATATTAACAATATTAATATTAACAAGTACAGGAACAATGGTATTCAGTTGTACCTACATAGTATTTTTTATTTTTTTTATATACCGTATATACTCGAGATTTTCAGCCCAAATTTTTGGGCTAAAAGTGCCCCTCTCGGCTTATACTCGAGTCACGGTGGGTGGCAGGGTCGGCGGGTGAGGGGGAGAGGGCGCTGAGGCATACTTACCTAGTCCTGGCGATCCTGGCGCTCTCCCTGCCGTCCCACGGTCTTCGGGTGCTGCAGCTCTTCCCCTGTTCAGCGGTCACGTGGGACCGCTCATTAGAAAAATGAATATGGAGTCCACTCCCATAGGGGTGGAGCCGCATATTCATTTCTCTATTCAGCAGTAACAGTGACCGCTGATAGAGGAAGAGGCTGCGGCACCGAAGACAGTGTGACAGGCAGGGGCAGCGTCAGGAGCGCCGGGACTAGGTAAGTATGTCATATTCACCTATCCCCGTTCCACACGCCGGGCGTCGCTCCATCTTCCCGGTGCCGCACCATCTTCCCGGCGTCTCTCCGCTCTGACTGTGCAGGTCAGAGGGCGTGATGACGCATATAGTGTGCGCGGCGCCCTCTGCCTGATCAGTCAGTGCGGAGAGACGCCGGGACCGGACGCCGGGAGCTGCAAGCAAGAAAGGGGAGTATGGCTTTTTTTTTTTTTTTTATTGCAGCAGCAGCAATGGCACAGATTTATATGGTACATCAATGGGGCAAAAATGAACGGTGCAGAGCACTATATGGCACAGCTATGGGGCAATAATGAACGATGCAGAGCATTGTATATGGGGCACAGCTTTATATGGAGCATCTATGGGGCAATAATGAACTGTATGGAGCATTATATGGGGCTCCTGATTCAATATGGATATTCAAAAACACAACCTACTGATGTCTCAATTAATTTTACTTTTATTGGTATCTATTTTTATTTTTGACATTAACCGGTAGCTGCTCCATTTTCCACCCTAGGCTTATACTCAAGTCAATAAGTTTTCCCAGTTTTTTGTGGCAAAATTAGGGGGGTCGGCTTATACTCGGGTCGGCTTATACTCGAGTATATACGGTACATTTTTGTGACCTCTCCTGTTTTTGACTCATGTATAACAAAACATGTGTGTATATCGTTGTATTGTGCAACATAATTACTATAACTAAGGTAATTGATAATTGGATATTTTAGGTAATAATGTTACAGGCATGTTAATATGATATATATGATTTTCATTCTATATTACTGACAGCGGATTCAACAAATTATGCTGCCATAATTTCTATATATGCCATTACCTAAAGTATATTATACGGCCAGGAGTGAGCTGACGAAGGACATCCGAAACGCGCGTCGGGGTGACGCGTCAGCCCTGCAAGTTCTTTTGTGCCACTCACTTGAGGTAACTATTTATATTTTGGCACTTACCACTTGGTATGCATAATACGGCAGTCCCCTTGTTCCAACCCTACATCAGTGATCCCCTCAGAATTTATTTGCGCCTGTACATCAGTATTTGTATTTTAGTGAAATATGATAGATGCACAATATTACTTTACCTGCTCTCCTGCTGTCTGTCTATGAAGTGCACATAGTACATCACCCAGCTTTGCACATAGACTTGCCTCTGCACCTAGCATTCGCATGGTATGTCTTTTAACTAACCCCAGCTCTACCCTAGTGTTATTTATGGCGTTGTTTACTCTGGCTTGATTGTATGCATCTGGTCCACTCTTAATTCTCTGACCAAGATGAATAGAGACCACTCCTCTCTGCTTCACACCTGAATGCACTTAGTTGTACATATATTGCATAGCTCAAGTCTGCATAGACTTCAGTCTGCAGTGTGATTCCGATAAGTGTGTCCTAGAAGTGTGAAGATTATGTAGAATTAAAACCAGAATTGAACCAGAAAGGAACTGAAGGTAACTGGCCAGTCACTGTAAACAATGTTTCTGTTTGTTTTCACTTTCACCCCTATAATCCTTCACTTGCTTAAACTCCCCTAATCCCCACATCAAGTAAAGGCCCCTTCACATTAAGCGACGCTGCAGCGATACCGACAACGATCCGGATCGCTGCAGCGTCGCTGTTTGGTCGCTGGAGAGCTGTCACACAGACAGCTCTCCAGCGACCAACGATGCCAGTAACCAGGGTAAACATCGGGTTACTAAGCGCAGGGCCGCGCTTAGTAACCCGATGTTTACCCTGGTTACCAGCGTAAAAGTAAAAAAAAACAAACACTACATACTTACCTACCGCTGTCTGTCCCCGGCGCTCTGCTTCTCTGCACTCCTCCTATACTGGCTGTGAGCACAGCGGCCGGAAAGCAGAACGGTGACGTCACCGCTCTGCTTTCCGGCTGACCGACGCTCACAGCCAGTACAGGAGGAGTGCAGAGCACAGCGCCGGGGACAGACAGCGGTAGGTAAGTATGTAGTGTTTGTTTTTTTTTACTTTTACGCTGGTAACCAGGGTAAACATCGGGTTACTAAGCGCGGCCCTGCGCTTAGTAACCCGATGTTTACCCTGGTTACCAGTGAAGACATCGCTGGATCGGTGTCACACACGCCGATCCAGCGATGTCAGCGGGAGATCCAGCGACGAAATAAAGTTCTGGACTTTGTTCAGCGACCAACGATCTCCCAGCAGGGGCCTGATCGTTGGTCGCTGTCACACAGAACGATTTCCTTAACGATATCGTTGCTACGTCACAAAAAGCAACGATATCGTTAACGATATCGTTATGTGTGAAGGTACCTTAAGGAACTGTTCATCTCTTCTTCAATCCTTCCAATCCAGCCCACCTCCTCCTCAAAACTGTTCCTTAACATACAATCCTCTGTCTCCAAACACAGACAGCCCCCCTCATGCCCTCTCCTGCTCCCACCTGCTAACACTTTCTCTGCTCCTTCTCACTGCTGGTGATATTTCTCCAAATCCTAGTCCTCCTCACCACATTCCCACAGTCATTTCTACCTCCCATCCACGCTCTATCACAACCTTCCGTAACCTCTCTAACCTTATACCCATTCACCCAGCCCCCACTAACAGGACCTCTGTGGAACGCTCGCTCTGTCTGCAACAAGCTTTCCTACATCCATGATCTTTTTGTTACTACCAAACTTTCCTTCCTCGCCATCACCGAACCCTGGCTCACCCCTTCTCACACAGCCTCTCCTGCTGCACTTTCGTATGGTGGCTTCCATCTTTCTCACACACCCCGCCCCAGCAGGAAACATGGCGGAGGAGTTGGTTTTCTCCTGTCAGATACCTGCTCTTTCACACTAATCCCACTGCCACCCTCTGTTACCCTCCCTTCCTTTGAGGTGCACTCTCTGCGCATCTATTCCCCCTCCAACCTCCAACTAGCTGTCATCTACCGCCCCCCAGGGCCAGCCACCGCCTTCTTTGACCACTTCACCACCTGGCTACTTCATTTCCTTTCCGCGGACATCCCTACTATCATCATGGGTGACTTCAACATCCCCATTGACATTTCCCTCTCACTGCCACTAAACTATCTCTCACTTCCTCCTTCGGCCTCACTCAATGGTCTTCTACAGCCACCCACAAAGATGGCCACACACTGGACTTCATCTTCACCCGCCTCTGCTCCCTATCTAACCTCTCTAACTTACCTCTTCCTCTCTCTGACCACAACCTTCTCATATTCTCTTCCCTCTCCACTCCATGTCGACAATCCCCACCCCACAAACTTTCACACCCTCGCAGAAATCTTAAACACCTTGACCTACATTCATTCTCTGAATCCCTCCTCTCTCACAGATATAAGTTCCTTACACAATGCGGATGACGCTGCCGCTCTATATAACACCACAATAGCTGTAGCTTTGGAATCTGCTGCCCCACTTACACATACCAAAGCTCGCAAAATCAACAGACAGCCCTGGCACACCAGCCTGACCAAATAACTGAGGCGAGATTCCAGGGCTGCTGAGCGCAGATGGAAAAGATCCCACTCCAACGAGCACTTCATTGCATTCAAACAGTCCCTCACTACTTTCAAGACCACACTTGCCACAGCTAAACAAACCTATTTCTCAACTCTCATATCCTCCCTGTCTCACAACCCTAAACAGTTATTCAACACCTTCAATTCTCTCCTCCGTCCCCCAGCACCTCCTCCCTCCCCACTCATCTCAGCTGAAGACTTTGCCTCATTTTTCTAGCAGTAGATTGATAACATCAGAGACAGTTTTGGTCAACAACCCCCAGAGCCCTTCCTCCAGACTTCCCAGCCCTCCACCTCCAAAACCAACTTTTCCACCATTACAGAAGATAGACTCTCCACTCCACTCTCAAGATCACATCTCACCACCTGTGCACTTGACCCGATCCCATCCCACTTCATCCCAAACCACACCACAGTCTTCATCCCAACCCTAACCCATCTCTTCAACCTATCACTAACAACTGGTGTTTTCCCCTCAAGCTTTAAACATGCCTTCATCACACCTATCCTCAAAAAGCCCTCTCTTGACCCATCCTCTGTATCTAGCTATCGCCCTATATCACTTCTCCCCTATGCCTCCAAGCTACTGGAACAACACGTCTACCTTGAACTGTCCTCCCATCTCTCTTCTTGCTCCCTCTTCGACCGCTTACAATCTGGCTTCCGGTCACACCACTCCACTGAAACTGCCCTAACTAAGGTCACCAATGACCTCTTAACCGCCAAGAGCAAGCGACACTACTCTGTCCTCCTCCTCCTGGACCTGTCGGCTGCCTTTTACACAGTTGATCAGTCCCTATTATTACAGACCCTCTCATCCCTTGGCATCACAGACTTGTCCCTATCCTGGATCTCATCATACCTAACAGACCGGACATTCAGCGTCTCCCACTCACACACCACCTCCTCACCTCGCCCCCTATCTGTCGGAGTCCCACAAGGTTCAGTCCTTGTTCCCCTGCTCTTCTCCATTTACACTTTTAGCCTGGGACAGCTCATAGAATCTCATGGCTTTCAGTATCACCTCTATGCTGATGACACACAGATCTACATCTCTGGACCAGATATCACCTCCCTACTAACAAGAATCCCTCAATGTCTGTCCACTATTTCATCCTTTTTCTCCGCTAGATTTCTCAAACTCAACATGGACAAAACAGAATTCATCATCTTTCCCCCATCTCACGTGACCCCCCCAACGAACCTATCCATTACAGTAAATGGCTGCCCACTCTCCCCAGTCCCACAAGCTCGCTGCCTCGAGGTAATCCTTGACGCTGATCTCTCCTTCAAACCACATATCCAAGCCCTTTCCACTTCCTGCCGACTTAAACTCAAAAATATTTCACGAATCCGTTCATTCCTCAACCAAGAATCTGCAAAAACCCTAGTCCATGCCCTCTTCATCTATCACCTTGACTACTGCAACCTCCTGCTCTGTGGCCTCCCCTCGAACACTCTCGCACCCCTCCAATCTATTCTAAACTCTGCTGCCCGACTAATCCACCTGTCCCCCCGCTATTCCCCAGCTTCTCCCCTCTGTCAATCCCTTCACTGGCTCCCCATTACCCAGAGACTCCAGTACAAAAGCCTAACCATGAAATACAAAGCCATCTACAACCTGTCTCCTCCTTGTGACCTCGTCTCCCGGTACTTACCTATACGCAACCTCCGATCCTCAAAAGATCTCCTTCTCTACTCCCCTCTTATCTCCTCTTCCCACAATCGTATACAAGATTTCTCTCGCGTATCACCCCTACTCTGGAACCCTCTACCACAACACATCAGACTCTCGCCTACCATCGAAACCTTCAAAAAGAACCTGAAGACCCACCTCTTCAGACAAGCATATAACCTACAGTAACCACTGATCGACCAAACCGCTGCATGACCAGCTCTACCCTCGCCTACTGTATTCTCACCCATCCCTTGTAGATTGTGAGCCTTCGCGGGCAGGGTCCTCTCTCCTCCTGTACCAGTTATAACTTGTATTGTTTAAGATTATTGTACTTGTTTTTATTATATATACCCCTCCTTACATGTAAAGCACCATGGAATAAATGGTGCTATAACAATAAATAATAATAATACTTTTTACTATGGACTCATTGGATCGCATTTTTGTGTGTGGTTTCCACATTCCCCCTTGGTGCAGCCCTGCTCTGTGTAGCACAAGCGATTGGATGATACCAGCTTCTAGTCTCCCATGGAGACTATTGAAGTATGTAAAAAAAAAAGTTTATAAAGTATTTTAAAAATATAAAAATATATAAGAGTTCAAATCACCCGCCATTCAAAATAAAACAATAAAGAAAAAAAAGCGCATATTTGGCATCACCGAGTTTAGAATCAAGATATAAAATAATGAAATGGCGTAACGAGAAAAAAAAAGTCAAAACGCAAGAATTTTTTTTTTTTTAAATGCAATAACGGGTGATCAAAACATTGTATCTACACCAAAACAATATCAATAAAAACATTAGCTCAGCATGCAAAAAATAAGCCCTCAGCTGACCCGAGATCACAAAAAAATGCAGACACTACGGGTAATGGAAAATTGTAACTTTTTTTTTTTTTTTTAAGAAACTTTGCATTTTTTTTCCCACCACTTAAATAAAAAAGAACCTAGACATGTTTGGTATCTACAAACTCATAATGACCCGGAGAATCATAATGGCAGGTCAGTTTTAGCATTTGGTGAACATGGTAACATAGCAAAACAAAGAAAAATTGTGGGATTGCACTTTTTTAGCAATTTCACCGCACTTTGAATTTTGTTCCTGTTTTCCAGTACATTATATGGCAAAACCAATGGTGTCGTTCAAAAGTACAACTCTTCTCGCAAAAAACAAGCCATCACATGGCCATATTGACGGAAAAATAAAAAGTTATGGCTCTGGGAAGGAGGGGAGCGAAAGACAGAAATGCAAAAACCCAAGAAGGTGAAGGGGTTAAAGTAGAGAGCTAATATTTGAAAATTGGAAAACACAGTTATTGGAAAAAGTGCTTGGGTCTATCCGTCTGTGAAGATGGGAATAACCCTTTGTTTGGAATGTATTATGGTAAGGAATTGACTGCATGAATTGGTATACCTGCTCCTTGAAATCTGAGGCCAAATTCAGTGCAAATTCAGCCTCTTCCACTCACTCATCATCCTCACTGTCAAAAGGTTTTTTTTTTAATTTCCAATCCGTGTCTTCTCCCTTAAATTATGATTTTCACTTTTCACTGCTTCTCCCCCTGTGATCGGGTCTGTCCGGGAAACAAACTCGCTGCTCCATGTTCGCAGGCTGCAGCTCCATATATGACTATATGAGCCACAGCCCAGAATTTTAGAATATGAATAAAATGAAGAATTAAAGCCTGAGGAATATATATATACTGGCTCGCTCTTCTTACCTGCATCTCAAAAACATTTCTAGAATTCGCCCATTTCTTACTTTCGACTCTGCAAAAACTCTTACTGTTTCACTCATTCATTCTCGTCTGGACTATTGTAACTCTCTACTAATCGGCCTCCCTCTTGCAAAACTCTCCCAGCTCCAATCTGTCCTGAATGCTGCAGCCAGGATCATATTCCTCACCAACCGTTACACCGATGCCTCTACCCTGTGCCAGTCATTACACTGGCTACCCATCCACTCCAGAATCCAGTACAAAACTACTACCCTCATCCACAAAGCACTCCATGGCTCTGCACCACCCTACATCTCCTCTCTGGTCTCAGTCTACCACCCTACCCGTGCCCTCCGCTCCGCTAATGACCTCAGGTTAGCATCCTCAATAATCAGAACCTCCCACTCCCGTCTCCAAGACTTTACACGTGCTGCGCCGATTCTTTGGAATGCACTACCTAGGTTAATACGATAAATCCCCAAACCCCACAGTTTTAAGCGTACCCTAAAAACTCATTTGTTCAGACTGGCCTACCGCCTCAATGCATTAACCTAACGATCCCTGTGTGGCCTATTTATAATTTAAAAAAAAAAAAAGGTTCCTCGCATCATGTTCTCATACACTTTATGCAGTATTAGCCCTCTGTGTCTGTACTGCTACATACTGGTTCATGCAGCTTTACATGAACACCCGAGCCTTACACTATGGCTGGTCCGAATAACTAAAGCAATTGTTATCATCCACCTCTCGTGTCTCCCCTTTTCCTCATAGTCTGTAAGCTTGCGAGCAGGGCCCTCACTCCGGCTCCTGGTATCTGTTTTGAACTGTATTTCTGTTATGCTGTAATGTCTATTGTCTGTACAAGTCCCCTCTATAATTTGTAAAGCACTGCGGAATATGTTGGCGCTATATAAATAAAAATTATTATTATTATTATTATATACCAATTCAGCCTGAAAAAAGTAAACCCCATAGGTGAAGCTATTAATGAAAATAAGTAAATAAAAAGTTGGGCTTTTGAATGGCAAGGATGAATAAATGCAAAGAAAAGACAAATAGCATTAATAAGAGAACTCAGCATAATCCATAGGTGAGTGAGCTGATGAGACCCTTGTATGAGGACCCTTGTATGAGACCCTTGTATGAGGACTCTTGTATGAGGACCCTTGTATGAGACCCTTGTATGAGGACTCTTGTATGAGGAGACTTGTATGAGGACCCTTGTATGAGGACTCTTGTATGAGGACCCTTGTATGAGGACTCTTGTATGAGGACCCTTGTATGAGACCCTTGTATGAGGACTCTTGTATGAGGACCCTTGTATGAGACCCTTGTATGAGGACTCTTGTATGAGGAGACTTGTATGAGGACCCTTGTATGAGGACTCTTGTATGAGGACCCTTGTATGAGACCCTTGTATGAGGACTCTTGTATGAGGACCCTTGTATGAGACCCTTGTATGAGGAGACTTGTATGAGGATTCTTGTATGAGACCCTTGTATGAGGACTCTTGTATGAGGACTCTTGTATGAGACCCTTGTATGAGACCCTTGTATGAGGAGACTTGTATGAGACCCTTGTATGAGGACTCTTGTATGAGACCCTTGTATGAGGACCCTTGTATGAGGAGACTTGTATGAGACCCTTGTATGAGGACTCTTGTATGAGGACCCTTGTATGAGACCCTTGTATGAGGACTCTTGTATGAGGACTCTTGTATGAGGACCCTTGTATGAGGACTCTTGTATGAGGACCCTTGTATGAGACCCTTGTATGAGGACTCTTGTATGAGGACCCTTGTATGAGACCCTTGTATGAGGACTCTTGTATGAGGAGACTTGTATGAGGACCCTTGTATGAGGACTCTTGTATGAGGACCCTTGTATGAGACCCTTGTATGAGGACTCTTGTATGAGGACCCTTGTATGAGACCCTTGTATGAGGAGACTTGTATGAGGAGACTTGTATGAGGACTCTTGTATGAGACCCTTGTATGAGGACTCTTGTATGAGGACTCTTGTATGAGGACTCTTGTATGAGGACCCTTGTATGAGGACTCTTGTATGAGGACCCTTGTATGAGACCCTTGTATGAGGACTCTTGTATGAGGACCCTTGTATGAGACCCTTGTATGAGGACTCTTGTATGAGGAGACTTGTATGAGGACCCTTGTATGAGGACTCTTGTATGAGGACCCTTGTATGAGACCCTTGTATGAGGACTCTTGTATGAGGACCCTTGTATGAGACCCTTGTATGAGGAGACTTGTATGAGGAGACTTGTATGAGGACTCTTGTATGAGACCCTTGTATGAGGACTCTTGTATGAGGACTCTTGTATGAGACCCTTGTATGAGGACCCTTGTATGAGGACCCTTGTATGAGGAGACTTGTATGAGACCCTTGTATGAGGACACATGGAGCCATGACATCTCTAGCCCGCTGACTAGGCGCAGCCCCCTGAGCTCCCAGCAGCTTTCCCCATCACAGTAAGTGTCAGCTTCGGGTGACAATGGAAGCCCTAGCAGCCCACCATTCCTACTACTAGACCCCGCAGCCTCAGCACGAATACTGTGGACTCCCCCCCAAAAAAACATCACTTACCGTAAAACCCCTTTCTCCAGCCCCCAAATCCTCTCACCGGAAACGGAAATGGATTGCAGACGAATACTTCCTGATGTTGCGTTCCAGGGAATGCCTTGTTTGCGTTCCACCACGCAGAGCCCACGTGCTGCCCCCTCTGCTGCGCGGCCGGGGAGCTCTGGCTGGAGGTGACGTTGGGGTCTGCACCAGGGGGTCGCTCCTCACACCGGGAAGATGTGAATTCCTGCTGAGCCTACGGCAGAGGAGACAGGGATGCCGCCATGCTGAAGTTGGTTTCTTATGCGCGATTTTTGTTTTATGTCCGAATTCCTCATTTCCTTTGCGCCTTTTATTTTTGCTTGCACCCAATTCCTTATGCCATTTGCTCCATTTTATAGGCGCTCGCCTGTTTTTTCTTTATCTTCCGCTTTGTGGCCTGAGTTTATCATTTGTGGATATTATAGCTGATTCATTAATTGCGGTTTTTAAAAAAGGCGCAAATAGAATAATGATTTGGGTACAAATACAAAAAAAAAGCTCAAAACGCAGAACTAGACAAGAAACCGTCACAAAGGCAACAATGAATCGGGGGTCAAAGAGCGCAGCGGCAAGTGACTCGTAAACCAGGGAAGATGGCGGTCGCTGACTGACTTTCCATACACTTTTATTAGTCAGGGTTATTGGACGTGCTTCTGTGAGGACGCGACAAATGCAGTTCTAGGATAAGGTTCTTCTTGCCTTGCCACGGTGGACAATAGATGAAAAGTGGCCGCGTGAGCAAGGCCTTACGGAACGACAACCCAGCGATCACATGACGTGTCACTTTACAGATGGTGGTCGGGACTGGATGGGGGACGAGCTGAGCGCTTGAGCCCAGGTGACATGTAAAACAGAACCCCAGAATTGTTGAAAACTCTTTTAATCATGCAGATAAACCCGGACATATTGTTTTTGTGAGGCAACTAAGAAATAACATTAATTTGTTGGAAAATAAAAGTTTTCTGAACATGAGATTGTTGTAATATTTACAAAATTCTCAGAAATTTTTAGCAATAATAGTATAAGATAGTAAAGCGGCGCACATCACATGACTGCTGACATCACAGAGGAGTCTGCAATCTTCACAGAAAAACTAGCGCTACATATACCTCTATACCTACTGTCAGAGGTGACTGGAATATGGGACAGAATTTGTCATTAACATTCGTCAGGCTGTATAATTTTACAACGTTAACAGGCTGCAGAGGTACAACTGTACCTTCATATATATTTTATTGAAATTTGGCCAATATATTCTGGACCAAAACTGCAGAGACGTCACGAAATTTCAGCCCTCTACGGCTTTTCGAAAGAAAAAGTTATTGCAATTTTAAAACAGAATAGTTACAATTGTACCTACTCAGCCGGACGAAGGTTAAAAGGGTTGTCCAGTTTTAGTCACTGTATGTGACTGCAGACTTGTGACTCCTCACATCGCGTACTCTGCATGCTGTAAGAATTCGCTGGGACTGTTGTAAGTATGTGATTTGCATATATGCCGACAAGACGTGCACGCCTCAGTTCAAGTGTGTTGAGCAAGGCCAGACACGTCTAGTCAGAATATGGCCAGAAGTATGCAAATAACATTTGAGGTCACATGACTGACTAGCGCCAGTACCAGGGAATCTTCACAGCACACAGAGCACGTGCAGTGAGGATTTACAAGTCTGCAGTCGCATACAGTGACTGCAAACTTGTACCCTATGGCTGAATAACCCCTTTGATGTAAACAGAATTACAAACAGTTCAATCTTGGAATCGTGGTGGGACCCCTAGTGATAATTAACTTAGCCCCCCTTCTATAGATAAGGAAAACCGTAATATTTTGGAAATACCATTATAGCTGTATAAATACATAAGATGTTCATATCAAGAAACAATGGTCGCTTGCCTACTTTGTTGCCGGGAACAGATATTGATATAGGGCATCGCTATCTGAGTGTGGGCAGGGTCAGATCAGCGCCCCAAAGTCTTTTAAGGCTTTAAAAACCAGTTAGGGTAAGTTCACACAGGGCGTTTTTGCTGCGTTTTTTTATGCTAATTTTCAGCTGCTTTTTACAATACCAGCAAAGCCTATGAGATTTCAGAAATCTCATGCACACACTTTTGCGTGATCAGTATTTTGTGCTTTGCTGCGTTTTTTGGACATAGAGCATGTCACTTTCAGCGTTTTTGCTGCGTTTTTTCACCCATTGACTCGAATGGGTGTTGAAAAAAACACAGGTATCGTTATTTCCTGCATTTTTGGTGCTGAAAATCCAAGAACATTAGCATGGACAAAGAGAAAAAAAACGCACCTAAACCTGCATTTTTGACGCAGCTTCTTTCCTGCCAAGATGATCAGGTTTTGCTGCAGAACCCCCCCCTCCCCCCCCCAGAAAAAACGCCCTGAGTGAACTTACCCTTACTTTTTCAAACCTGTGGAAATTGACTGTCTACCCACTTTCATGCTAATTGTGATGCTCAGAACTAGTGATGAGCGAATATACTCGTTACTCGAGATTTCTCAAGCACACTCGGGAGTCCTCCGAGTATTTTTTAGTGCTCGGAGATTGTGTTCATCGCCGCAGCTGAATGATTTACATCTGTTAGCCAGCATAAGTACATGTGGGGGTTGCCTGGTTGCTAGGGAATCCCCACATGTAATCAAGCTGGCTAACAGATGTAAATCATTCAGCTGCGGCGATGAAAACTAAATCTCCGAGCACTTAGGGTATGTGTCCACGTTCAGGATTTGACTCCGGTAAAATTTGCACCTGAGGTCACTGGCAAATCACCTGCGTTTTTCATGCGTTTTCGTTTTTTTCATGTGGATTTGTGTGTTTTTGTAAGCTCAGTAAAGATATACAAAAAAAAAGGGTGATGTCATTTCTTGCCCAACCTCTTCATTTACATACTCTATTGAAGAATAATGTTTACGCACAGACAGATAGATGATAGATAACAGATCGATAGATGATAGATAGATATGGGATAGATGGATACAATAGATCTATCTTATTTATCTATTGTATCTATTATCTATCTATAAATTATATATATCGATAGAAAAAGAAAACAAAAAGCAGCACCAAAAGAAGACAGAGGGTGCAAAAAATCCTTCCAGGTATATACCAAACCTCATGCTATTGTCCAGAAAGATGAAGGCAGCACTCCAGTAGAAAAAATAAGAGTATTTTATTGGCCCATGTGCGACGTTTCAGTCCAAAGTGTGGACCTTTCTCTATCGATAGATATATCTATAGATAGCTAGATAGATATATCGATAGATAGATAATACATAGATACACTAGTTAGATGATTCCAAGCCTGATGTTTAGTATATCTATGTATCTATAGACATATCTATAAATATATCTATAGATAGATTATCCATCTATATAATCATCTAAGGGGTACTTCCGTCTGTCTGTCTTTCTGTCTGTAACGGAAATCCCGAGTCGCTGATTGGTCGCGGTTATTGGCCCCCCCCCCCAGCTACAAATACCAGCCCCCAGCCGCCCCAGAAATTGCGCATCTGTAAGATGCGCCAATTCCGGCACTTAGCCCCTCTCTTCCCACTCCCGTGTAGCGATGGGATATGGGGTAATAAGGGGTTAATGTCACCTTGCTATTGTAAGGTGACATTAAGCCGGGTTAATAATGGAGAGGCGTCAATAAGACACCTATCCATTATTAATCCTAGAGTAGTGAAAGAGTTAAAAAAAAAAATTAGACACAGCCAGAAAAAAGTATTTTAATCTTAATTTAACCATACTTGCCATACTCGATCGCCTGCAAAAAATTAAAAATAATAAACCGTATACTACCTGTCCGCCATAGTCCAATAACGTGTCCCACGACGATCTCCCCTATAGAACAGTGACATCTGGTGATGTCACTGCTCTATAGGACCCTCAGTGACACACTGACAGGAGACAATGGCTCCTGCAGTGCATCACTGAGGTTACCTGAGTTCAGGGTCTCACTTTATGGCATTGCTGTGTGGGAACTTTCTCACACAGCAGTGCCACAAGTGAGACTAGGGACTATTTTTTACAGTTGCGGAGGAATACAGTGCAGAAGGATACCTTCCTTCATTGTATTCCTGGAGAGCGGTCGCATCAGCTGATGCTGCTGCTCTCCATGAGAGATCATTGTGGGAAACTCGTTTTAATTGGATTTCTGCGGATCATGGAGTATAGTGTTTGTTTATTATTTTAATATTTTTATGTGACACTGGCTTCGGGGATCAAAGTGACAAGTGATGGTGAGTATGTACTGTATGTTATATGTATGTACTGTATGTATGTGTTGTATGGTGTATGTTGCATGTTGTCGCATGGTGTATGTTGTATAGTGTATGTTGTATGTGCACACCATGTAGACGAGTCCGGTTCTGCTACATCTGGATGCCTGACATTTAGATGTAGCAGAGTCGGTAGATGATCACCGGAGATAACTGTCCAGCGAGCACCTACACTACAGCGTTCTCACAATCAGCTGATCAGCTGTTTGTGAGAACCAGACTAGTGACCGGAGATAAGTCCCGGTCACGTGCACGGTAGTTCTCGCGATAAGATAAGTTATCGCGAGAACTGCAGTGGACGAGGGACTTCCGGCGGCGGGACAGGTGAGCCGGCAGACATGCGTAGTAAGCTGCATGTATGCAGTTTCTACGCATGTGACATCATTAGATGCGATTTTATCGCATCTAATGATAGTCTATGGTAAATTTACGGCGTTGTGACATGCTGTGTTCTGAAAAGACGCGCCGCATGTCCATTTACGCGGGTCTGCCACCTGCGTGTTTTACCGCATAGTGGAGACGGAATTTCATGAAATCCCCTCCACTATGCTGTAACATCTGGACGCTGCGTGTTTGACCCTGTGGCTCTACGCAGCGTCAAACACGCAGCGTTTCCTGAATGTGGAAACATACCCTTAGGGTATGTGCACACGTCAGGATTTCTTGCAGAAATTTCCTGAAAAAAAACAAATTTTCTGCAAGAAATCCGCAATTTTTTTTGCGTTTTTTTCCCGTTTTTTTTAGCATTTTGCAAGCGAAATTAGCTTGCAGAATGCTAAAGTTTTCCAAGCGATCTGTAGCATCGCTTGGAAAACTGACTGACAGGTTGGTCACACTTGTCAAACATAGTGTTTGACAAGTGTGACCAACTTTTTACTATAGATGCTGCCTATGCAGCATCAATAGTAAAAGATAGAATGTTTAAAAATAATTTTAAAAAAAATGGTTATACTTACCTGCAAACAGACGATCTCCTCAGCGGCGTCCGTTCCTGTAGATGGTGTGTGTGTACAGGACCTTCGATTACGTCGCGGTCACGTGACCAATCACAAGACGGCGACGTCATCGCAGGTCCTTCACACAGAGCATCTATAGGAACAGAAGTGGCAGCGTGCACCGATGAGAGGTGGAAGGACTCCGGGGCCATCGAAGGTGAGTATATGACTATTTTTTATTTTAATTCTTTTTTTTTACCAATTATATGGTGCCCAGTCCGTGGAGGAGAGTCTCCTCTCCTCCACCCTGGGTACCAACCGCACATAATCTGCTTACTTCCCGCATGGTGTGCACAGCCCCATGCGGAAAGTAAGCAGATCAATGCATTCCTAGGTGTGCGGAATCCCCGCAATTCCGCAAATTTAATGAACATGTTGCTTTTTTTTCCGCAATGCGATTTTTTTCGCGGAAAAAAAGCAACATTTGTACAAGAAATGCGGAATACACTTTAACCCCTTAGCGACCGCCGATACGCCTTTTAACGGCGGCCGCTAAGGGTACTTAAACCACAGCGCTGTTAATTAACGGCGCTGTGGAAAAAGTCAATAGCGCCCCCCAGAGGCCGATTTTCTCCGGGGTCTCGGCTGCCGAGGGTAGCCGAGACCCCAGAGAACATGATTCGGGGGGGTTTTAACCCACCCCGCATTTGCGATCGCCGGTAATTAACCGTTTACCGGCGATCGCAAAAAAAAAAAAGCGATCTCTTTTTAATTTCTCTGTCACCGATGTGATCGCACATCGGAGGACAGAGAAAAGGGGTCCCAGGTGGCCCCCCAATACTCACCTAGCTCCCCCGATGCTCCTCGTGTCTCCCGGTGGGCGCCGCCATCTTCAAAATGGCGGGCGCATGCGCAGTGCGCCTGCCGGCCGGCACCGGGAGAATCTTTGGGGTCTCGGCTGCCGGGGGTAGCCGAGACCCCAAAGAGCATGATCGGGGTCGGTATTACCGACCCCTGTTTTGCGATCGCCGGTAATTAACTGTTTACCGGCGACCGCAAAAAAAAAAGTAAAGTGTAATTCTCTGTCCTCTGATGTGATCGCACATCAGAGGACAGAGAAATAGGGGGATTCGGGGACCCTAGCATACTCACCTAGGTCCCTGGATCCTCTTGCTGCTCCTCCTGGCCGCCGGCAGAAGAACATGGCGGACGCATGCCCAGTGCGCCCACCATCTGCCGGCCGGCAGGAGAACAGCAGTTGGGGCTAAAATTAGGGGTAGGGTTAGGGCTAGGGTTGGGGCTAAATGTAGGGTTAGGGTTGGGGCTAAATTTAGGGTTAGGGTTGGGGCTAAATTTAGGGTTAGGCTTCTTTCACACTTACGTCGGTACGGGGCCGTCGCAATGCGTCGGCCCGACATACCGACGCACGTTGTGAAAATTGTGCACAACGTGGGCAGCAGCTGTAGTTTTTCAACGCATCCGCTGCCCAATCTATGTCCTGGGGAGGAGGGGGCGGAGTTACGGCCACGCATGCGCGGTCAGAAATGGCGGATGCGACGTACAAAAAAACGTTTCATTGAACGTTTTTTTGTGCCGACGCTCCGCCAAAACACAACTGATCCAGTGCACGACGGACACGACGTGTGGCCATCCGTCACGATCCGTCGGCAATACAAGTCTATGGGCAAAAAACGCATCCTGCGGGCACATTTGCAGGATCCGTTTCTTGTCCAAAACGACGGATTGCGACGGAATGCCAAACGACGCAAGTGTGAAAGTAGCCTTAGGGTTAGGGTTGGGGCTAAAGTTAGGGCTAGGGTTGGGGCTAAAGTTAGGGTTAGAGTTGGTATTAGGGTTAGGGTTGGCATTAGGGTTACGCTTGGGATTAGGGTTAGGTTTGGGATTAGGGTTAAGGTTAGGGTTGTGATTAGGGGTGTATTGGGATTAGGGTTAGGTTTGAGGTTAGGGTTGAGATTAGGATTAGGGGTGTGTTGGATTTAGGGTTTTGATTAGGGTTATGGTTAGGGTTGACATTAGGGTTGTTTTGGGGTAAGGGTTGTGATTATGGTTAAGGTTAGTGATTAGGATTATGGATCAGGTTGGGATTAGGGTTAGGGGTGTGTTGGGGTTAGGGTTGGAGCTAGAATTGGGGGGTTTCCACTGTTTAGGTACATCAGGGGGTCTCCAAACACGACAGCCAATTTTGCGCTCAAAAAGTCAAATGGTGCTCCCTCCCTTCTGAGCTCTGCCGTGCGCCCAAACAGTGGGTTACCCCCACATATGGGGCATCAGCGTACTCGGGATAAATTGGACAACAACTTCTGGGGTCCAATTTCTCTTGTTACCCTTGTGAAAATAAAAACTTGGGGGCTACAAAATCTTTTTTGTGAAAAAAAAAAAATATTTTTTATTTTCACGACTCTGCATTCTAAACTTCTGTGAAGCACTTGGGCATTCAAAGTTCTCACCACACATCTATATAAGTTCCTTGGGGGGTCTAGTTTCCAAAATGGGGTCACTTGTGGGGGGTTACTACAGTTTAGGTATGTCAGGGGCTCTGCAATCGCAACATAATGCCCACAGACCATTCTATCAAAGTCTGCATTCCAAAAAGGCGCTCCTTCCCTTCCGAGCTCTGCCGTGCGCCCAAACAGTGGTTTACCCCCACATATGGCGCATCAGCGTACTCGGGATAAATTGGACAACAACTATTGCAGTCCAATTTCTCCTGTTACCCTTGTGAAAATAAAAACTTGGGGGCTACAATATCTTTTTTGTGGAAAAAAAAAATATTTTTTATTTTCACGACTCTGCATTCTACACTTCTGTGAAGCACTTGGGCATTCAAAGTTCTCACCACACATCTAGATAAGTTCCTTGGGGGGGTCTAGTTTCCAAAATGGGGTCACTTGTGGAGGGTTTCTACTGGTTAGGTACATCAGGGGCTCTGCAAACGCAACATAATACCCGCAGACCATTCTATCAAAGTCTGCATTCCAAAACGGCGCTCCTTCCTTCCGAGCTCTGCCGTGCGCCCAAACAGTGGTTTACCCCCACATATGGGGTACCAGCATACTCAGGACAAATTGGACAACAACTTTTGGGGTCCAATTTCTCTTGTTACCCTTGTGAAAATAAAAACTTGGGGGCTAAAAAATCTTTTTTGTGGAAAAAAAATTTTTTTTTTATTTTCACAGCTCTGCATTATAAACTTCTGTGAAGCACTTGGGCATTCAAGGTTCTCACCACACATCTAGATAAGTTCCATGGGGGGTCTAGTTTCCAAAATGGGGTCACTTGTGGGGGATTTCTACTGTTTAGGCACATCAGGGGCTCTCCAAACGCGACATGGCGTCCGATCTCAATTCCAGCCAATTCTACATTGAAAAAGTAAAACGGCACTCTTTCTCTTCCAAGCTCTGCGGTGCGCCCAAACAGTGGTTTACCCCCACATATTGGGTATCGACGTACTCAGGAGAAATTGCACAACAACTTTAGTGGTCTAATTTCTCCTGTTACCCTTGTGAAAATAAAAATTTGTGGGCAAAAAGATCATTTTTGTAGACAAAATGCAATTTTTTTTTTTCACGGCTCGACGTTCTAAACTTCTGTGAAGCACATGGGGGTTCAAAGTGCTCGCCACACATCTAGATAAGTTCCTTAAGGGGTCTAGTTTCCAAAATGGTGTCACTTGTGGGGGGTTTCCACTGTTTAGGCACATCAGGGGCTCTCCAAACGCGACATGGCGTCCAATCTCAATTCCAGCCAATTCTACATTGAAAAAGTAAAACGGCACTCCTTCTCTTCCAAGCTCTGCGGTGCGCCGTAACAGTGGTTTACCCCCACATATTGGGTATCAGCGTACTCAGGAGAAATCGCCCAACAACTTTTGTGGTCTAATTTCTCCTGTTACCCTTGTGAAAATAAGAATTTGTGGGCGAAAAGATCATTTTTGTGTAAACAAAAGCGATTTTTTATTTTCACGGCTCTACGTTATAAACTTCTGTGAAGCACTTGGGGGTTCAAAGTGCTCACCACACATCTAGATAAGTTCCTTAAGGGGTCTAGTTTCCAAAATGGTGTCACTTGTGGGGAGTTTCCACTGTTTAGGCACATCAGGGGCTCTCTAAACGTGACATGGCGTCCGATCTCAATTCCAGCCAATTCTGCATTGAAAAAGTCAAACGGCGCTCCTTCACTTCTAAGTTCTGCGGTGCGCCCTAACAGTGGTTTACCCCCACATATCGGGTATTGGCGTATTCAGGAGAAATTGCATAACAAAATTTATGGTTACATTTCTGTTTTTACACTTGTGAAAATAAAAAAAATGGTTCTGAATTAAGATGTTTGCAAAAAAAAGTTAAATGTTCATTTTTTCCTTCCACATTGTTTCAGTTCCTGTGAAGCACGTAAAGGGTTAATAAACTTCTTGAATGTGGTTTTGAGAACCTTGAGGGGTGTAGTTTTTAGAATGGTGTCACACTTCATTATTTTCTATCATATAGACCCCTCAAAATGACTTCAAATGTGATGTGGTCCCTAAAAAAAAAATGGTGTTGTAAAAATGAGAAATTGCTGGTCAACTTTTAACCCTTATAACTCCCTAACAAAAAAAAAATTTGTTTCCAAAATTGTGCTGATGTAAAGTAGACATGTGGGAAATGTTATTTATTAACTATTTTTCGTGACATATCTCTCTGATTTAAGGGCATAAAAATACAAAGTTTGAAAATTGCAAAATTTTAAAAATTTTCGCCATATTTCCGTTTTTTTCATAAATAATCGCAAGTAATATCGAAGAAATGTTACCACTAACATGAAGTACAATATGTCACGAAAAAACAATCTCAGAATCAGCGGGATCCGTTGAAGCGTTCCAGAGTTATAACCTCATAAAGTGACAGTGGTCAGAATTGCAAAAATTGGCCTGGTCATTAAGTACCAAATTGGCTCTGTCACTAAGGGGTTAAAGAATAGGCATCTGTAAGCGTTTTTTTTTTCGCGTTTTTATCACTTTTTATAGCGAAAAATACTGAACGTGTGCACATGGCCTTATAAATACTTGGAGGTCACCCAAGCGTGCTCAGAAAATCTCGAGTAACGAGTATGTTCGCTCATCACTACCTAGAACCTTGGAGTGACCCGAATTTGATGGGAGGCATCTGTCTGCGGTGTAAAATCAGTGACCCAAAGTCATTTAACCTTTTTCATAGCACCCTTTACTGACTACTTTTATAGGAAGCATCTGTCCCCACTGTGAAATCAGTGGCCCAAAGTCATTTAACCCCTTCATGCCGCGGCCCTTTTTCGTTTTTGCGTTTTCATTTTTCACTCCCCTCCTTCCCAAAGCCATAACTTTTTTATTTTTCCATCAATATTGCCATGTGAGGGCTTTTTTTTTTTTTTAACGACACCATTGGTTTTACCATATCTTGTACTAGAAAACGGGAAAAAAATTCCAAGTGCGGTGAAATTGCAAAAAAAGTGCAATCCCACGCTTGTTTTTTGTTCTAGGTTCACTAAATGCTAAAACTGACCTGATATTATGATTCTCCAGGTCATTACGAATTCATAGACACCTAACATATCTAGGTTATTTTTTATCTAAGTGGTGAAAAAAAATTCAAAAACTTTGCTAAAGAAAAAAATGCGCCATTTTCCGATATTTGTAGCATCTCCATTTTTCGTGATCTGGGGTCGGTTGAGGGCTTATTTTGTGAGAGTCGAGCTGACGTTTTTAATGATACCACTTATGTGCAGATACTTTCTTTTGATCGCCCGTTATTGCATTTCAATGCAATGTCGCGGCGACCAAAAAATCTTTTCTGGCGTTTCAAATTTTTTTCTCGCTACGCTGTTTAGCGATCAGGTTAATGCTTTTTTTATTGATAGATCGGGCGATTCTGAACACGGCGATACCAAATATGTGTAGGTTTTTATTTATTTTTTTTTATTGTTTTATTTTGGATGTGGCTAAAAGGGGGTGATTTAAACTTTTATATTTTTTCATATTTTTTAAAACATTTTTTTTTTTACTTTTGCCATGCTTCAATAGCCTCCATGGGAAACTAGAAGCTGGCACCTCTCGATCAGCTCTGCTACATAGCAGCGATCATAAGATCGCTGCTATGTAGCTGAAATGCAGGCTTGCTATGAGCGCTGACCACAGGGTGGCGCTCACAGCAGGCCAGTATCAGTAACCATAGAGGTCTCAAGGACCTCTATGGTGACCATCCGGACGCATCGCCGACCCCCGATCATGTGACGGGGGTCGGTGATGCGGTTATTTCCGGCCGCGTGGCCGGAAGCGGTAGTTAAATGCCGCTGTCAGCGTTTGACAGTGGCGTTTAACAGGTTAATAGCGGAGGGTGAATCGCGATTTCACCCGCCGCTATTGCGCGCACATGTCAGCTGTACAAAACAGCTGACATGTCGCGACTTTGATGTGGGCTTATAGCACCTGTTATGGATAATTTTGATGCATTTTTTTGTAGCTGCTTTTTAGTGTATTCACATCAGGGCACCATACTGCAATGTATTTTATTATTTTGATAATTTCTGATTGTTATTTAACTTGTAACAATGAAGAAAGAAAATTTTGCTTTCACATTGCACCCATTCCTTGGCCCTGTTGGGGCTTGCATCCGAACCTTCCGCAAAACGGGATTCAGATGTAAACACCGATGGGGCCATAGACTGTAATGGTGAGCTCTGACATGCATCATTTTTGGGAACATATGCCTACTGGAGGTGGACACTCAGACGTAGTAGACTCTATCTGAGTAGGCATACCCTCTGAAAATGATGCACGTCAGAGTGCACGTTCGCTCTGTCAGCACCATTAGGCCGGGGTCACACTAGCGAGTTATACTGACGTATCAGAGGTGCAGAAAATACGGATTGCATACGGTACAATGATTCTCTATGGCCCAGCTCCTATCTGCCGTATTTTACTGATTCGTATTATACGGTCTTCTACGGCCGTATAAAATCGCAGCATGCTGCGTTTGTCACTGTATTGCGCAAAAATCCGCCAATGAAAGTCTATGGGGGCGTGAAAAATACGGATTACACATGGACCAACAGTGTGACTTGCGAGAAATATGCAGCGGTGTTCTAGCGAAAAGCCGGCAATTCAGTGCGGTGTACAGTAAAATCACACTGACAGGTTAGAATAGAACAGATAGAATAAATGTGTACACATAGTATAGGGATATACAGTCATGGCCAAAGGTATTGACACCCCTGCAATTCTGTCAGATAATACCCAGTTTCTTCCTGAAAATGATTGCAAACACAAATTATTTGGTATTATTATCTTCATTTAATTTGTCCAAATTTAACATACAGATGCTTCTTCCATTACTAAAGAGAAATATGTAATAAAAGAAGGGATATGAGATGGTTTACTGTATGTATGTAAACCATGTCTCATATCATGTCGGGTTTCAGAAGGATATAGGAAAAGCCCGCAATTGAATTACCGGCTTTTCTGCTATCTAGTTCTGTATGATATATAAATGTATCTATATATATAATTGTCTAAGGGTTTTCCCGTCTGTCTGTCTGTCCTTGAAATCCCGCGTCTCTGATTTATCAAGGCCGCTCAGCGACGGGCACAGCATGGCGACGATTATGTCATAAAGGCTGCCTCGACCAATCAGCGACGGGCACAGTCTGCCGCGAATTCATCTCGACCAATCAGCGACGGGCACAGTATCGACGCAGATGTCATAATGGTTGCCATGGCGACGATGATGTCATGAAGGTTGCCTTGACCAATCAGCGACGGGCACAGTTTGCCGCGAATTCTGGAATCATCATTGTCCATATACTACGGGGACATGCATATTCTAGAATACCCGATGCGTTAGAATCGGGCCACAATCTAGTGTGTATATATATATATATATATATATATATATATATATGTGTCTCACTGACATATATATAGACAGTATATATGTTTTTACGATATATATAGACAGTATATATGTTTTTACGATTATTTGAGCCCATGGATCCATTGTATGTCCGTATTGCAAGCCTGCGAGAAAATCTTGCAGTACAGATGCCATACGGATTACATACGGAGGATGCCATGCGCAAAATACGCTGACACACCCTGCCTACGGAGGAGATACGGATCACTATTTTGGGGACTTTTCTGCGTATTACGGCCGTAAATAACGGACCGTATTTTCATACGCTGAGTGTGACGCCGGCCTTACAGTCTATGGCTTGTCAGCGCATACATGCAAATCTCATTTTGCAGGGATTTCAGACGCAAGCCCCGACGGGGCCACTGAACGGGTGCTTGAACACAATGGGAAAGCACTCTTAGGCCGGGATCACACACAGCGAGATACGGCCGAGTCTCGCAGGTTAAAACCAAGCTCTGGCACCGGCACTCCGATGCGGAGCGTGCGGCCACATAGCAATACATGGAGCCACACGCTCCACTCCGGAGTGCCGGTGCCAGAGCTTGGTTTTAACCTGCCAGACTCGGCCGTATCTCGCTGTAGTGTGACTCCGGCCTTAGAAACCAACTTCAGCATCATAGGGAAACATGAATTATAACGGGTTGCATGAGAGGCCTACAAACTTTAGGCTTTATGGAGTCTTAGGCTCTGTTCACATGTTTAGCAATCAGAACAGATCCAGCAGCAATGCAGTTAACAAAAAGGTTGTTCAGGCACAAAAACTTTCTGTTCGGCTTAAATACTGATTTCAACAAGATCCGTTTTTTTTACATTGAAGTCTATGGAAAACTGATCCATTAAATAGCCATCAGTTTTGTTGCATTTGAAACTGATACAGTAAGCAAAAAAAACGGATTATTTTCAAATGAAAGAAAAACTGAGGGATATTACAGATCAGTTTTACATAGAATTCAATGTAAAAAAAAATGGATCCAGTTGAAACATTTGATACCTGGACTGCTGCTGGATCTGTCCTTATGATTACTGAATATGTGAACGTAGCCTTACTGATCTATTTGAATGCTCAGAACAACTCTTAAAGGAGTTGTCCCCTTTCAGAAAATCCTAGTCCCTGGGCGAAACTCGTAAAAAAAAATCAAACAAACTGCTTTACTCATGTCATGTTAACAGCACAGCAGTCAATAACTCAATTCAGCACCTCTGAACCGGGTACTCCTTCTACACAGAGTCAGCAAGCTTAGCGATTGGCTGCAGCACTGTCGACGCGATCAGGCACCAGGAGACTGACCGGTGGACGTGTGGAGGGTGAGTAAAGCAGAGTTGTGTACAGGGGTGGACATGCAGCCGGCGCAGCTGCATCGTGCCCCGGAGGTGGAGGGGAGCCCCTGCAGGGCGGATAATAATGAGGGCCATCTGGCCTGTTTTCTCTGGCTCTGGGAGGAACCCATCGTCAGATTGCCCTCATGTGCGGCAGGGAGCGATCTCTGCCGCTCTGCTGCATACAGGAGAAAATGGCAGCAGAGCTGCAGGGATCAGTCATATGCTTCCTGCTCTGCACTGTCTGTCGGACACAGCCATGCGGCTGGATGATGTCAGCATGCAGCGTGTGCCTGTGTCAGAGATAAAGCTGTCGGCGATGATGCTGCGGGGGATCGTGCGGAGAGGTGAGTGGTGGTGTTTCATTTTTTAACAATACATTGGGGAGAGGTGAGGGAGAACAATGATTAAGGTGGTGGAGAGAGCAATGATGGAGGTGGTGGACAGGGCAATGATGGGGGTGGTTGAGAGGGCAATGATAAAGGTGATGGAGAGGGCAAAGATAAAGATGGTGGATAGGGCAATGATAGAGGGGTGGAGAGGGCAAAGATGTGGGTAGTGGAGAGGGCAATGATGGAGGTGGAGGAGAGGACAATGATGGGGGTGGTGGAGAGGGCAATGATGGACGTGGTGCAGAGGGCAATGATGTGGAGGTGCTGGAGAGAGCAATGATGGAGGTGGTGGAGAGGGCAATGATGGGAGTGGTTGATAGGGCAATGATGGAGGTTGGGTAGAGGGCAATAATGGAGGGGGCAATGATGGAGGTGGTGGAGAAGACAATGAGGAATGTGGGGGATGGGAGGAAGGGGGACTTATAATGGACTTATGAACAGGGGAAGGGGACGCTGGATATGGATGTAAAATTAATTAGGTGGTGGAGGAGGGTGCAAAGTCCCTGATAGTGTCCTCCTCCATCCCACAATTTATTGTGATGCTATCGGGGACTTAAAATTTATTGAGGAGGGGGTAAGGTGCATAGGACCCTTTATAATGAATTAAAAGGTGGGAGAAGACACTGTCAGGGACTTGTAATGAATTGGGAGGTAGCCGAGGATACTCAGTACCTGATAGCATCGTAATTAATTTGGGGGACAACGCTATCAAGGACTTATAATGAATGGCGGGGCACAGGACAGGGATTAAAGCGAACCTATCAGCAAGATTGTGCACAATTACCATATACATAGTGTCAGGTCGGCGCCGTTATACTGATTTAAAATGATACTTTGGTTGATGAAATCCGTATTGTGGTTGTTGTTTAATCTTTCAGTTTTCAGTTAATGATCTGCTTGTGCTTCGGGGCGGCCTGTGGGAGTCTTCATGTGGTGCTCTGATTAGGTATTCATAATGCAGACTGCTGACAGGAAACTGATCCCTCAATGACCTGCCCCATATTTAACTTAATGAATATCTGTTTATACTGAAGAAAAAAAAACCTGTGCTGCAGCATAATTGCATCTGTAATGTCCCAATAATAAATGTAGTTTGTTATTCAGATAGAAAAAAAAATCAGTTTTAAAATGGCGCCCACCGCACCTGCGCAGTAGCAGTTATTTGTGTATACAGGTGATCCGATAGCTGCTACTGCTCATGTGCTGGTGGCGCCATCTCTTGGAGAATGATTTTTTGTCTTCTCCAGCAAGATGGCGCCGCTGGCGCATGCGCAGTAGCAGCTGCCGGATCACATACTGTGGGTACGGAAAGTATTCATACCCCTTTCAATTTTTCACTCTGTTTCATTAATAAAAACTGAAATATCACATTGTCATACGTATTCAGACCCTTTGCTCAGACACTCATATTTAAGTTACATGCTGTCCATTTCCTTGTCGTCTTCCTTGAGATGCTCATTCATTGGAGTCCAGCTGTGTTTAATTAAACTGATAGGACTTGATTTGGAATGGCACACACCTGTCTATATACAGTCATGGCCAAAAGTATTGACACCCCTGCAATTCTGTCAGATAATACTTCGTTTCTTCCTGAAAATGATTGCAAACACAAATTCTTTGGTATTATTATCTTCATTTAATTTGTCTTAAATGAAAAAACACAAAAGAGAATGAAGCAAAACATTGATCATTTCACACAAAACTCCAAAAATGGGCCAGACAAAAGTATTGGCACCCTCAGCCTAATACTTGGTTGCACAACCTTTAGCCAAAATAACTGCGACCGACCACTTCCGGTAACCATCAATGAGTTTCTTACAATGCTCTGCTGGAATTTTAGACCATTCTTCTTTGGCAAACTGCTCCAGGTCCCTGATATTTGAAGGGTGCCTTCTCCAAACTGCCATTTTTAGATCTCTCCACAGGTGTTCTATGGGATTCAGGTCTTTTTTTCATTCAAATTAATTTTGGGCTATTCCTAGTACTTGTTTGGCCATGCAGCTTGTCCTATTGCAAGATTGTGAAGACCACAGCAGCGTTTTTTATACTTTCCCTCGTTAAATAAGATTTGGTTCAGGTGATCACCTAATCAGAAGCACATTAAGTAGAATGAGATGTACTTTGGTTGGAATTCAACTGACACTAGAATGGCTGTCAGACATGTAGAGGTGATTTTTATAAAACTGCAATGGTCTCTTATTTTTTTGCCAGAGCTGTATCTCACTAATGGAAATGCCTGTATTCAGTGAAAAATATTACAATTTAAGAGTCCTCGGTGGTTGATACCTTTTAATGGCTAACTAAAAAGATGGTAACAAATTGTGAGCTCTCAAGAGTATTCTGGTCCCTTCATCAGGCAAAGAATAACACAAAATCTGAAGAATCACATATTGATGCACAAGACACAGGAATAAAGAAGGTCTGGTAAGGTCCGAAACGTGCATTGGGGTTTGGCGCCAGAATCCTTAACATGACCCAGCCTCCTGATATGTTTCTTCGCTAGCACATGTGCCATGCAGCACACATATGCTAGTTACTTGGAAGGTTGCCACAGAGCATTGAGGGTATGTGCACACGTCAGGTTTTTTTCCTGACAAAATCCTGAGAATTCTGCCAGAAATCCGCGTTTTTTTTCGCGCGGATTTCTCGCGGAATTTGCGCGGATTTTTTGCGGATTTTTTTTTTTTTTTGGAATGTCAGTTTTGCTATGAAATCCGCAAAAAATCCGCAAAAAGAATGAGCATGTCCGTTCTTTTTGCGGAATGCGTTTTTTTTGCGGAAAAAAAACGCTAACATATGCACAAAAAATGCGGAATGCATTCTAAAAGATAGGATGCATAATGTTAGCGTTTTTTTAGCGGATTTATAGCGTTTGTATTGCGAAATTCCGCAAAAAAACGCGAAAAATCGGGACGTGTGCACATACCCTCAACCTATGTATTACTTATACTCTTAGGCTATGTGCACACGTTCAGGAATTCATGCAGAAAATTCCTGTGAAAAACCGGACATTTTCTGCATGAAATCAGGAAGAAAACCGCATGCGTTTTTTGCCGCGGTTTTGACGCGGTTTTTCCGCGGTTTTTTCCGGACACTTCCCAATGCATTTTGCAGTGGGAAATCCGCAAAAAAGATAGAGCATGTCCGGATTTTGTGCCTGATGCGTTTTTTATGCGGAAAAAAACGCATCATGTGCACAAAACATGCGGAATTCATTCTAAATGATGGGATGCTTCTTGTATGCGGTTTTTTTGCGGTTTTATAGCGTTTTTATCGGGAAAAAACGCGAAAAAACCGGAACGTGTGAACACAGCCTAAGTATTAAGGCTGTTTGCACACGTTCCGGATTTTTCATGTTTTTTCGCTATACAAAACGCGATAAAACAGCGAAAAAAATGCATCCATTAAACATCCTATTAATAGAATGAAATCTGCAATTTTTGTGCATATGTTGCGGGTTTTTTCCGCGAATAAAACACATCACGAAAAAAAACGCAGCATGTTCATTAATTTTGCGGATTTCCCGCTATTTAATGCATTGGGAAGCTCCGGAAAAAAACGCGAAAAATCCGCACAAAAAACGCATGCGGATTTCCGACGGAAAAAGTCCGGTTTTGTTCAGGAAATTTCTGCAAATAATCCTGACGTGTGCACATAGCCTTACACTATGGATTTTACAACCATGAACTCTGTACCCTTTTGATTACTTAAAAGCTGTAAACAAGCAAACATCTCAGTTTGGTATTTATACCTCTATGCTATATATTTTTTTACTATTATTCGTACCCTTTATATATACAGTAGAGGAAATAAGTATTTGATCCTTTGCTGGTTTTGTAAGTTTGCCCACTGACAAAGACATCAACAGTCTAGAATTTTAAGGGTAGCTTAATTTTAACATTGAGAGAAAGAATATCAAAAACAACAAAAAAAAAAAAACAGAAAATCATATTGTATAAATTATATACATTTGCATTTTGCAGTGAGAAATAAGTATTTGATCCCCTACCAACCATTAAGAGTTCTGGCTCCTACAGACCAGTTAGATGCTCCTAATCAACTTGTTACCTGCATTAAAGACAGTGGTCTTACATAGTCACTTTTATAAAAGACTCCTGTCCACAGACTCAAGTAATCAGTAAGACTCTAACCTCTACAACATGGGCAAGACCAAAGAGTTTTCTAAGGATGTCAGGGACAAGATCGTAGACCTGCACAAAGCTGGAATAGGCTACAAAACCATAAGTAAGATGCTGGGTGAGAAGGAGACAACTGTTGGTGCAACAGTAAGAAAATGGAAGAAATACAAAATGACTGTCAATCAACATTGATCTGGGGCACCATGCAAAATCTCACCTCGTGGGGTATCCGTGATCATGAGGAAGAGATTAACCTAAAACTATATGGGGGAATTTGTTAATGATCTCAAAGCGGCTGGGACCATAGTCGCCAAGAAAACCATTGGTTTATGGTATTTTCTATATTCTAGGTCGTTTTTTCATTATGACTATGCAGATTATCTTTGTATCTTTACTATATATATCATGACCTTTTGTATTTTGGCAGTAGCACTGGGGATGTTGTTCTATACATGTATTTTTTTTTAAGTGTTTTTATATTTTTGTATCAATAAAAGTTTTGCCTCTTTATATATAATTATATAGCGGTGTGCTCTCTTTTGGAGTGGTTCTCTCTATCCATTTTTGTGAAGAAAACCATTGGTAACACATTACGTCGTAAAGGTTTAAAATCCTGCAGTGCCCACAAGGTTCCCATGCTCAAGAAGGCACATGTGCAGGCCCATCTGAAGTTTGCCAATGAACACCTGGATGATTCTGTGAGCGATTGGGAGAAGGTGCTGTGGTCAGATGAGACAAAAATTGATCTCTTTGGCATTAACTCAACTCGCCGTGTTTAGAGGAAGAGAAATGCTGCCTATGACCCAAAGAACACCATCCACACTGTCAAGCATGGAGGTTGAAACATGTTTTTGGGGTGCTTCTCTGCTAAGGCAACATGACTACTTCACCACATAAATGGGAGAATGGATGGAGCCATGTACCGTAAAATCCTGAGTGACAACCTCCTTCCCTCCGCCAGACATTAAAAATGGATCGTGGCTGCATCTTCCAGCAAGACATTGACTCAAAACATACAGCCAAGTCAACAAAGGAGTGGCTCAAAAAGAAGCACATTAAGATCATGGAGTGGCCTAGCCAGTCTGCAGACCTTAATTCCATAGAAAACTTATGGAGGGAGTCTCCAAGTTGCCAAGCGACAGTCTTAAAATCCTAATGATTTAGAGAAGATCTGCAAAGTGGTGTGGACCAAAATTCATCCTGACATGTGCGCAAACCGCATAATCAATTACAAAAAACATCTGACTGCTGTGCTTGCCAACAAGTTTTGCCACCAAGTATTAAGTCTTGTTTGCCAGATGGATCAAATACTTATTTCTCACTGCAAAATGCAATTAAATTTATATAATTTATACAATGTAATTTTCTGGATTTTATTTTTTATATTCTTTCTCTCAATGTAAAAATTCACCTACATTTAAAATTATAGACTGTTCATGCAAGAGATCAAATACTTATTTGCCCCACTGTATATATGCCTACATATTCTAGAATACCCGATACGTTAGAATCGGGCCACCATCTAGTATATGTATATATATATATAGTTCCATATGTGTTCTTCAGATGCTGCTGGCACGCTGCATTTATAAGTCCATATTTTGTGAACTAATATGTGTTACTCTTACTATTGCTCATACTTTATCGTTTCTTCGCATATACAGTGGGTACGGAAAGTATTCAGGCCCCTTTAAATTTTTCACTCTTTGTTTCATTGCAGCCATTTGGTAAGTTCAAAAAAGTTCATATTTTTCTCAATGTACACTCTGCACCCCATCTTGACTGAAAACAAACAAAATGTAGTAATTTTTGCTAATTTATTAAAAAAGAAAAACTTAAATCTCACATGGTCATAATTATTCAGACCCTTTGCTCGGTATTGAGTAGAAGCACCCTTTTGAGCTAGTACAGCCATGAGTCATCTTGGGAACGATGCAACAAGTTTTTCACACCTGGATTTGAGGATCCTCTTCCGTGCAGATCCTCTCCAGTTCCTTCAGGTTGGATGGTGAACGTTGGTAGACAGCCATTTTCAGGTCTCTCCAGAGATGCCCAATTGGATTTAGGTCAGGGCTCTGGCTGGGCCAGTCAAGAATGGCCACAGAGTTGTTCTGAATCCACTCCTTTGTTATTTTAGCTGTGTGCTTAGGGTCTCTGTCTTGTTGGAAGGTGAGCCGTCAGCCAAGTCTGAGGTCCAGAGCACTCTGGAGGAGGTTTTCATCCAGAATCTCTCTCTACTTGGCCGCATTCATGTTTCCTTCAATGACAACCAGTCGTCATGTCCCTGCAGCTGGAAAACACCCCCATAGCATGATGCTGCCACCACCATGTTTCACTGTGGAGGGCTGCAATGATAGTTGACTTTGTAGAACTTTATCCCATCTCCCTACTGCATCTCTGGAGCTTAACCACAGTGATCTTGGGGTTCTTCTTTACCTCTCTCACAAAGACTCTTCTATGATTGCTCAGTTTGGCTGGACGGCCAGGTCTAGGAAGACTTCTGGTGGTCCCAAACTTCTTCCATTTAAGGATTATGGAGGCCTTAACCTTGAGATGATCTTGAGTACTGCAGAAATTTTGTAACCTTGGCCAGATCTGTGCCTTGACACGATTCTGTCTCTCAGCTCCTTGGCCCGTTTCTTTGACCTCATGATTTTCATTTGGTCTGACATGTACTGTGAACGGTGAGGTCTTATATAGACAGGTGTGTGCCTCTCCAACTCAAGTCCTATCAGTTTATTAAACACAGTTGGGCTCCAATGAAGGAGCAGAACCATCTCAAGGAGGGTCCATAAGGAAATGGACAGCATGTGACTTAAATATGAGTGTCTGAGCAAAGGGTCTGAATACTTATGACCATGTGAGATTTCAGTTTTTCTTTTTTATTAAATTTGAAAAAAATCTACATTTTGTTTTTTTTTAAGTCAAGATGGGGTTGGACAGTGTACATTGAGAAAAAAATGACCTTTTTAAAATTTACCAAATGGCTGCAATGAAATAAAGAGTGAAAAATTATCTACGGCTGTGGGTTCATCTGTATCAGATTAAACAATTTTTATTCTTTGTGAGCGCATTCTGTGCCACCACTCGCCCTTGTACTATTTAATAACGGCTATTTTAGTCACAATATTTTCCTGTTGTCCTGGTATTTTGAACTCGCTGTTCAAACCCGTTCTCAGTTCTCTGTCGGTTTTCACAGGAATAATTAAATAGATAAGACAGGTGACATGAAGCAGAACTATCATAATGGGAGAGTGAGAAACAGATGTTGCCTTGAATATTGGAACAGTTCATAGATAAGGAGTGTGAAAGTTTTATTATCCTGTGATTGAGGTCTGGTCCATGATTGTGATGCCCCCAACAGATCTGAAGAGCACATTGCTTAGCTGAAGTAGAAATACAGAAATCCATGCGACACATTCATTCCTGCACTGAGTGTGTCACACGTCATAAGTTTGTACTCTCAAATTTTTATGTCTCTCTGTGATTTGAGGTTACACTTTAATACAAGTAATTTCATGTCTATGATGCTGTGATCAGGGATACAAACAAGTTTGGCCACAAGTAGATCTATTTTTTATTCGGACTCCCATGACAGCACTACGAGAGAGAGGGGATCCGCCCTTAAGGAACAGGAAACCTACAGATACAAAAGGGCGGCACCTCTCCCATGCATCAGTTGGTTTCCTGTTCCTGAAGGGACTGGATCCTACGGAAGATACTAGGATTCCAGGCCGGCCGGGCCGAATTAGGTAGCGAGAGGGTCTCCTACCTCGGCCGGTGCGGGGTACCTGAAGGAGACACGGTGGCTCTGGGGGGCTGCACGGCAGTGTCTCATCAGCGTGGAGCGGTCGCCAGGGGGTGTCCGATCTCCGAAGCCGGCGCTTGGTGAGTATATTGTTTCCCTCCCTTGAGCGGCTTAGGGGAGGCTCTGAGGGGTCGGCGACATTGAGGGGGCGCCACCCGGAGTCTCGTGGCAAGTCTCGGCGTCCCACGTTGTTCACAGCACTAACAGGAAGCGCTGTGGGCCGGGGGTGACGTCGGAAGGCGGAGCCAGCTGTGACTTCCGGGTCACGGAGCTTCTGCGCATGCGCAGGAGCTCCAAGATGGCGGCGCCCACCGGAAAATGTGCGCTCATCACCCTCAGGTGTCGGCTGATCCCCTGCAGCTGCATGGGGGGAAGGGGAGCAACTGGAAACGCGGTGCAATTACGCTGGCCGAAGGAGGGGCTATATATCGGCTCCAGGTGCGCGTTCCTTGCTCCTGGTCTCCAAACTGCTTCAGATGGAGTCTGATCAGGATCAGCAGCCTCTGCTGCTGGATGAAGAACCCCAGAAGCTTATGGAGAAGGAACGTGAGAAAAGGAGCGATGGATCTGGCTGCAGAAGCTCCTCCAGACAGGGGTCTGGAGCATCAGCCAAAAAAGATCCCCCTCGTGCTTCGGTATCTCTATGGGTGTGGGCAGCCTCTGGTAAGTGATCTTCGAGAAAGTTCACTTAGTGACTAGTTTCCCCTCATATGTTTTATGCAGGGAAAGAAAAGCGTCAGTAAGGCGAAGCATAGGGAGTGTGCCATCTGCGGGGTCCCCTTGCCTGACTCACACCCTAAAAAACTATGTGACCCCTGTATCCAGCAGACGGTGAGGTCCTGGAAAGTAGGGAGGGGATATAGCATGTAGATCTTACACTCTAGTCTACCTTACTTATCCCTGTAGGTGGCAGAAGAATCCTCTTCTATGGTGACCAGTCTGAAGGAAATGGTTAGAAGGGAGGTCAAGCAATCCATTAAGGATCTTTCACAGTCAGGCTCTAAGCAGAGAACTCAGTGGGCATCTGATTCATCTGTGGATAAAGACAAGAGTGAAGAATCGGATGATTCAGCAGCATCATCTTCCTCGTCGGGGGAAGACGCTGCCCAGTTTTGTTTACCCATAGAGAGGATAGACAAATTAATAAAAGCGGTCAGAGGCACAATGGGTATAACAGAACCCAAGCCTCAGCTATCTAAGGAACAAATGATGTTCAGCGGCCTAGAACAGAGGAAGCGCAGAGTCTTTCCCCTGAATGAAAAGATACAGGAACTTATCAACAGGGAGTGGAGAAAACCGGAAAGGAAAGGCTCCTTACCACCTGCGCAGAAGCGTCGGTATCCCTTTGATGACCCAGCAGTGGGTAATTGGGAAAAGGCCCCAAAGCTGGACGCGGCAATTGCCAAGGTGGCAAAGCGATCCTCTCTCCCGTTTGAGGATATGGGTACGCTTAAAGACCCCCTGGATAGGAAAGTGGATACCTTCCTAAAAGGAACCTGGGAGATGGCAGCCGGCTCCTTAAAACCTGCGGTGGCGTCAACCTGCACGGCAAGGTCAATAATGGTCTGGCTGGACCAGTTAGAAACCCAATTAAAACAGGAGGCCTCTAGAGATTCCATACTTGCAGCGTTACCAGTAATCCAGGAGGGGGCAGCTTTTTTATCGGATGCCTCAATTGACTCTGTTAAATTGGCGGCTAGGGCAGCAGGTCTTTCTAATGCTGCGAGAAGAGCCCTATGGTTGAAATGCTGGCCGGGGGATATGCAGGCAAAAACAAAACTCTGCGCTATCCCTTGTAAGGGCGAGTATCTATTCGGACCTACCCTGGACGAACTCCTGGAGAAGGCAGGAGATGATAAGAAAAAATTTCCTAACCTTTTCAATCCATATCGTCGTCCCTTCAACAAAAGAAGGTTCAATCGGGGAGGAAGGCGGACCTTCTCACCGGGTAGGGATCGTTCCAGATGGGATGATAAGCGAAAAAGAGGCACAGGTCTCATGTTTCGCCGTAACCCGACGGAAAACAAAAAACAAGACCAATGACTGGCAATCCCGGTGGGAGGGAGACTGTCGCATTTTTCAGCAGAGTGGTCAAAAATCACAAACAGTGTTTGGATAAAAGACACTGTTTCCCATGGTCTCAGACTTGAGTTTGTCCATACCCCACGGGACAAATTCCAGTTAACACCCTGGCGCTCATCTCCCACTGAACAATTTGCCTTAGAAGAGGAAGTGAGGACTCTTTGCTCCAAAAATGTTTTGATTGAAGTGCCGTATTCTCAGGCAGGGAAAGGGTTCTACTCTCCCCTTTTCCTAATTCAAAAGCCGGATATGTCTTATAGGACCATTATAAACCTTAAGGGTCTCAATAAGTTTTTGGTGAAACATACCTTCAAAATGGAGTCCATCAATTCAACAATAAAAATGCTTTTCAACAATTGTTTTATGGTAGTAGTGGATTTGAAAGATGCCTACTATCATGTACCCATTCACGCTGATTTCCAACGATACCTAAGGGTAGCAGTACTAATGGGGGGTAGGATTCAACATTTTCAGTTCAGGGCACTCCCCTTCGGGATAACTTCTGCTCCTAGAGTGTTCACTAAAATAATCGCTGAAGTCATGGCACACTTAAGAGAATCAAACGTCCTTATAATTCCTTACTTGGATGATTTCCTCATTGTAGGGAACTCGATAGATCACTGTCTGTCACAATGGGAGGTTACTAAAGCCAAGCTAGAACACCTGGGTTGGATCATAAACTTCGAAAAATCTAAGTTACAGCCCCTAAATATTCAAAAGTTCCTGGGTCTAATGTTGGATTCAGTGACACAACAGTGTCTCCTCCCCATAGAAAAAATAGATCTAATTCAAATTTATGTGTTAAATGCAATTAATACACCTTCCATGACACTTAGGCAAGCAATGTCCCTACTTGGGTCACTCACATCTTGCATTCCAGCAGTTAAGTGGGCTCAGTTCCACACCAGATCCCTACAAAGAGAAGTCTTGTTCCATGACAGAGCCTTGGGAGGCGTGTTAAATGGGAAAATAACGTTAGAGCCAACCACGCTAGATTCCCTTAGGTGGTGGTCAGATAAAAAGAATTTATCAGCAGGGGTCCCCTGGATAGTAAATGTGTCCCGGGTGATAACCACGGATGCCAGCTCTTCAGGGTGGGGAGCCTACATGGGGGACATGGTGGTCCAGGGACAATTGGAACCCTTCACAACATTCTCATCCAACCAGAGGGAGTTGTTGGCGGTTGAATTGGCTGTTAAAAAATTCCTCATATATCTGCAGGGCCAGCACGTCAGAATTCTGTCGGACAACAGAGTTGCAGTCGCTTACATAAACCAGCAAGGGGGAACTCGTTCCGAGACATTGATGCAAATCACGGATCGATTGTTCCAGATGGCAGAGCTCAATTTTCTATCTTTGACGGCTCTCCACATCAAAGGAAAGGAAAATGTGGCAGCAGATTTCCTCAGCCGAAACATGTTAAGGCAAGGAGAGTGGTCTCTCAACGAAGACATTTTCAATCTGATCGTCTGCAGATGGGGTCAACCAGTGGTAGACCTGTTCGCCACCAGAAACAACAGAAAAGTAAAACTTTTTTGCTCGCTAAATCCCAGGGAAAATCCCTTGGCGGTGGACGCGTTTCTGATAAAATGGGATTTTCCACTGGCCTATGCTTTCCCACCACTGAACCTGATACCTCTAGTGGTGAGGAAAATCAGGGAGGATCGAGCGAAAGTCATCCTTATCGCCCCCTTTTGGCCCAGAAGAACCTGGTTTGCCTGGCTCAAGACAATGTCTGTATCGGTTCCCTGGGTACTACCAGAGATCCCGAACCTGCTTTCTCAGGGACCGATCTCCCATCCACAAGTGGCAGCACTCCATTTAACGGCGTGGAGTTTGAACGGTCACTATTAGTGGGGAAAGGCTTCTCTCCAAATTTAGTCGAGACACTCCTAAAGAGTAGAAAGCAAGTAACTACAAAAATCTACTCTAGAACTTGGAGGAAGTTCTTGTCTTGTTCAAGATTTGACATCCAAGACGGGATACCAATACAACAAATCTTAGAGTTCCTACAGAGGGGTTTCGAGTTAAAACTCTCTACTAGTACCCTTAGAGTACAGGTCTCAGCTCTGGGTGCCCTGTTTTCATGCAATATAGCAAACAATTATTGGATAGCGAGGTTTATGAAGGCAGTTAGTAGATCTAGACCGGTATATAAGGATAGGACAGTTCTATGGGATTTAAATTTAGTTCTGTCCTCTCTAACAAAACCCCCCTTTGAACCTCTGCAAGAGGCCTCAATCAAAATGTTGACACTTAAGACAGCCTTCTTGATTGCCATAACCTCAGCTCGCAGGATAGGGGATATCCAGGCGCTTTCCAGAGCTCCTCCATACACAGAAATCTTATCAGACAGAGTAGTCCTTAGACCAGACCCGGCATATCTGCCGAAGGTAGCGTCACGTTTCCATAGATCACAGGAGATAGTTTTGCCATCCTTCATTCCTAATCCCTCTAATCCTAAAGAGCAGGAGCTTCATACGTTAGACATTAGGAGATCTCTCCTTCAGTATATCTCAGATACTGATAATTGGAAGAAAGATGGAGCACTGTTTCTTTCATTCCAAGGTCCAAGGAAAGGATTTAGAGTGTCAAAATATTCACTAGCCAAATGGATTAGGGAAACTATATCTCTAGCTTACACAGCAGGTGGGGGGCCAGCTCCGCAGAATCTAAAGGCACATTCCACCCGGGCCATGGCGTCATCCTGGGCAGAGAGATCTGGAGTGTCAGTGGAGCAAATATGTAAGGCGGCCACTTGGTCATCTCCTTCCACTTTCTTTAAACACTATCGGTTGGATTTGGGGTCCTCCTCTGATCTCTCCTTTGGGTTAAGGGTGCTACAGACTATAGTCCCTCCCTAAGGTAGCTTACATCTCTGTAAATCTCTCGTAGTGCTGTCATGGGAGTCCGAATAAAGCATTAAGCTACTTACTGGTAGCGGCATTTTTCGGAGGCCCATGACAGCACCCTTAGTTCCCTTCCTATTCACGTGGGGGTAGCACTTCCTGATATGTAAATAGTGTAGTATGTAAATCTCACATATGGTGTCTGGTTACAATATAGTAGATTATTTTTTGGTTTCCAAATGTATATAATGTATATAATGTATGTTTGTGTACCACTAACCGCGGTAGTCCTCTCAGGCTCTGAAATACAACTGATGCATGGGAGAGGTGCCGCCCTTTTGTATCTGTAGGTTTCCTGTTCCTTAAGGGCGGATCCCCTCTCTCTCGTAGTGCTGTCATGGGCCTCCGAAAAATGCCGCTACCAGTAAGTAGCTTAATGCTTTCCCCCTTTATTATGTGGCGATGAGAATTCATCCTTGTTTTAAGTAAATCTATTCCTGGGCTGGTGGGAGGAAACCGTGGTCTGAGAAGAGGAAGATGCTTAGTAGAATCTGTGTATCGGACTCTGGGCCAGATACATCGACGACATCTTCGTTCTGGTCTGGAGGATGATTTTCAGCAGTTTGTGGATACCCTTAATAACAATCAAATAGGTCTCAAATTCACCTATGAATGCCACACACAAAACATTACGTTCCTCGATTTAACGAGAGCGAGATGGTAGCTTGGGAATCTGTACATACCGCAAACCCATGGCCACCAGTAGCCTCCTAAAGTCGGAAAGTCATCAGTCACTGCGACTGGGGTATATATAAGGGTCAGTTTCACCACATTAGAAGGATGTCTTCGGGTACGGACATGTTCAGACAACAAGCTAATGACCTTTATTGTAGGTTTCGTGACAGTGGATATCCACACCAGGTCCTTGATAGATCCTATTCACACACTCAAAACACTGAAAGACTATCTCTCCTTAATAATCCAAAAGTGAAAGAAGGTTCCCATACCAGTATCACTAGAATGATTGGAACATTTGACAATCAAGCAGAAAAGATATACCAGACCTTCAGGAAACACTGGGGGATCGTCTTAGCAGATTCAAACTTGAAGGATCTAATTTCACCAACACTAAGCATTATATATAGAAAAGGAAGATTGATCGGGGATCGATTGGTGCACAGCTTACAGCAGTGTTCCCCAACTTCAGTCCTCAAGAGCCACCAACAGGTAAAGTTTTCAGTATTTCCTCAGTATTGCACAGGTGATAATTGCAGAACCTACAAAGGCAATAATTCCATCACCTGTGCAATACAAAGGAAATCCTGAAAACATGACCTGTTGGTGGTTCTTGAGGACTGGACTTGGGGAACACTGGCTTACATTATATCATAGACTTATGAGACTGGGGACCTGGTTGTATAGGAAGCCATGTGGTTCTTTCAAATGTAACTGTAGCAGATGTGATTGGATGGTCACTGCTAAAACTTTTAAAAGTGCATCTACTGGAAAGGTATTCTTTATTAGGGACTTTGGCATTTGTACAACATCCTGTGTTGTCTATAAGGCTACCTGTACATGTCCTAAGTATTATATAGGGGGAAAAAAACATAGCTAAGGAAAAGGGTAGCAGAACACCTGGAAGATATAAGGAATAAACGAGACACACCGGTTGCATGCCATATCAATTCAGTACATGAAGGACTGTTAAAGGACACCTCGTTCTGTATGATTGAATTGATTAAGTCCAAAACCAGGGGGAGGGGGGTAACCTGGATAAACTTATCCTTGGGAGAGAATCTGAATAGATATTCAGGATGCAGTGCTGGTCCCCTAAAGGACTCAATGAGCAGTTATCCTATGCCTGCTTTCTTTTGCAGATTCTGCGTAATAGGCAGAGTAATGGGAGTCCTCTCTATTACTAAATAAAGATGCCATGTACCACAGCACAATCATCACTCAATTGATGGCTATATTCAATACATAAGGTATCCTATATGTATCTAACACATATATTGATATCCTATACACTGCTTCTACATGTAATAGTAAGGGTACATCTCTGGTAAAGGAATCCTTTCACCACATATGTGCATTTAGTGAGGGTTTACTCTGTCCTGTTTATTGGACAATGAGAAGGTTTGGAGGCATGGCTTATCACATATTTATGCACGCATAATTGATGCATCAAGCTGAAGCGGCATATCCCTTCTCCAGCATCTGCAGTAAGAAACCTCCTCTACTATGTACGAGGACATCATCCGTGGGGTGTGGTGGCATCCACCCCCAGAGTGCCATCTATATAACACCACACAGTATCAGTATAAGGGCAACCACAACCAACATATAGATAGAAACCAGGTAGGACACCAAGCATGAAGTAGGTATAAAATGCCTTTATTATGTACAATTGGCAAATATATGTATTTTTTAATAAATCATAATTTATATAGATATAAAGATATGAACTAAAAATGAAGCAATATTTATATAAATATATAAAAAGGAAGATGGTAAAGACTGACCCCAAAATATATTCATATACAAAGTAGGTGCTACCCCTAAAGATATATATGACCACAAAACAATATTTAAAATATATCCAAAAAATACCAATATATCCCGAATGAAAAAATGAAAGTGACTAAAAAAACTGAAAAAATATATTAAATATATAAAACTAAAAAAATAAAAATGGGAAGCCAAAGGCAATGTATATGATAAACCGCACAATCTAAAGTGCAACGTGCCAGTCTCTCAATAAATATATGAAAAAGTGCACAGTGAAAAAAGCTTATGACAAAGTATTAGTCATACAGGGTTGTATGAAATAAGGTGCTAAATGGGGTGTGCAAAATTGCAAAAGAATAAAAAATGCACAAGATGGCGGTATAAGTAGCCTGAGGTAGACAATACAATATAAACGTGTGAAATAAGGTGCTAAATGAAGTAGTGCAAAAGTTTGCAAGCAAGGTGCACAAAATGACGGTATATATAACCTGAAAAAGGGATAGTACAGCCAAAGACTATGTGTTGGTGTCAGCAACAATTACTGCTGAGACACGAAAAATGGTTCTGGAGAGAGTGCAACAAGGAAATCACACTGCAATATATGGTTAATGGTGGGAGCGCACTATACCTTTAATTCAAATAACCAGGGTCAGCCAAGTCCTCGTGGAAACACACCCCGACGCGCGTTTCGGATTGTAGTCCTTCGTCAGGGCGTGGCTATTGGGGTGCAGGAGTGCTTAATATATGGTACCCTAATCTAGTGCCACGGCCCGGGTGTAGGCGGCGCATGCGCAGTCCCTTCGCTCCGGAACTTCCGCCGTCCGCGTCACGCAGCCGGACGTACGGGGGCAGAGTACCCAACGTCTCCATAGCTACGAGGACGCGACGCGGCCGAGTCCCCTCACGCCGTCCGGGCATGCGCACCACCAGAGGTCGCGTCTAGAGTAAGTGCAGTAGGAGAAAATAGCCAATCGCAGCTGCGAGAGGCTAGGGAATGGTACCTGCATGTGGGCTGAACGCAAGTGAACAGGTAGAGAATGAGCATATCTATACCTTTGTAAAGGCCATAGCAGCACATATGGACATAGCTCTGGGGAGAACTAAATAGTAAATCAAGGGATATTAACCCCACAAATCAGGATCAACAGTTAAAAGATGATGCTACAGACTACTATTGGGTCAGCTGAAATGAAAGCCAATGGATAAATCTGCCACTATATAAAGAGAATTATTATTATAAAGAGATAATATTTGGATGTATATATAAAAATACATATATATATATACCTAAGCCACAATAGATACTGGTTTAGCACTGTGAGGGAAAAACAATAATTACTAAGATTGGTTAACCCCAGGTGGACCACTGCAGCAAAAACTACAAAATAGAAAGAAAAAGTAAAGAATGATCTAAATACTACTGAATGGCACGGGAATCTTATTAACCTAGAGGAAAGAGGATAATATGGGAACCTATACTGTATATGTGCGTATAATTGCAACTGATATGCTGTACGATGCTATAAATGTAGCAAGTTAGAATACAATACTGCACAGTCATGTAAACTACCGTGACAAAAATATATATTACAAGCATGTATGTACATATAGTATGTCATATACAATTCTTCTACAGAACAATATGTCCAATCCAAATTAGAATAGGCTTCCCTCCTCCGACCAAGAAAACTTCCAGATAAACGACACATCAGCAGCAAGGAATCAACAAGAAGTGCATAATCAGGTAAGTAGATCACTAAAATATGTATCATTAAATAGCCTGAGCTTCGGGTGCATAAGCAGACATCATCCGGGCGGCATCGCAGCACCCGTCTCTGGAGTGAGGTCACTATATCACATGACATAGTATCGTTTTCATGGTCTGAACTACGAGCACAAAAGTGGATGTCATCCCTGTGGGGCGTGGTGATGACCGCTACCGGAGTGACTCCATTGGATCATATGATACGGCACCATCTTTGTGACCTCTACTACATATGTTCATGTAGGTGTATTATACCTTTGGTAACATTGGGGACACAATGTATGTAAATCAATGAGGGGGCGCGCATATCTGGGATCTTGATCCGATACCTATAATAATTAAACTCTGCATATGGCTACCACCACACATGCTAGGATGATGATATTATAACACATCAATGCTTGTTTCTTCTATGAAATGATCTACAATGACATCCCTTGTGATGACATGACTTGATAAGCACCAGATTGGTCTCCTGATGAACCATAAGGAAATGCATTGAGGCAATTTTGGCGATATGATAAGTGCTATATCTAATTTTGTTATGAGTCATATTGATTTGAATCTGTATTGAATCTACATTCATATTTACATTGGATTTACCCCTTACATTTACCTGAAGGAGACATATTGAGATGTTTTTTTTATATAATTTAGGGTCTAGTGAATACAATCTGACCTGCTATATGCCTTTCCACTCTTTCATTTCTTTACCATAAGGGCCTTAAAGAGATACGGTCGAAACAATTAGTGGCACAGTGTGAATGCTATCTGAATATAGTTGCCACAATCTACAAGAATGGCATAATGTAGATACCACTGAACTAACTTGCAACAACTAAGAACAAGGATATATACCCATGTTCCAAATTATGCAAATTGGATTTAAGTGTCAAAGATTTAATTGTTTTATTTTTCAAATAAACTCGTGGATGGTATTGTGTCTCAGGGCTCAATGGATCACTGACATCAATCTTAAACACATGTGATAATTGGTTTTCCAGCTGATTCTAATTAAAGGAAAACTACTTAAAAATGATGTTCCACATTATTAAGCAGGCCACAGGTTTCAAGCAATATGGGGAATAAAAGGTATCTCTCTGCTTCTGCAAAAGCGTTAAATAGTGCAATGCCTTGGACAAGGTATGAAAACATTAGATATTTCACGAAAACTTAAGAGTGATCATCATACTGTGAAGAGATTTGTGACTGAAACAGAGCACAGAGTTTATGCAGATAAAGGCATAATGAGGAAGGTTTCTGCCAGACAAATTAATTGGATTAAGAGAGCAGCTACCAAAATACTATTACAAAGCCTCTGGAGTCCCCCGAACCTCAAGGTGTAGGATCCTTCAAAGGCATGCTGTGGTGCATAAACCTACTGTTCGGCCACACAAAGTGTTCACAAGCAGAAACGATTGCAGTGTGCCCAGACCTACATGAAGACAAATTTTCAAACAGTCTTTGTTTACTGATGAGTGACGAGCAACCCTGGATGGTCCAGATGGATGGAGTAGTGGATGGTTGGTGGATGGCCACCATGTCCCAACAAGGCTGCAACGTCAGCAAGGAGGTGGAGGAGTCATGTTTTGGGCCAGAATCATGGGGAAAAAGCTGGTAGGGTCCTTCAAGGTTCCTGAAGGTGTGAAAATGTGCAAAGTACACAGGGTTTCTGACTGATAACTTTCTTCCATTGTATAAAAAGCAGAAATGTGCCTTCAGGAGCAAAATCATCTTCATGCATGACAATGCACCATCTCATGCTGCAAAGAATACCTCTGAGTCATTGGCTGCTATGGGCATAAAAGGAGCTAAACTCATGGTGTGGCCACCATCTTCCCCTGACCTCAACCCTATAGAGAACCTTTGGAGTAACATCAAGCAAAAGATCTATGAGGGTGGGAGGCAGTTCATATCAAAACAGCAGCTCTGGGAGGCTATTCTGACTTCATGCAAATATATACAATCAGAAAGTCTCCAAAAACTCACAAGTTCAATGGATGCAAGAATCGTGGTGGTGATATCAAAGAAGGGTTCCTATGTTAACATGTAACTTGGCCTGTTAAGATGTTTTTGAGTTAAATAGCTTTTTGTTCAGTGAATGCTGCAAATTCCATAAATGAGCATTTTCAGTTCTTTAACCCCTTCACCCCAAAGCCTGTTTTCACCTAAGTGACAGGGCCAATTTTTACAATTCTGACCACTGTCACTTTATGAGGTCATAACTCGTAAACGCTTCAACGGATCCTGGTGATTCTGACACTGTTTTCTCGTGACATATTGTACTTCATGATAGTGGTAAAATTTCTTCGATATGACTTGCATTTATTTGTGAAAAAAACAAAAATTTGTCGGAAATTATGAAAACTTAGCAATTTTCAAACTCTTAGTTTTTATGCCCTTAAATTAGAGAGTTATATCACATAATATAGTTAATAAACAACATTTCCCACATGTCTGCTTTACATCAGCACAATTTTGGAAACATAATTTTTTTTTTGTTAGGACGTTATAAGGGTTAAAAGTTGACCAGCGATTTCTCATTTTTGCAACAAAATTTGCAAAACCATTTTTTTACGGACCACCTCACACTTGAAGTGACTTTGAGGGGTCTATATGACAGAAAATGCCCAAAAGTGACACCATTCTAAAAACTGCACCCCTCAAGGTACTCAAAACCACATTCAAAAAGTTTATTAACCCTTCAGGTGCTTCACAGGAATTTTTTGAATGTTTAAAAAAATTGAACATTTAACTTTTTTTTCACAAAATTTTTACTTCAGGTCCAATTTGTTTCATTTTACCAAGGGTAACAGGAGAAATTGGACCACAAAAGTCGTTGTACAATTTGTCCTGAGTACGCCGATACCCCATATGTGGGGGTAAACCACTGTTTGGGCACATGGCAGAGCTCGGAAGGGAAGGAGCGCCATTTGACTTTTCAATGCAAGATTTGCTGGAATTGAGATCGGAGCCCATGTCACGATTGGAGAGCCCCTGATGTGCCTAAACAGTGGAAACCCCCACAAGTGACACCATTTTGGAAAGTAGACCCCCTAAGGAACTAATCTAGATGTGTGGTGAGCACTTTGAACCTCCAAGTGCTTCACAGAAGTTTATAATGTAGAGCCGTAAAAAAAATTTTATATTAATTTTCACAAAAAATTATCTTTTTGCCCCAAATTTTTTATTTTCCCAAGGGTAACAGGATAAATTGGACCACAAAAGTTGTTGTGCAATTTGTCCTGAGTACGCCGATACTTCATATATGGGGATAAACCACTGTTTGAGCGCATGGCAGAGCTCGGAAGGGAAGGAGTGCCATTTGACTTTTCAATGCAAAATTGGCTGGAATTGAGATCGGACGCCATGTCGCATTTGGAGAGCCCCTGACGTGCCTTAACAGTGGAAACCCCCCACAAGTGACCCCATTTTGGAAAGAAGACCCCCATAAGGAACTTATCTAGATATGTGGTGAGCACTTTTAACCCCCAATTGTTTCACTAAAGTTTAGAATGTAGCATTGTGAAAATTAAAACATCATTTTTTCTTTCCACAAAATGATGTTTTAGCCCGCAATTTTTTTTCCCAAGAGTAACAGGAGAAATTGGACCACAAATGTTATTGTCCAATTTGTCCTGAGTACGCTGATACCCCACATGTGGGGGTGAACCACCGTTTGAAATGCAGACTTAGATGGAATGGACTGCAGGTGTGATGTTGCATTTGCAGAGCCCCTGATGTGCCGAAACAGTGGAAACCCCCCACAAGTGACCCCATATTGGAAACTAGACCCCCCAAGGAACTTATCTAGATGTGTTGTGAGAGCTTTGAACCAACAAGTGTTTCACTACAGTTTATAACGCAGAGCCGTGAAAATAAAAAATATTTTTTTTCCACGAAAATGATATTTTAACCCCCACGTTTTTATTTTCCCAAGGGTAACAGGACAAATTAGACCCCAAAAGTTGTTGTCCAACTTGTCCTGAGAACGCTGATACCCCATATGTTGGGGGAACCACTGTTTGGGTGCACGGCAGAGCTTGGAAGGGAAGGAGCGCCATTTGAAATGCAGACTTAGATGGATTGGTCTGCAGGCGTCATGTTGCATTTGCAGAGCCCCTGATGTGCCGAAACAGTGGAAACCCCCAATTATAACTGAAACCCTAACCCTAACCCTAATGGGAAAATGGAAATAAATACATTTTTTTACATTTTATTATTTTTCCCTAAGTAAGGGGGTGATGAAGGGGGGTTTGATTTACTTTTATAGCGGGTTTTTTTGGCGGATTTTTATGATTGGCAGCTGTCACACACTAAAAGACGTTTTTTATTGCAAAAAATAGTTTTTGCATCACCACATTTTGAGAGCTATAATTTATCCATATTTTGGCCCACAGAGTCATGTGAGATCTTGTTTTTTGCGGGACGAGTTGACGTTTTTATTGGTAACATTTTCGGGCAGATGACATTTTTTGATCGCTTTTTATTCCGATTTTTGGGAGGCGGAATGAACAAAAACCAGCAATTCCTGAATTTCTTTTAGGGGGGGCGTTTATACCGTTCCGCGTTTGGTAAAATTGATAAAGCAGTTTTATTCTTCAGGTCAGTATGATTACAGCGATACCTCATTTATGTAATTTTTTTTATGTTTTGGCGCTTTTACACAATAAAAACTATTTTATATAAAAAAATAATTGTTTTTGCATCACATTATTCTGAGAGCTATAACTTTTTTATTTTTCTGCTGATGATGCTGTATGGCGGCTTTTTTTTTGCGGGACAAGATGACGTTTTCAGCGGTACCATGGTTATTTATATCCGTCATTTTGATCGTGTGTTACTCCACTTTTTGTTCGCCTGTATGATAATAAAGCAATGTTTTTTGCCTTGTTTTTTATTTTTATTTTTTGCGGTGTTCACTGAAGGGGTTAACTAGTGGGATAGTTTTATAGAGCGGGTCGTTACGGACGCGGCGATACCAAATATGTGTACATTTATTATTTTTTTTTAATTTACATAAATAAATGATTTATTGGGAAATGTTTTTTTTTTTTTTTATTATTTGGGGTTTTTTTTATATTTTTTACACATTCTATTTTTTTTTTTTTTAACTTTCTAACATTGTCCCAGGGTGGGACATCTCTGTATTAGATCAGATCGTTGATCTGACACTGTGCATAGCACACTGTCAGATCAACGATCTGACATGCAGTTTAGCTGGCTTTCCAGCGCCTGCTCACAGCAGGCGCCGGCTAGCCAGGTCATTTCATGACCCGGAAGGAGTCCGGCGGCCATCTTGGATCCGGGGACTCCTTCCGGGTCACCGGAGCAACGCGATCTCATTGCGTTGCTCCGGTGGGAGAGCGCAGGGAGCCCCCGTCCCTGCGCGATCCCCCTCTATGCCGCTGTCACTACTGACAGCGGCATCAGAGGGGTTAAATGCCCGCGATCGGCGATAGCGCCGATCGTGGGCATTGCTGCGGGGTGTCAGCTGTTATATACAGCTGACACCCGCACCCGATCACCGCGGCGCTCAGCGCGAGACCGCGGTGATCGGTGCGCCGTACTAGTACTGCTGCTGGCACAAATGCAGTGCCGGCAGCGCAGTACTAGTACGGCGCGTGGCGCGAAGGGGTTAAAACATCAAATGTTTAGAAATTCTACAGTGCCTAATAATTTGGAACAGTGCATTTTGAGTTTTTATTCATTTTGGAGATTATACTGTTATCATTGGAAGGTTTCTTCGAAAAAATTTGATGTATACTCTAACGGGTGATGACTTTTATTAGACTGACTGTCATTTGCACCTACCATTTAGGAAAATCTGAGTAAATGTAATTTGCATAATAATTTGGAACATGGTGTACAGGTGCTTCTCACAAAATTAGAATATCATCAAAAAGTTAATTTATTTCAGTTCTTGAATACAAAAAGGGAAACTCATTATATAGAGTCATTACAAACAGTGATCTATTTTAAGTGTTTTTCTGTTAATGTTGATGATTATGGCTTACAGCCAATGAAAACCCAAAAGTCATTATCTCAGTAAATTAGAATACTTTAGAACAGTGATGGCGAAACTTTTAGACCAAGTGCCCAAACTATTATTTAAAACCCACTTATTTATCGCAAAGCGCCAACACGGCAATTTAACCGGAATACTGAGGTTTTAGATTAGAAAAACAACTCCTACATTAGCACGCTATAGCATCTATAGCAAAGAGCTTGTAACCCTTCAACCCTTAGACCACCTCAAATCTGCGACATGTGCCCGCAATAGGCGCAGGCGGAATCGCAATCTAGTTAAATGCTGCTGTCAAACTGACAGCTGCATTTAACAAGCGCTTCCGGCCATGGGCCATCGGCCAGAAATGCGCGCACCACTGACCCCTACCAAGTGATCGTGGGTCAGCTGTGCATCAGCATGACAACCAAAGGTCTCCTTGAGACCTCTATCGTTGTTGATGCCAGATTGCTGTGAGCTCCCCCTTTGGTCGGTGCTCATAACAATGCAGTAATTCTACTACATAGGGGCGATCTGAGAATCGCCTCTATGTAGCAGAGCCGATCAGGCTATGCCAGCCTCTAGCCTCCCATTAAGGCTATGGAAGCATGGCAAAAGTAAAAAAAAAAAAAAAGTTTTTAAAAATATGAAAAAAATAAAAAAAATGTAAAAGTTCAAATCACCCCCTTTCGCCCCATTAAAAAAAAAAAAAAAAAAATCAAACATACACATATTTGGTATCGCCACGGTCAGAATCGCCCAATCTATCAATAATAGAAAGAATTAACCTGATCGCTTAGCGGTGTAGTGAGAAAAAAAAATTCAAAAAGCAAGAATTACGTTTTTCTGGTCACTGCGACATTGCATTAAAATGCAATAACGGGCAATCAAAAGAACGTATCTGCACCAAAATGGTATCAATAAAAACATCAGCTTGGCATGCAAAAAATAAGCCATCACCCAACCAGAGATCACGGAAAATGGAGATGCTAGGTGTATCGGAAAATTGCGCAATTATTATTTTTTTTCTTAGCAATGTTTGGATTTTTTTTACCACTTAAATAACTTAGACATGTTTGGGGTCTATGAACTCGTAATATAAACATAAGAATGAATGACCTCGGGGAGATCAAAACATCCAACACCGCGGAGACACCATCACGTGTTTCTCAACACAGTGATCCAGATGAGGGGAAAACACCCAGAAACAGCTGTCTGTGGATGGATACCATGTTTTGGCATAGGTGGTTTTCCTTTTTGGATGCTGCCCTTCCCGTGGTTGTTCCTTCCCGGTGAAAGACCTGGCTATTCATTGCTTGCGTTGAGAAACACGTGATGGTGTCTCTGCGGCTTTTCTACATGCATATGAACTCGTAATGACCTGGAGAATTATAATGGCAGGTCAGTTTTAGCATTTAGTGAACCGGGCAAACAAGCCAACAAAAGTGTGGGATTGCACTTTTTTTTTGCAATTTCACCCCACTTGAAACTTTTTTCCCCGCTTTCTAGTACACGAAATGGTAAAACCAAAGGTGTCGTTCAAAAGCACAACTCGTCCTGCAAAAAATAAGCTTTCACATGGTCATATTGACGGAAAAATAAAAAAGTTATGGCTCTGGAAAGGAGGGGAGTGAAAAAAGAAAAATCGCAAACCGCTTCGGTCATGAAGGGGTTAAGCACGGGATGTCAAACTAAATAGAGGGCCAACAAAGTGCTTGATACAGTATTATGGCCCCACATGATGCTCCATACTGTATAATGGCCCCACATGATGTCCCATACTGTATAATGGCCCCACATGATGTTCCATACTGTATAATGGCCCCACATGATGCTCCATACTGTATAATGGCCACACATAATGCTGCATACTGTATAATGGCCCCACATGAAGCTGCATACTGTATAATGGCCCCACATGATGCTCCATACAGTATAAAGGCCCCAGATAGTGCTCCATACAGTATAATGGCCACACATGATGCTGCATACAGTATAATGGCCACACATGATGCTCCATACTGTATAATGGCCCCACATGATGATCCATACAGTAAAATGGCCACACATGATGCTGCATACAGTATAATGGCCACACATGATGCTCCATACTGTATAATGGCCCCACATGATGCTCCATACTGTATAATGGCCCCACATAGTGCTCCATACTGTATAATGGCCCCACATGATGTCCCATACTGTATAATGGCCCCACATGATGTTCTATACTGTATAATGGCCACACAATGCTGCATACTGTATAATGGCCCCACATGAAGCTGCATACTGTATAATGGCCCCACATGATGCTCCATACAGTATAAAGGCCCCAGATAGTGCTCCATACAGTATAATGGCCACACATGATGCTGCATACAGTATAATGGCCACACATGATGCTCCATACTGTATAATGGCCCCACATGATGATCCATACAGTATAATGGCCACACATGATGCTCCACACTGTATAATGGCCCCACATGATGCTGCATAGTCTAATGGCCACAAATAGTGCTGCATACTTTAGTGGCCCAACATGATGCTCCATACAGTATAATGGGCCCACATGATGCTGCATACAGTATAATGGCCCCACATGATGCTCCATACTGTATGTCTCCACATGATGCTCTATTGTATTATGGCCCCACATGATGCTACACACTTAATAATGACCCCACATAGTGCTACATACAGTATAATGGCCCCACATGATGCTCCATACTGTATAATGGCCACACACGATGCCCCATACTGTATAATGGCTCCACATGATGCTGCATACAGTATATTGGCCGCACATGATGCTGCATACAGTATAATGGCCCAACATGATGCTGCATACTTCCTTCAACCTTAATAACTATGTATAATGGCACATGATGCTGCATACTATATAATGGCCCCATATATTCTTCCATGCAGTATAATGGCCCCACATGATGCTCCATACTGTATAATGGCCTCACATAGCACTCCATACAGTATAATGTCCACGCATAGTGCTCCATACAGTATAATGACCACACAGTGCTCCATACTGTATAATGGCCACACATGCTGCATACTGTACAATGGCCCCACATGATGCTGCATACGGTAAAATGGCCCCACATGATGCTCTGTACTGAATAATGGCCCCATATACTGCTCCATGCTGTATATTTGCCTCAAATTAAAAAACCTACACACCCCTGCCTGTCCCAACGCTGATCTGGTCTCTTAATATATAAGTCCTACCTGTGGGCACATGCACCATCTCAGCAATAACGCTGCTGTCACTCTTATCAGCCCATGCACACACTGATGGAACAGCGCGTGCCATACATTCGCGCCCCCACTGCTTCATAACACCAGCTTGAAAAATTATTTGTTGGCCAACTGAAATGTATGTTCACTAAATGCACTCAATACTTGGTTGGGTCTTCTTTTGCATCAATTACTGCATCAATATGGCATGGCATTGAGGCGATCAGCCTATGGCACTGCTGAGGTGTTATGGAAGCCCAGGTTGCGTTAAAGTTTTTTTTCTTGGCTGTGATCAGTCTTTTTTCTTAAGACAACATAAATATATTTATCCTTGTACACACGGGGTTTGTTGTTTTGGTGTATTTTAATTCTACAACCCCTGGCAAAAATTATGTAATCATCGGCCTTGGAGGATGTTCATTCAGTTGTTTAATTTTGTAGAAAAAAAGCAGATCACAGACATGGCACACAACTAAAGTAATTTCAAATGGCAACTTTCTGGCTTTAAGAAACGCTAAAAGAAATAAAGAGCAAAAAATGTGGTCGTCAGTAACGGTTACTTTTTTTTTAACCAAGCAAGGGGAAAATTATGGAATCACTCAATTCTGAGGAAAAAATTATGGAATCATGAAAAACAAACAAAAAAACACTCAAACATCAGTAGTATTTTGTTGCACCACCTCTGGCTTTTGTAACAACTTGCAGTCTCTGAGGCATGGACTTAATGAGTGTGAAACAGGACTCTTCATCAATCTGGCTCCAACTTTCTCCGATTGCTGTTGCCAGATCAGCTTTGCAGGTTGGAGCCTTGTCATGGACCATTTTCTATAACTTCCACCAAATATTTTCAATTGGATTGAGATCCGGACTATTTGCAGGCCATGACATTGATTTTAAGTGTCTTTTTTTCAAGGAATATTTTCAATTTTTGCTCTATGGCAGGATGCATTATCATCTTGAAAAATGATTTCATCGTCCCCAAACATCCTTTCATTTGATGGGATAAGAAAAGTATCCAAAATATTAACATAAACGTGTGCATTTATTGAAGATGTAATGACAGCCATCTCCCCAGTGCCTTTACCTGACATGCAGCCCCATATCAATGACTGGAAATTTGCATGTTCTCTTCATTGGAACGGCACCAAACAAAAGTTTCAGCATCATCACCTTGCCCAATGCAGATTTGGGATTCATCACTGAATATGACTTTCATCCAGTCATCCACAGTCCACAATTGCTTTTCCTTAGCCCATTGTAACCTTGTTTATTCTGTTTAGGGGTTAATGATGGCTTTCATTTAGCTTTTCTGTATGTAAATCCCATTTCCTTTAGGGGGTTTCTTACAGTTCGGTCACAGACATTGACTCCATTTTCCACCCATTCGTTCCTCATTTGTTTTGTTGTGCATTTCCGGTTTTGGAGACATATTGCTTGAAGTTTCCAGTCTTGATGCTCTGATGTCTTCCTTGGTCTACCAGTATGTTTGCCTTTAACAACCTTCCCATGTTGTTTGTATTTGGTCCAGATTTTAGACACAGCTGACTGTGAACAACCGACATCTTTTGTAACATTGCATGATGATTTACTCTCTTTTAAGAGTTTGATAATCCTCTCCTTTGTTTCAATTGACCTCTCTAGTGTTGGAGCCATGATTCATGTGAGTCCACTTGGTGCAATAGCTCTCCGAGGTGTGATCACTCCTTTTTAGATGCAGACTAACGAGCAGATCTAATGTGATGCAAGTATTTTTGGGTATGAAAACTTACAGGGTAATTCCATATATTTTTTCCTCAGAATTCCTCATACTTGATTAAAAAAGTAACCATCACTGACTACCACATTTTTTGTTCTTGATTCACAGATCACATGTCTGTGATCTGATTTTTTTCTACAAAATTAAACAACTGAATGAACTGAGTGATTCCATAATTTTTGCTAGGGGTTATAATAAAAATCGAATTTTTAAGGGAATATATGGTCACTTGTTTTTGCCCTGTCTTCCCTATGTACAGACCCCCAGTTGGACATTTGGTCCATATAATTAAGTACACTACATTAGATGTTATACAGCTGAAAGTACCTGGAATTTTGAAATCCTGATAGTTGGGGGGGATATGTAAATAAAGATTGTAATAGGGCATCTTTTTGTAGTAAAGGTTGTAATTTCTGTGCAGCTCTCCTTAGCACATCCAGATTTGGATTGTAGGTGACTATTAGAGGCACCTGGTTGCTTTCTTGTTTAAGTTTTGTAATGTAGGAAATGATTCCTTGGTATTCTGATGACTCTTGCAATCTCATTTTCAATTGTTTTTGGATGGTAGACCTGGTTCAGAAAGGTCTTTTTGAGGCCACCAAGATGTATGTTTGTTTATATGATTGTAACATTTAAAAAAAAATTGTTGATGTTTAATTGAGCAAGTTTCTTAAGAAGTGGCTTTAGTTTGATGTGGTACCTTCTGGTATCCTAGATGTTGATACAGGAAAAATATATATATCTTTGTACAGTGTTAGCCAGTAGATAGAAAAATATTAAAATTTTTAGTTTAGATTGCTCAGTGGTTGATCGCTTTTAATGGCTAATGAAAAGATGGTAACAAATTGTGAGCTTTCGAGACTACTTAGGTCTCCTCCTCAGGTATAGTCTAAGGGTACTTTCACACTGGCGTTTTTTGTAATACGTCGCAATGCGTCGTTTAGGGGAAAAAACGCATCCTGCAAAGTTGTTTGCAGGATGTGTTTTTGCCCCATAGCGTAACATTACCGACGCATTGCGACGTATTGACACACGTCGCAACCGTCGTGTGACGGTTGCGCCGTGTTGTGGCGGACCGCCGGAAGCAAAAAACGTTAAATGTAACGTTTTTTGCTCCAGACGGACCGCTTTTTCCGACCGCGCATGTGCCGCCGGAACTCCGCCCCCACCTCCTCGCACCTCACAATGGGGCAGCAGATGCGCCGGAGAATGCATCCGCTGCACCCGTTGTGCGGTGCTAACAACGCTAGCGTTGGAATCTCGGCCCGACGCAATACGACGGGCCGAATTCCGACGCTAGTGTGAAAGTAGCCTAACACAAAATCTGAAGAATCACATATGTGACTATATTTTTATCTGACTAACACAGTACAAAGATATATATTTTTCCTGCATTCAATGAAGACAGATTTTATCTATGAATTGAGAAATGATTATTTCTTGGGGATAAAAGAACAGATTTTTCTAATAAGATATATTACAAAGTTTCTTATTTGCATGTGTACTATTGATTTATGGCAAACAAAATGACACTTTTTCAAACATCCATCTGATCAATGTAATAGTACTCTGCAATACTTATACTGCAGATTATACCTATTTCAAATTGCCACACAGCCCATTAGACCCTGCATATGGTAGAACCTAGTAGGTACAGTGGGGCAAAAAAGTATTTAGTCAGTCAGCAATAGTGCAAATTCCACCACTTAAAAAGATGAGAGGCGTCTGTAATTTACATCATAGGTTGACCTCAACTATGGGAGACAAACTGAGAAAAAAAAATCCAGAAAATCACATTGTCTGTTTTTTTATCATTTTTTTTGCATATTATGGTGGAAAATAAGTATTTGGTCAGAAACAAACAATCAAGATTTCTGTCTCTCACAGACCTGTAACTTCTTCTTTAAGAGTCTCCTCTTTCCTCCACTCATTACCTGTAGTAATGGCACCTGTTTAAACTTGTTATCAGTATAAAAAGACACCTGTGCACACCCTCAAACAGTCTGACTCCAAACTTCACTATGGTGAAGACCAAAGAGCTGTCAAAGGACACCAGAAACAAAATTGTAGCCCTGCACCAGGCTGGGAAGACTGAATCTGCAATAGACAACCAGCTTGGAGTGAAGAAATCAACAGTGGGAGCAATAATTAGAAAATGGAAGACATACAAGACCACTGATAATCTCCCTCGATCTGGGGCTCCACGCAAAATCCCACCCCGTGGGGTCAGAATGATCACAAGAACGGTGAGCAAAAATCCCAGAACCACGCGGGGGGACCTAGTGAATGAACTGCAGAGAGCTGGGACCAATGTAGCAAGGCCTACCATAAGTAACACACTACGCCACCATGGACTCAGATCCTGCAGTGCCAGACGTGTCCCACTGCTTAAGCCAGTACATGTCCGGGCCCGTCTGAAGTTTGCTAGAGAGCATTTGGATGATCCAGAGGAGTTTTGGGAGAATGTCCTATGGTCTGATGAAACCAAACTGGAACTGTTTGGTAGAAACACAACTTGTCGTGTTTGGAGGAAAAAGAATACTGAGTTGCATCCATCAAACACCATACCTACTGTAAAGCATGGTGGTGGAAACATCATGCTTTGGGGCTGTTTCTCTGCAAAGGGGAAAGGACGACTGATCCGGGTACATGAAAGAATGAATGGGGCCATGTATCATGAGATTTTGAGCGCAAACCTCCTTCCATCAGCAAGGGCATTGAAGATGAAATGTGGCTGGGTCTTTCAACATGACAATGATCCAAAGCACACCGCCAGGGCAACGAAGGAGTGGCTTCGTAAGAAGCATTTCAAGGTCCTGGAGTGGCCTAGCCAGTCTCCAGATCTCAACCCTATAGAAAACCTTTGGAGGGAGTTGAAAGTCCGTGTTGCCAAGCGAAAAGCCAAAAAATCACTGCTCTAGAGGAGATCTGCATGGAGGAATGGGCCAACATACCAACAACAGTGTGTGGCAACCTTGTGAAGACTTACAGAAAACGTTTGACCTCTGTCATTGCCAACAAAGGATATATTACAAAGTATTGAGATGAAATTTTGTATCTGACCAAATACTTATTTTCCACCATAATATGCAAATAAAATGTGAAAAAAACAGACAATGTGATTTTCTGGATTTTTTTTCTCAGTTTGTCTCCCATAGTTGAGGTCTACCTATGATGTAAATTACAGGCGCCTCTCCTCTTTTTAAGTGGTGGAACTTGCACTATTGCTGACTGACTAAATACTTTTTTGCCCCACTGTAAATAGGCAGAAGATCCAGCTCAACTGAGTAAAAACAAAAAAACTTCAGCTTTATTGGTGCATTGTTAAAATAATTTCCAATGCATCTATAGTCCATAAATTAAAACATCAATGCAGCTCTGGTGCTCTCTGCATACTTAATCATGATGAGTCAAAAAAAGCTAAATATTTTTACCTCGTTGAGCTGGATCTCCTGCCGATTTACCTAATCGTACCTAGCAGCCATAGAAGTCATTGTTTGGACTCTGGTTGCTATAGGTACAGATAGAAGTGGTGTGGTTCTTCACTTCTAGGTGTACCTATGGAAGGTGTGTGTAGTTGCTGGGGAAACAATCTACCACACTGCCTTGAGACATTACATATACAATGGAAGGACAGTATACAAGACCACAACCGGTTACCAACCATGTTTTCGCCCATAAAACGAGGGTGGTGAATGATTTGTGACCGAGTGGAAATGAGACCGGATCCAAACTATTAAAAAAAAGGGCCTAAGTGATTGAGCAGCCAGGATCGGTGATGACACAGGCTGTTGCACAGAGTGCTCAGCTGTCAGGTAAGCCGAGCTCCCATAGCAATTGTTATGGGCAGAGAAATCTCCATGATGTTCATGTACGTCAATTTGGAGAAAGTATTTCCTAACACCTACATTATATAGTTTATCAGGAAGGGTTTTCAAAAACCTTGCAATTTAGGGTTTTACTCTGGCCCATAAACTTTTAGCCTCATACTTTCTGTACTGTAGAGCTCACTCTTCAGTAGTCATCTCATCATTAAAGGATAGGATTAAAATGACACAACATCTCTAAATACAGTATTCACCCATCAGTCGTTGACGGACAGCTCCCTGCCACCCCTATGTATGCCAAGAAAGCTCTTTATAGAAGTCAACGAGTGAGAGATGGCCAAATGCTTTTGTGGCCATGGTCCATATGACTGCTGTAAAGAATATTCCTCAAAGCTGTTAAAAGCAGTTTAAGCAAGATGTAAATAAAATTAAAACCTAATTTCAGGAAATAAAAACAGTGCAAACACTTTTTTTTCCTCCATTGTATATGCATTCCAATTTATGGACAGCATGGTATAGAAACTTAGGAGCTGAGCATAATAACTTAATGGGAAAAGTTTCAGTAAGCGCTGCATTTTATTTATTGACATCCCTGGAATTTGCATGTACACAAGTCCAGTGGGTGGTCCTCCTAGTGACTGACAGCTATTTCTGCATGCAGTGTCGCACAGGGAAGACGGTCAATCACAACAGGACCGCCTACTGGACTCACATATACAGCTGAAATTATAAAAGTTTACATACACTATATAAAAAGACACATATGCATGTTTTTCTCGATATCTGACATGAAATCAGAACAAATATTTCCCGTTTAAGGTCAATTAGAATTATCATAATTATTAATATTTGCCAAATACCAGAATAATGAGAGAATGTTTTAAGGCATTTTTATTACTTAATAAAGGAAAAATATTCGCGCTGAAAAAAGCCAATGGATTGAAAAATAGATATGACCACAATGAGCACCAGACTATGTACACAGGTATAGTACACCAGTGAAATCTGTTAGATAAAATAAATACGAATACAACCCGCAGATGTCTCCAGCATCCAATCGTGGACACATGCAATCAAAATTAGGCAGTCTCAGTTGTATTAAGTCAATTCCTTAACACCAGGAGAATAACCGTTCAAGTCGGCGATTTCCAGATACTCCAAGGTGGAGTAAGTTGAGTAAGTGAAGTCTTTAGAATGATGCCGAAGAGCTGCCCCGGCCGGTGGCAGCTACTCCATTTGTAACCTCCAGTGAAAGGCAGGATCCTGTGTCCTAGTAACCAGACACAGCGCAGTGTGAGAACAGTGAAAGCGACTCGTCTGGAGGACCTGCGTGACGCAATGAATCATGTGACAGCCCGCGTGACTAGAGTGTACATACGGATCGCGGTAAGGACCATAAACCGATGCGTTTCGGAAACATGTTTCCTTCCTCAGGGAAGGTCCTTACCCCGAATGTCGGTCCTTATATACAGTGGGGCAAAAAAGTATTTAGTCAGTCAGCAATAGTGCAAGTTCCACCACTTAAAAAGAGGAGAGGCGCCTGTAATTTACATCATAGGTAGACCTCAACTATGGGAGACAAACTGAGAAAAAAAAATCCAGAAAATCACATTGTCTGTTTTTTTAACATTTTATTTGCATATTATGGTGGAAAATAAGTATTTGGTCAGAAGCAAAATTTAATCTCAATACTTTGTAATATATCCTTTGTTGGCAATGACAGAGGTCAAACATTTTCTCTAAGTCTTCACAAGGTTGCCACACACTGTTGTTGGTGTGTTGGCCCATTCTTCCATGCAGATCTCCTCTAGAGCAGTGATGTTTTTGGCTTTTCGCTTGGCAACATGGACTTTCAACTCCCTCCAAAGGTTTTCTATAGGGTTGAGATCTGGAGACTGGCTAGGCCACTCCAGGACCTTGAAATGCTTCTTACGAAGCCACTCCTTCGTTGCCCTGGCGGTGTGCTTTGGATCATCGTCATGTTGAAAGACCCAGCCACGTTTCATCTTCAATGCCCTTGCTGATGGAAGGAGGTTTGCACTCAAAATCTCACGATACATGGCCCCATTCATTCTTTCATGTACCCGGATCAGTCGTCCTGGCCCCTTTGCAGAGAAACAGCCCCAAAGCATGATGTTTCCACCACCATGCTTTACAGTCGGTATGGTGTTTGATGGATGCAACTCAGTATTCTTTTTCCTCCAAACACGACAAGTTGTGTTTCTACCAAACAGTTCCAGTTTGGTTTCATCAGACCATAGGACATTCTCCCAAAACTCCTCTGATCATCCAAATGCTCTCTAGCAAACTTCAGACGGGCCCGGACATGTACTGGCTTAAGCATTGGGACACGTCTGGCACTGTAGGATCTGAGTCCATGGTGGCGTAGTGTGTTACTTATGGTAGGCCTTGTTACATTGGTCCCAGCTCTCTGCAGTTCATTCACTAGGTCCCCCCGCGTGGTTCTGGGATTTTTGCTCACCGTTCTTGTGATCATTCTGACCCCACGGGGTGGGATTTTGCGTGGAGCCCCAGATCGAGGGAGATTATCAGTGGTCTTGTATGTCTTCCATTTTCTAATTATTGCTCCCACTGTTGATTTCTTCACTCCAAGCTGGTTGGCTATTGCAGATTCAGTCTTCCCAGCCTGGGGCAGGGCTACAATTTTGTTTCTGGTGTCCTTTGACAGCTCTTTGGTCTTCACCATAGTGGAGTTTGGAGTCAGACTGTTTGAGGGTGTGCACAGGTGTCTTTTTATACTGATAACAAGTTTAAACAGGTGCCATTACTACAGGTAATGAGTGGAGGAAAGAGGAGACTCTTAAAGAAGAAGTTACAGGACTGTGAGAGCCAGAAATCTTGATTGTTTGTTTCTGACCAAATACTTATTTTCCACCATAATATGCAAAAAAAAATGATAAAAAAACAGACAATGTGATTTTCTGGATTTTTTTTTCTCAGTTTGTCTCCCATAGTTGAGGTCTACCTATGATGTAAATTACAGACGCCTCTCATCTTTTTAAGTGGTGGAACTTGCACTATTGCTGACTGACTAAATACTTTTTTGCCCCACTGTATCTTCCAGCAATTAGGCTTGCTAATAGAAGCCAAAGAGCTCAACTTCACTGTTGAGTCCTCTGGGAATCAGAGTGTCCAACAAGAAAATCCATTTAGTCTCTGCCCTTAACATAGATTTGATATAGTTGCCTCCTCTCCAGTGAGGGTACACAATTTCAATGCCCGATATCTCCATTGTCTGTGCCAGTCCACCATGGTGTTCTATGAAGTGTTTACAAAGCGGGTGTCCCATAAATTTTTTATTTATATTACGTATATTTTCGTTGATTCTCACCCTAAGCGGCCGTTTGGTGCGCCCCACATACAGTTTTTTACATGGACACTTAATGGTGTATATGACCCCTGTTGAAGAGCACGTAATAAAGTCCTCGATCTTGAAATATGTGTCCCCTTTTTCAATACTTATTTGTTTATGGGTTGTGGTCTGCTTACACATCCTTCACTTGCGGCATGGAAAAAAACCTTTAAGGATGTTATGAAAAAAAGTGGGTTGTACAGAGAGGGACTTATTCTGAACCTATATTTTCTCAATTTTTATTACTTACGGCAAAGTCAAAAGTTGATGGCAGAAGCTGGTAAAATTGTGTCGATATCAACAGTGAAACAAGTACTGTATTCAACATGTGCTGAAAGGCCACTCTGCCAGGAAGAAGCCATTAATCCAAATGAAACATAAAATGCCAGATTAATGTTTGCAAATGTACACAGGAACACAGACCTTAATTTTTGGAGACATGTCCTGTGGTATGATGAAAGTAAAATAAAACTTGTTGGGTATAATGACCATCATTACATTTCTAGGAAAAAGGAAGAATCTTGGAAGCCTAAGAACACCATCCCAACTGTGAAACAAAGAGGAGGCAGCATCATGTGGGGTTGTTTTGCTGCAGGAGGGACTGGTGCACTTCACAAAATAGATGGCATCATGAGAAAAGAAGATTATGTGGCAATACTGAAGTAACATCTCAAGACAACAGCCAGAACGTTAAAGCTTGGGTGGAAATGGGTCTTCCAAATGGACAATGACCTGAAGCATACTGCTAAAATGGTAACAAAGTGCCCTTAGGATAACAAAGTCAATGTTTTGGAGTGGCCATCACAAAGTCCTGGTCTCAATCCTTATGAGCAATGCTGAAAAGGCAGGTGTGAGCAAGGCAATCTAGAAACCTGGATCAGTTACATCAGTTTTGTCAGGAGGAATGGACCCAAATTCCAACCAACTATTTGAGAAGCTTGTGGAAGGTTTATTCTGATGTCATGTCAGATACTGAGGAAAAACATGCTTATGTGTCTTTCTATATAGTGTATGTAACCATTTAGTTTCAACTCTACATACCAGCACCAGGGATTTTAATTAATAAAATGCAAAATGAAACTTTTCCCACCAAAGTGTGTATCGATCTGATCATCTCTTCCTGCTCCATAACATCCTGCAGATTAGACACCAATTTAATATGATTGATTCCCTTTAGAATTAAGGGACTGTATCAAGTATAGCATTTTAATTAAACACATCAGCTGAACATATGTTGGAAACAGACAGTGAAGGCGGCTGGAACAGTAAAGGTATGTTCACACAGTGCTGCAGATTTTGGGGCAAACAAATCCACAGTGTATTACAGAAAAGTGGTAAAACTATTCTGTGGCATAAGTTCTTTAATGCTCGGGTGAAGTCTTCCTTTGATAAACAGAACTTTGGAAAACATCTTGCTACGATTCAGTCATTTGAAGGTGGAGCGACAACTATGTTGCCTTATTTATACAGAAATACATTTCCTTCCATGTGCCATTATACAAGTCCTATATTACGCCGCCTATCGCGCCAGCTGGACAGAAAACATTAGGATATCCTCAGTCTGTGTTTCTAATAATTTATTCACAAACACACGCAATGCATGATAAAAATTTTGTTTTACAAAAGCAGGGGGAAAAAAAGGAATATCCTTAATAGAAGACAATGGTGGCAACCAGTGGTCCTCAAAGTCTCAGTAAGACTAGGGATTTTTCATTTTTTACATTTCATCTCTACGTAAATGTATGCATGATTTTAGGTAGCAAATTCTGCAGCTAGACACTAACCTACCAGTTTCACTTATATATACACTTATCAATGTGTATTTAAAGTCTCCAAATCTCAACCACTGGGAGCCCAAGTTGGGTCTTGTGTTTTAGTGTTTGCCAGAGGGACAGATTGTAGCATTCCTGATTCCCAGGAGCATGACTTTTTGTACCCTGTAATTTGTTTTTGTAAGGAAACATACATTTTTGCGGGTAACCATGACTGTGCTAACTTGGAGAAACGTAGGTATGAACGGGTGCATTTTTAGTACATGATTAGAAATTAAAAATGTTGCTTTTTGTGTGGGTACAAGTTTTCTTTTGACACTGACTTATCAGTAAAATATAGTGGCTCCCAAAAAAGTTGCTCCTAGTTACTGATGTAGATGAGGTGAGTAAAGGAAGGCATCTTATCATGGAGCTTGCATTGCAGTCTTCCTTCTTGAACAAGCGGAGTCGTGACTTGTAGAACTCAGCTACTTTGCATGTTACAGAGCAATGGGAAGGGACATGACAACTGCTCAGAGCATATTTCTCATTTTCACACGTGGTTATTTTCAAAGCCCCACCATGAATTGTCTTTATATACTCCATCCAAATAAGGACTTTGAACACTGGACTGAATTTTCAGAACTGCCCAGTATACGTGTTTTGTGTGATCTGTGGAATTCATAAACCTCACAGAAAATAATGAAACACTAAAGTAAAAGAAGTGGAGGCTGTGCATTTTCAATGGAGCTATTTTGTTGTTATTTAGAACTAGAATTATAGTAATTTCATCTTTTCATGGATCCTCATTCGATGCTTATCAAGACTTCCTTTACGGGTAAAAAACTTTCCGCACTCCATACACAGAAATGGTTTTTCCTCTGTATGAATAACTTTGTGTTTAGCAAGGTTGGACTGGTTAGCAAAGCCTTTGCCACACTCGGGGCACACATACGGCTTCTCTCCTGTGTGGATGATCCGATGGGAAATAAGGTTGGAATGGTTGGCAAAGGATTTCCCACATTCGGCACACATATACGGTTTCTCGCCTGTGTGGATTATGAGGTGAGCATTAAGGCCGGACTTGCTGGAGAAAAACTTACCACACTCTGGACAGGAAAAAGGTTTCTCTCCTGTGTGAATTCTCAAGTGCTTCACCAGAGCTGGATTATTGCTGAAACACTTTCCGCAGGCCGGGCAGACTACGGGCTTATCTCCTGAATGGATTTTCTCATGCATTTTCAAATTGAATTTACTGGAAAACAGTTTGCCGCATTCCACGCAAGAGAAAGGCTTTTCCCCAGTGTGAACCCTTTGATGGCTGATGAGGCTTGGTTTATAGGTAAAACATTTGCCACATTCATTGCAGGAAAATGGCTTCTCCCCTGAATGAGACCTCTGATGTTTGGTGAGGTAAGAATAAAGGCTAAAACTTTTCCCGCACTCAGTACATATAAATTGTTTTTCATCCATGACATTCTCATTGTACATCCCAGAGAAGTTGTCACAATCTGATTTGAAGCTTGCGGCTCCAGACGTTGTGGCAGAGAGATACAAGTTTTCGCTGTAGTCATAACCGACTTCATAGCCTGATGAGAGAGACAGGTACTGTTTAGTACATGCTAAAAATATATTCTAAAAACCCTTCACATTGTGAACAGATCGGTATGTAATCAGTCACTGGAAAGTAATGTTTGTTTGTTTTTTAAAAAAAGATGAAAGTAAAATATACAAACATTTTTCTATTAAGTTCAAGTTGTTAAAGGGTTCCACCAACCTGGCACTAAAAAACGAATAGTCATCCTAAATCAGGGGTAGGGAACCACCGACCCCTGGGCAGATTACAGCCCCACTGTCTCCTAGGTAATGTATATGCACCAGCACCACTGTCTCCTAGGTAAAGTATATGCACCAGCACCAATGTCTCCTAGGTAATGTATATGCACCAGTCCTGCTGTCTCCTAGGTAATGTATATGCACCAGCACCAATGTCTCCTAGGTAATGTATATGCACCAGCCCCACCGTCTCCTATGTAATGTATATGCACCAGTCCCGCTGTCTCCTAGGTAATGTATATGCACCAGCCCCGCTGTCTCCTAGGTAATGTATATGCACCAGCCCCACCGTCTCCTATGTAATGTATATGCACCAGTCCCGCTGTCTCCTAGGTAATGTATATGCACCAGTCCCGCTGTCTCCTAGGTAATGTATATGCACCAGCCCCGCCGTCTCCTATGTAATGTATATGCACCAGCCCCGCCGTCTCCTAGGTAAAGTATATGCACCAGCCCCACTGTCTCCTATGTAATATATATGCACCAGCCCCACTGTCTCCTATGTAATATATATATACACCAGCCCCATGGCCTCTTATGTAATATATATACACCAGACTCATTGTCTCATAGGTAACGTATATGCACCAGCCCCGCTGTCTCCTAGGTAATGTATATGCACCAGTCCCGCTGTCTCCTAGGTAATGTATATGCACCAGTCCCGCTGTCTCCTAGGTAATGTATATGCACCAGTCCCGCTGTCTCCTAGGTAAAGTATATGCACCAGCCCCGCTGTCTCCTAGGTAATGTATATGCACCAGCCCCGCTGTCTCCTAGGTAATGTATATGCACCAGCCCCGCTGTCTCCTAGGTAATGTATATGCACCAGCCCCGCTGTCTCCTAGGTAATGTATATGCACCAGTCCCGCTGTCTACTAGGTAATGTATATGCACCAGTCCCGCTGTCTCCTAGGTAATGTATATGCACCAGCCCCGCTGTCTCCTAGGTAATGTATATGCACCAGCCCCGCTGTCTCCTAGGTAATGTATATGCACCAGCCCCGCTGTCTCCTAGGTAATGTATATGCACCAGCCCCGCTGTCTCCTAGGTAATGTATATGCACCAGCCCCGCTGTCTCCTAGGTAATGTATATGCACCAGTCCCGCTGTCTCCTAGGTAATGTATATGCACCAGCCCCGCTGTCTCCTAGGTAATGTATATGCACCAGCCCCGCTGTCTCCTAGGTAATGTATATGCACCAGCCCCGCTGTCTCCTAGGTAATGTATATGCACCAGCCCCGGTGTCTCCTAGGTAATGTATATGCACCAGCCCCGCTGTCTCCTAGGTAATGTATATGCACCAGCCCCGCTGTCTCCTAGGTAATGTATATGCACCAGTCCCGCTGTCTCCTAGGTAATGTATATGCACCAGCCCCGCTGTCTCCTAGGTAATGTATATGCACCAGCCCCGCTGTCTCCTAGGTAATGTATATGCACCAGCCCCGCTGTCTCCTAGGTAATGTATATGCACCAGTCCCGCTGTCTCCTAGGTAATGTATATGCACCAGTCCCGCTGTCTCCTAGGTAATGTATATGCACCAGTCCCGCTGTCTCCTAGGTAATGTATATGCACCAGCACCGCTGTCTCCTAGGTAATGTATATGCACCAGCCCCGCTGTCTCCTAGGTAATGTATATGCACCAGTCCCGCTGTCTCCTAGGTAATGTATATGCACCAGTCCCGCTGTCTCCTAGGTAATGTATATGCACCAGCCCCACTGTCTCCTAGGTGAAGTATATGCACCAGCCCCACTGTCTCCTATGTAATATATATGCACCAGCCCCACTGTCTCCTATGTAATATATATACACCAGCCCCATGGTCTCTTATGTAACATATATACACCAGACTCATTGTCTCATAGGTAACGTATATGCACCAGCCCCGCCGTCTCCTAGGTAATGTATATGCACCAGCCCCGCCGTCTCCTAGGTAATGTATATGCACCAGCCCTGCCGTCTCCTAGGTAATATATATGCACCAGCCCCACTGTCTCCTAGGTAATGTATATGCACCAGCCCCATGGTCTCTTATGTAATATATATACACCAGACTCATTGTCTCATAGGTAACATATATGCACCAGCCCCGCTGTCTCCTAGGTAATGTATATGCACCAGTCCCGCTGTCTCCTAGGTAATGTATATGCACCAGCCCCGCTGTCTCCTAGGTAATGTATATGCACCAGCCCCGCTGTCTCCTAGGTAATGTATATGCACCAGCCCCGCTGTCTCCTATGTAATATATATGCACCAGCCCCACGGTCTCCTATGTAATATATATGCACCAGCCCCACTGTCTCCTATGTAATATATATGCACCAGCCCCACTGTCTCCTATGTAATATATATACACCAGCCCCATGGTCTCTTATGTAATATATATACACCAGACTCATTGTCTCCTATGTAATATATATGCACCAGCCCCACTGTCTCCTATGTAATATATATACACCAGCCCCATGGTCTCTTATGTAATATATATACACCACACTCATTGTCTCATAGGTAACGTATATGCACCAGCCCCAATGTCTCCTAGGTAAAGTATATGCACCAGCCCCACTGTCTCATATGTAATATATATGCACCAACCCCAATGTCTCCTATGTAATATATATGCACCAGCCCCAATGTCTCCTATGTAATATATATGCACCAGCCCCAATGTCTCCTATGTAATATATATACACCAGCCCCATTGTCTCTTATGTAATATATATGCACCAGCCCCACTGTCTCCTAGGTAATGTATATACACCAGCCCCACTGTCTCCTAGGTAAAATATATGTACCAGTCCCACTGTCTCCTAAGCATCAAAATGTTTTGTAAGTTCAAATCTGCAAGAAAAATAATAAGCAGCATGTGCATGAAATTTCACACTGGGATGTCATCAATAACCAATACATCATGGTAAAAGAAAGAATGCAAACTCCAAAGTATTGTGTATTAAACACCAAGGCTGAATGAAGGGCACCCAAGCTCAGCAGTAGTTAGACTGCTACACCAGAGGGCAGAACCCACATAATATATAATATCACTATGACAAGGCTCTCTCTACCTCATCTCTATGTGAACTAGGGACTACTTAATAATGCAGGGGACTGCCTCTCCTAACTGAGTCCTCTCCTCTGCCTCCCACTTACCAGTATTTTTCTCAGTATTTTCATTTTTCCCTTTTTCTACTATTTGTCCTAGAAATAGCATTATAGTTATACTACTTTGGAGTTTGCATCCTTTTCTTCACAATGATGTATTGATGACACCCTGTGAAGTTACGTTTTCTTGTTCTGTTTATTTAGTGACAAGAATTGAGTGATGGTGTTTCTCTATAGCTTTTTTTTGTTTATGGCTTTCTGCATTTATTCTTATAGACAGATAAAGGTCAGGTATTGACCGAAACGTCTCTTAATTTTCTGGAATTTCTTCATTCAATGAATAAGTTCTTGAATACACCTATATGAGGGCCAAGTATTTCTACATCGCAGCTGACAGATTTGGTTACCCTACTTGTGCACCACCAGAATTCCACAAGTGCCGTGTTTCCCTAATTACCATAATGCAATGACATCTGGCCCAGGCATCTTATGGCTTCAACTTTCCTGAATATAAATAAAAGCCCTAACGAGTATGTTGCCCGAATATGCAGTGATTGACAAGAAGCCCTCTCGCAAAATTGATAACTGTGTTGGAAGGGTTGCATAGCCTTGATATGCCAAGACCAGCACAGTTTCTGCACCCGTGTGATCATTAAGACACGCATTCAAGTCAGGCTACAGAAATTCAAATGAATTCAAATGAAATTCTGAACATACCCCATATTCCTTTTCTCATGTGTGGAGCCAATTACATTCTGTAAGTGATATCAGTAAGGACTCATTGACACGTCTGTTTTTGCATATGAATACTACCCGCATTTTCACGCATAGCACTCATAGCTAGCATAATGGCGCTGTTAATATTTCCATGGTTTTTCACAGATCAAGTGGTCTGTGCAAAATCGTGGAGACATGTCCAGCGTTGATCAGAATGTTGGATCAAAACCTGCAGTGCAAGCCTATGGGTGTGAAATTTTCTTTTTTTTTCTTTTTTTAAATCAGACAGCACTCATAAGCTATCATGGACGGCTAGACAGGAAAAGATAAAGTATATATGTGTATATATATATATATATATATATATATATATGTGTATATATATATATATATATACACACATATATATATATATATATATATATATATATACACATATATATATATATATATATATACATATATATATATACACACATACAAAAACCACTAATGACACTTGGACAGATTGTCTTGCATGAAAAGATCACTGATGTCTGAATGAGCCCTCACTTCTGTCATTAATTGTTCAGTTTTCTTTAATGCTGTTTTATAGGAAACTATTACAAACCATGAAATATTTTTTTTGTACAAATACAAGCCTGTGTTCCATTCACCTTCATTGGCATCTTCCTCCTTAACCCTTTGTTCAGCTGTCAGGTACATTTCGTCCTCGCTGTCACTCGGAGATGTAGCCTCATCAGTTCCCACCTCAATGCAATCTGCCTAAATGTGGCACAGAATTTAAAGCCATTAATACGAGGATTTTATGTAATGCACGGATGTTACAGACACCCTGTGCACTTACCTGGTAGTCTTTTGTGGACCTGTAATCTTCCGAACAATCAGAGTCGTCTCTACTTCGGCTATTCGATCCATCTGTTGAAACAAAATACACAGAATGGAAGGATCGGGCATACGTACAGTATTTTGTGGAATCTTCTTGTTGAAATATCAATATACAATATGCAACATTTCTTGGTAATGCCAATTACATTCAGTTTGCCAGGTGGTCCCCTGGCCAATATGATGGTTGAGATATTTAAGGAAAAGTATGGAGCCTACTTCTTCGTCATACATGGGCCAATTCTTAATCTTCAGATAGTCGCACCAAAATCTTAACACTACTAGTCACAAGAACATCGCTGTGGAACGTGTAGTCGATGCCGCCTCTCACGTTGCACTGAGGAGGGAGGGGTGCTCGAGCTAGGAAGCTACCAAAACGGATGGTTACCTACCTTCCATACTTGTGGAAATATGACAAAAACAAACTCTCTTGGGGTCCAATGGGGACCCCACCCGACTAATTAAAGGTTAATGAAGCCAGTATCAGGTTGTGCAACCAAAACTGTGTGTGACACAAAGAGGAAACTATAGAAATGCTTAAAGGGAACCTGTCACCCCCAAAATCGAAGGTGAGCTAACCGGACCGCAGTGGGACCACCCCTGGGTGAGTATAATTTAACTTGTTTTTCTTATCTTTCAGGTTACATCGGGGGCTTATCTACAGCATTACAGAATGCCGGTGGGCTTAGCTAATCTTCGATTTTGGGGGTGACAGGTTCCCTTTAATGCATTTAGTAGTTAGTACATACCTGTGTGGATAACGCTATTCTTCACCTTTGAATGCAGAAGATTCTTCTCATAAGACGTAAGATTTAGAGCCTTTGAAACATTCACAAGCACCAAGAAAAAAAAAAACACACAGGCATAAACTTATATTAGAAAAAAATGCAATGTAAATTTTCTCATTTTAAAGGTCATATACTTAAGTAAGGTAATACAGCTGTAAAAAAAGAAAAAAAAAAAAAAAAAGAAAAAACATGGACCGTGCATCCAAATACTGTAGACTGATGTAACACGCCAGCAGGCGCTGAGTTGCGACCATTGTTGATGTGTCTCTGGATTGGTGTGACCAGAGCTGAGAGGCTTTGCCTGGCATGAATGCTGTGGGGCACCCTGACAGCAGGCATGAACCCACTGAAAGGTTTGCCATCACATGGCAGTGGGCTTATACAATCTGATCAAAATGGTAATTAAGAACCTCATGGTCAGTTTTGTAAATCTTGCTTAGCCACAGTAGATTAATATATAATATTTGGATGTGTGGTCAAGGTCTTTTCTACAGCTATAATCCTGGAATAATAATTGTTTTCAGACTTACAACTAGTTATCTAAGTTTCATCTACCTCATCATCCGGTATAACATTGCGAATGTCTTCCTGCGGACATCTCTCTGGTGCTTTCTTCCTACTGTTCACATCTGTAGGAGACACACACTTACTGAGTACACTCAGGTTGGTGACCATTATGATATAGAATGGACCCCAGGGAGTTAAATTGTTTCACAAAAACACATGACATAGCAATAAAGTTAGTTACATTTTTGCAGTAAGTAAAAAGTGAAAGGGAATCTGTCAGCAGGTTTTGCTATGTTATCTGAGAGCACCATGATGTAGGGGCAGAAACCCTGATTCCAGTGATGTGTCACTTACTTGGCTCTGTGTTGCCATTTCCATAAAAATCTGTGTTTAATTACTAATAGATTATCTACAGAGGACTAGGTATCTCCTCTTCCTAGTCAACTGCTCTGTGTAACCCCTCCCCCCACCATTGATCAGTAGTGGTGTGAGCCGGGTTAAACAGGGATCAACATCCTGAACACTACTAGATCTGCAGCATAGAAAACAGTGATTATATCAAAATGACAGCATGTAGAACAGCAAGTGAAGTTGCTAGAATCAGGGTCTCAGACCCTACATCATGATGCTCTCAGACTACACAGAAAAACCTGGTGACAGATATAATTTGCTCCTCTAGACACACGACTTGGTTTTCCCAAGGTTTTCCCAAGCATGCTCAGCATGTGACAAAGGTTGAAAAAAGACACAAATTCAATATATGTCTAAATAACCCTAATGTCGTTTTTTTTTTTTTTAAGGAAGAAATCAATCCACAACTCCATGACATTTCATAAATATTTCTTAAACAATAATTTCAAGGTAGTTTATGGACCACAACAATTTTTTATATTTTTATTAACATTTTTCCGATTACAAAAACACGTAAAATATATGTCTAATGGGATATGACAAGCTCATTATTACATTCCATATATAACATTTATGATATAAATCAATGAAGTAATATAAATTAATGTGCAATAGGTTAAAGAACAAAAACTTGTACACTTTAACGATGGCGTCAAATGAGGCCCAATAGCTACAATTCCTCCTCTCTGAAGTATAGTGATTGCAATGGAAATAGTAAAGAATATATTAATAGAGGAACTCATCCTCGTGGTGTGTGGCTTTGTGTCTCCATGCCACTGACGAAACCGGTCGTGGAAAACTAAGGAAACATTTCACACTCGCGTTTTTCAGGTTCCGTCACAATCCGTCGTTTTTTGAGAATGCAAAAAAAAATTTGCTGGATCCTGCATTTTCCCATAGACTTGTATTAGCGACGGATTGTGACGGATGGCCGTACGTCGTGCACTGGATGCGTCGTGTTTTGGCGGACCGTCGGCACGAAAAATCGTTCAATGTAACATTTTTTCGTACGTCGGATCCGCCATTTCCTACCGCGCATGTGCGAATGGAACTCCGCCCCCTCCTCCCCAGGACTTTACAATGGGCAGCGGGTGCGTTGAAAAACTGCATCCGCTGCCCACGTTGTGCCAAATTTTCACAACGTGCGTCGGTACGTCGCGCCAACGCTTAGCGACGGTCCCGTACTGACACAAGTGTGAAAGTAGCCTTAAACCCATACGGTTGATCCAAAACTTTCTTGCAAGGAATTACAAATGTGGTGACGTGAAAGTTCTATAGAACTCTCCCAAATATCAAAGAAATGTTGAACTCTTTGTTCCTTTTGAAGAGACACCTCTACCCAGTCCATCTTCATCAAAAACACAAGCTTTTCCAAAAACAATTTGTACGGAGGGGGTTGTGGACTAAGTCATGTGTGAATAATTGTTTGGGATCCTGCTGCTGCTACCATGTGTAAAAGTTTCAGGATTGCAACAAAGTTTCAGCATTCAGATATCCGAAAATGGCCCATATAGGACCAAAGGAAGTGAAATTGGTCAGGTGATTACACAGAAGCATGAATCTTTGTCAAAAAAGATTATTTCTGAGCAAGACCACGTATAGAGTTACAGGTCAACCTCGGCGGCATTACACTTGAAACAATTTGATTTAAGGAAAACACCCATCCTATGCTCCCTAATGGGTGCAATATGGGCCCGGTGACAGATTTAGAAATATTTCTATATACTTAGCATTAAGCTCTGAAATAGCTAGTGTACAACGATGTGAATAAAAGTATAACTGTAAGGGAGATCTAGTGATTGTGACCCCTAAGTAGGCAAGAGTTTCTTTTCCAAGTTAATGGTATATTTGTTGAGAAAAAGAGATAGGGATAAACCCTGGTGAGTTCCTCTATGCATTTCAAAATATGGAGTATTAAGGTCATTCTCTGTTATCTGGGTCACTGCATACTGCTGAGTATATATATGGAGGTTAAGGAAATTAGCCTCAAAACAAATGTGAAAGTGTCGAGGAATGGCCAGAACACCATGTCAAAGGCCTTCTCTGCATTAACAACGTTGAAGGTGGACGTGACTGATCCTGAGCATACATAGTGGCTGCTATGATCGTTCATATATTTTAGCAGCATGTCTAAATCAAGTGAAGTCTTGTTGAATTGAAGAGATGTGTTAGGTGGCTTGGAAGCCAAGTTGCAAGGATCTTTGCCAGAAATGTATAATCTTGATTTAAAAGAGTAATGGGGTGGTAAGATTGAGGCAGAGTTTGATCTCTACTCGGTATTGGGAGTGATATTATTCTTGAATCCAATCGATCAACTGGTTGGTTATTAATAAACAATGAGTTAAGGAGACTGGTAAATGTAGGAACAATATCAGGTACTAGATGTTTATAATATCTGGTGGAAGAGCCATCTGGAGCTGGTGATTTATTGTTTGATGCAGAAGATATTGCCCATTTCATTTCTACTGTTATGGGAGAATCAAGACCATTTGCTTAGTATGTAGAGAACGGAGGTAGGGCAATAAATCAATTAATGGATCCTAGACCAGTAGGAATAGCCACATAAAAGGTCCTCAAAATAATTAAAAAGTACTATCATATTTTTTTCTGTTTTGGTATGTTTGGGTGTTTGTCAGTCTGGCCAACAGCGAGCCTGATCTTTTGCACCAACGATGATACTTGTTGTGGCTCAGTTTATTTTGCCAGTGGGCTTGACCATGTAAGAAGGTTTCCATTAACTGTTTTGATTCACCACCACCATATTGAAGAGTGTGGGACTTAAAACTTTATAGCGCCAATCGGCATTATAAGAAGGCATTAGAAGAAATTTACAACACAATGACACGAGCCATACAAAATCAATGAAAATCAGCAGAGCTACAGGTCTACAGTCAGTAATCTACAGACACGTCTGTTGGTAAAGCATACATTCAGGTTGAGTATACCATTTAAGAGTCAGTTGTACAAATTTTAGGCGTGCATAAATTTGACCCCTCTCACCTGGACCTGTTACTTGCTCAAATACTAGTGCATTGCAATGCATAAGAACTGCGATCAGACTGCAGAAAGTGAAAGGCCCATGGAGGGACTTATTAAAAAAAAAAAGTTGTTGTTTTTTTTAAAAAGTAAAATAAGAAATTGTAAAAATATTTAAAAAAAAATTAAAAAGATAATAAAAAATAATTGTACCCATAAATGTTTTTTTACAAAACACAAAAAAAACTATATAAATGTGGTATCGCTGTAATTATCAATTTTTATCACACGCGGAATGGCATAAAAAAAAAAAAGACAAAAAAACAATTCCTGAATTGCTGGCGTTTGTTCATTCTGCTTCCCAAAAATTGTAATAGAAAGTGATCAAAAAATGTCATGTGCCCGAAAATGGTAACAATAAAAACGTCAGTTGGTCAGGCACAAAACAAGCCCTCACATGACTGTCAGCAGGAATACGGAAACTTTATAGTTCTCAAAATATGGCAATACAAGTTTTTGCAAAAACAAACAAAAAAAAAGGCATTTGTTAGTGTGTGACAGCAGTCAAACATAAAAAAAGCTTTAAATCTGGTACTTTTTCATTATGCATGCAATTTATCTATACTTGATTAGGTATCGTGGTTTCACTATTTTAGTACATACCGTATATACTCGAGTATAAGCCGACCCCCCTAATTTTGCCACAAAAAACTGGGAAAACTTATTGACTTAAGTATAAGCCTAGGGTGGAAATGCAGCAGCTACCGGTGAATTTCAAAAATAAAAATAAATCATTATTTCCCCATAGCTGTGCCATATAGTGCTCTGCACCGTTCATTATTTCCCCATATCTGTGCCATATAATGCTCTGCACCGTTCATTATTTCCCCATATCTGTGCCCCATATAGTGCTCTGCACCGTTCATATTGCCCCATAGCTGTGCCATATAGTGCTCTGCACCGTTCATATTGCCCCATAGCTGTGCCCCATATAGTGCTCTGCACCGTTCATTTTCGTCCCATAGCTGAGCCCCATACAGTGCTCTGCACCATTCATATTTCCCCATAGATGCTCCACATAAATCTGTGCCGCTGCTGCTGCTGCTGCAATAAAAAAAAAAAAAGCCATACTCACCTCTCTTGCTTGCAGCTCCTCAGCGTCCGGTCCCGGCGTCTCTCCGCTCTGACTGATCAGGCAGAGGGCGGCGCGCACACTATATGCGTCATCGCGCCCTCTGACCTGCACAGTCAGAGCGGAGCGACGCCGGGAAGATGGAGCGGCGCCCGGCGGCTGGAACGTGGACAGGTGAATATGACATACTTACCTAGTCCCAGCGATCCTGGCGCTCCCCGCCTGTCCCACGGTCTTCGGTGCCGCAGCCTCTTCCTCTATCAGCGGTCACCGGCACCGCTGATTAGAGAAATGAATAGGCGGCTCCACCCCTATGGGAGGTGGAGCCGCCTATTCATTTCTCTAATGAGCGGTCCCACGTGACCGCTGAAGAGGGGAAGAACTGCAGCACAGAAGACCGTGGGACGGCAGGGGGAGCGTCAGGATCGCTTGGACTAGGTAAGTATGCCTCAGCGCCCTCTCCCCCTCACCCGCCGACCCCACCGCTACCGTGACTCGAGTATAAGCCGAGAGGGGCACTTTCAGCCCAAAAATTTGGGCTGAAAATCTCAGCTTATACTCGAGTATATACGGTACCTAATAAAGGTTATATTTTAATAAAGGTGCCATTATAACGTCCTAACAAAAAAAATAGAATTAGTGTTACCTGTAATTCAGTTTCTAGGAACCTTCCACTACAGCATAGGAGGTTGTCTCCACACCCTAATGGGGGACAGGAAGCACAAAGAGGTTAAAAGCCCCTCCCACCTCCTAATCGCCAGTGACTTACAACTAACACTATAGCACCGATTACCTTTAGATTCCCAGGAATCATCCAACGAATACAAGGAATATAGGGAGGGAATTAGTGCTATCGTGAAAGGTTCTTAGAAACCAAATTACTGGTAAGACTAATTCTATTTTCTCTAGTCACCTTCCACGACAGCATAGGAGGAATACCAACCAATTTTCCAATTTGGGGGGAGGGGAGGGGGGGGAGACAACGGCCTGAAGCACCTTTCGGTCAAAGGCCAAATCCCTATTGGACGATAAGTCCAATCTATAGTGTCTGGTAAAGGTATGAAGACCATGTAGCGGCCCTGCAAATCTGCTTGGTGGATGTGCCTGCTCTTTTAGCCCAGGAGGCTGAGGTAGACCTTGTAGAATGAGCCTTGATCCCGGAGGGGGGTGTCATATTCTGGGCTAGATATGCTTCAGATATGGCTCTCTTGATCCAATTTGCGATGGTACTTTTTGCCACCACCTTTCCTTTATTTCGATGCAACGGATGAACAAATAAAATCTGGTCAACTCTCCATGGTTTGGTTTTGCTGTAAGTAGTGCAAAACCGTACACCGAACATCGAGAGTATGAAATTCCTCCTCTTTTGCATTTGTTGTATTCTGGCAAAAGGAGGGAAGGGTGATATCTTGTGAATGGTGGAAATCAGACACCACCTTGGACAGAAATGACGGATCAAGGTGAAAAATTACATAATCGTCTATGATTATTAAATAAGGTTCTCTTATAGACAATGCCCTTAATTCCACTATTCATCTGATGATAGTTATGGCAACTAAGAAGGCTGCTTTGAATGAAAGAACCTGAAAGGTACAGGAGGACAGAGGTTCAAATGGCAGTTGTGTGAGGCCTTTGAGGACAAAATTTAGATCCTAGGAGGGGATTCCAGTCTGATTCCTGGGACATAGTCTAAGGGCTGACACTTTGAACCTTTTAATCCAACGATGGTTGGCTAAGTCTTGATCAAATACAGAACTCAGGGCAGAGACTTGAACCTTCAAGGTACTAGACCTGAGGCCTAACTCTAACCCTTCTGTAAGAAGTCCAATATCTGCAAAATGTTGGGGTGGAATAGATCTGGTATATTAGGCATGCACCAAGATGAAAATTTTTTCCACACCTTGTTATATATGGGAATGGTGACTGGTTTTCTGGACTTCTGTACGGTGGAAATTACTTTGTCCAAAAGCCCTTGTGCAGGTAACCCCTGGGCCTCAGTAACCAAGCAGCTAATCTCAGTTTTTGAGGATTCGGATGATGCAGAGGTCCCTGCAAGAGAAGGTCGGCATCTAGTGGCAACTAAACCGGACCGTCTACCTGGAGATCAATTGATAAGATTGAACGAGCTGCTTCTTGGCCATATCGGAGCCACTAGGATGGTTGGTAGCTGTTCTTCCCAGATCTTCCCAAGAGTCCTCGCCAGCATCTAAATCAGAGGAAACGCATAGGCTAACTGGAAGCTCCACTGACGGGCGAAGGCATCCACTCCCATGGACCTGCTCCTGGGGTTCAGGGAGACAAAGGTTTCGACCTTTGTATTTTGGCCTCAGGTGAATACGTCGATCTCTGGCAGACCCCATCTTGCTACTTGCATCTGGAAGATTTCCTGGTTCAGGCTCCATTATCCCAGCTGTATGTCCTGGCGACTCAGAAAATCTGCTTGGAGGTTGGAGGACCCTTTTAGTGGACGGCTGTCAAGGAGAGAAGATGTTTTCCGGCCCAACAAAATATTCAGCTTGATATGCTTTTCAAGCTGTCGAACTTTGTGCTGCCCTGATATTTGAGGTGGGCTACGGTAGTTATGTCGTCCGAATATACTCTGACGTGATAACAGGTGACTAGGTTGTCTGCTGTAAGGAGAACCTCCACCACTGCCTTCAGCTCTCTGAAGTTAAGGGACATGGCACCTGTCTCTGGACTCTTAACGTCCCTGGAAAGGAGTATGCAACACTACAGCACCCAAGCCTCTCTTGCTTGTGTCGGTTGTTACCGTGACTAGAGGTGTTTGAGACCAGGCTACACCCCTGCGTAGACTTTTGGGGCTCAACCACCAAGCCAGGGAAGCCTTTACTTGGCCTGGGGTATGAACTCTCCTGTTCAGCGAGTTGGGATTCCTGTTCCAGCTCTTGAGAATATGAGTCTGTAGGACCCTGGAGTGGGCCTGAGCCCAAGGCACTGACTGAATACAAGAGGTCACGAAGCCTAGGACAGACATGGATGTCCGAAGGGTAGGGGACCTGTTTCCTGAATTCTGAGATCCTGGTTATCACTGTCAGGCGCTGATCTTCTGGTAGGAAGGACATCTGTTTTCTCAAATCCAGTAGAACTACCAGGAACCTCCTTGCTGTGGAGGGGTGGAGTTCTGATTTTTTGAGATTTGGGAGCCACCCCAGTGATTGTAAAATTTCTAGAGATCTTGCTACACGACTCCTGAGAGTCCGAGAAAATGAAGCTATGATTAAGAGATCGTCTAGACAAGGAACAATGCAGATACCCTGCCCCCGGATGTAGGCCACTGCCTCTAACATTATCGTGGAGAATACCCTTGGTGCTGAGGGGAGCACATTGTACGGATAGTGATCCACCTGCTGGTTTTGTTGGACTGCAATTCTCAGATACTTTCTGTGGTGAGGATGGATTGGCACATGAAAATAAGCATTATTCATGTCGATGGTTGCCATAGAATAATGAGGTCCTATTAGGGGAATCGCCGATTTCACTGATTCCATCTCAAATCTCCGATACCTAATGTGGTGGTTGAGACCTTGCAAATTTAATATGATGAGAGCCTCCCCTGAAGGTTTTTTCACTAGAAAGAGGTGGGAGTAGTGACCTCTTCCCCATTTGTCCACCAGTAGTGGGGAGATTGCATCTAATTTTAACAGATCCTGAAGACCTAAGAATAGTAGGTCTTGGGCTCACTGAGATGGTAGGGAGGTGACTCTTAGACCCCGATGAGGGTAGAATTTGACCTCTATAAAGCAGGCCCTCCTTGACAACATTGAGGACCCACTGGCAATTGGAAATGATCTGCCATTGATGGAAAAATTTGAGAGCCTCCCCTCCTAAGGAGTCAGAGTCATTGCTTGTCCAGTTGGTGTTGCTGCTGGGGAACAAGGATATTTTTGCCCTTCCCTTTAGCATAACTCCATCTCCCGGTTTTCCCTTTACCCTTGGTTTGAGGAGTCTGAGGCAGAGCAGCACGAAAAAAGTGTTTATTAGCGGCTTTCTGCTCAGGAAGAGCTTTCTTTTTGTCTGTCGCCTTCTCCAGTATCTCACCAAGAGCTGTCAAAAAATAGAAGAACAGTGCTCCATCCAGGTGTAGTAGTAGAAAAAAAACTTTACTCTGCCATGGTACAATATGACTAGCAGTAGGTCTTTGTCAAGCAGAGCTGGTCCAAAGACATATTCACCCTTAAAGGGGATGGAGCACAATTTGATCTTAGAAGTGACATCCCCACTCCACATTTTAAGCCAAAGAGCCCTTCTAGCGGAGTTGGACTGAACCAGGGACCTGGCAGCGATACGAACAGATTTTGCAGAGGCGTCAGCCAAGAAAGGAATTGAGTCTAATAACTCCCATCTTGAGGTCCCTGAGAGATGTGATTCTCTAATTGATCTAGCCACTGGAAGAGGGATCTGGCAACACAGGTGGAAGCTATGTTGGTTTTAAGTGATGAGGTGGAAGTCTCCCAGGATTTTTTCAATAGGCTTTCCACCTTCCTATCGATTGGATCCTTAAGCTAAGATGAGTCCTCAAAGGGGAGCAGAGTTTTCTTGGCTACTTTCACCACCTGCACATCCACCTTAGGAAATCCCAACTGATTCACCCTCCAGAAAAAATCTATGTTTAGGCTCCGAGGGGGTGCTCAGCCCTTTTTCTAGGGACTCCCACTCCTGAGAAATTATGTTCAGGATGTTCTCATGCACTGGGAAACCAATCTGTTTTCCTGCTTTCAACCCTTCAAACATTTCGTCCTGAATTGTTTGGGGAACCTGTTCCTCCTCCAAACCCATAGTGCTATGGACTGCATTAACTAACTCCTCCATATATTCTGCGGAGAAGAAATATTTCCTAGTAAGGAAGATTCCTCCCATTTTTCTGAAACTGAACCATGAGAGCTGTTGGAATCCTCTTTCTCTTCTTAGGGGGAGATGGTCCCGGAGAAGTAGGTGGAGGTGTAAAAGCGGCCAAGGATGACTGGACCTCTTGCATGACAAAGGTACGTATTTTATCCAGAAGTGAAGGATGTTCAGCCCTGACCACCTTTATCCATACATTCCTGACATAGCTTCTTCTCCCAGGGAGAGAGAAGCTTCTTATTACAGATGGTACATCTAGGAACCTTCTTTGCAGGGTTTTTGGGGGCAGACTTGTCTCCCTAGAAAAAAGGGGATAGAAGTATAATTAAAGCACCCCATACACTAATGTAAGACCCAGGACTTTGGGCTAGGACCTATCCCTCTCCACAGACTTACTGAGGCTGGGGCAACACTGGGATCTGCAGGTGCAGGGGAGGAAGCACACATACCATCCATACTGCAGGGATTAGCCTTACTTGGAGGTGTCTTCCGGCAGGTTTATATAGGAATAAACCCTGCCCCCAGCACCATTCAGTTTTCCCTCCTCCCCCTCCGGGTCCTGAGCAGGCATCAGCAAGTTCAGCGTGCTCTGCACGCCGTTCATGGGCCAAGAGGCTACGGGAAGCTGAACCCGGAAGTGTGTGTGTTCCACTGTGGAATGCAAAACCCGTAAGTGGTATGACGTCACTTCCGGGTCGCGCTTCTACGGCGTGCATGAGGAAGAGGAAGCCGGAGAGCTCAGGGAGGTCTCCAGCTATGGGGCTCACGTTACCCCAAGCGGGAGTACAGATGGGCCAGGAGGTCCCGATTCCTCTACAAGGCAGGGAGACGGGAGCAGCCTGGAGGAGGAGAGTGAAGCCCACAACCACCACTGCCCGGCTCTCAATAAAAACAGGTATATTGCGATGCTGGCCACAAAGCATACGGAAAAACAAAAAACTTTTCCATGCTCCATGGGGGACAGGAAAGACACTGGCGAGTAGGAGGTGGGAGGGGCTTTTAAACTCTTTGAGCTTCCTGTCCCCCATTAGGGTGTGGAAGCAACTCTGAAAATTATGTTTCAAAAATAGTGCTGATGTACAGTAGACATGTGGGAAATGTTATTTACTTTGTGTGACATAACACACTGATTTATGGGCATAAAAAAATAAATTTTTTCTCCAAATTTCATTTTTTTTCACAAATAAATGCCAGTCATATCGAAGATATTTTACCACCAACAAGAAGTACAATTTCTCATGAAGAAAAAAAACTGTCTCCAAATCAGGGTGATCAACTGAAGTATTCCAGAGTTATTACAACATAAATTGACACTGGCCAGATTGTAAAATTTGGCCTGGTGAAAAAGGTAAAAACCGGCTTGGGGTGTGAAGGGGTTAAAGATCCCTGCGAGCCCCTAATTGTCATTTATTGTCTGTTTTTCACTGTGTCACTTCCTTGCAGAGGTATTCACATTTCTTGCTTTGGGAATGCAGTATGTGAAATCTCTGCTTTGTAGTCCTGTTGGGCATTTCTTCACAATGGACCCTGGGGTATGCGCTTTCACCATTCCCAGACGCTGACAATCACAGCTTGGTATCTGATCTAGCAGTCTATCAGTTAAAGATGCTGTTGAAATGATTGGCAGCATTTAGCACAGAGGGATGAAAGCACAGACTTCCAGAAAAGTCTCTGAAGCAACGTCCATTTGGACTGAAAGACGAGCTATTCCATTCCAGCAAGCAAATAGGACAGTCCCGATGGGTACACCTTGTCTTGGTGGCAGGGCTTTTATGTTCTTTTGATCAAAATAGCGTTAACTAAGTACCCTATATTATTTACATGTACTATTACTATTTACCTGATGTAGGATATATGTTCATTTAGTTTCTTCCTTGGGTTTTGTCTGTGAAATGGCCACAATGTGAATGTGCCCTTACACTTTGCACGCATACCAGATTATAGTCCAGCTCAGGTTTTTTGTTTTGCTGTAATCTCCTTACAGTCTGGCTCAGATTTTTGGTTTTAGTTATACACAGCTTAGATTGATTATCATGATAACCATAATTGCTGGCCTGAAACTGCTAACACAGACACAAGACCAGCAACATTAAACCAACAGTAACAATGGAATAAGACTGACCTAATGGTTTTTCCTCTTTGCAAAGATGTTCAGGACCTGTAGAAAGGTCGTCCTCTGTGACTTCCAGTCTCCTCTCCACTTTCCCAAACCTCAAAATTTCAGACTGGAATTTTCAGAATATAAGAATGGTTTATAATTTTGAGCAATTCAGTAAATAAGTAATTTAGAAAACACATCTACAGCATTTATACAGACTGGAAAGAAGTTAAATAAAAATAAAAAAAATCAGTAAAGCCCAAATCTGTAAAGATTGGTTGGACAAGTTTCAATGCAATAAATTTCATCAGAGCTTGGCAATTTTGCCTAAAAATATATACGTCACTCTGTATAAGTACACGGCGCCCGGATAGGAAATAGTTCCATACATTCAAATGAGAAACAGAATGTGGCACTCTTAGAGTAGCAAAGAATACTTTGGTTTTAATAAGAAACGCAATCCAACTAACGAAATGAGTGACGTTTTGGTTAACATGACAATGTTCAGGCGGATTGCAAACAGAGTACGATGTGGAATAGCGAATAGCACTGTGTGGTATAGGGATATTCTGCCCAGGAGATTTGCGTAAATAAGGGAAAGATCAGTCTAGGAAGTCAAAAAAGAAAATTTATCTGATAAGATTACTACTCATTTCTGAACTAAGAAATAAAATGATGGCTACTCTTAAATAACTGTATATGCATTTCAATTACCGTATATACTCGGGTATAAGCTGAGATGTTCAGCCCATTTTTTTAGGCTGAAAGTGCCCCTCTCAGCTTATACTCGAGTTATTGTGCCAGGAGGTCGGCAGGGGAGCGGCTGCTGTGACATACTCACCTGCTCCGGGCGCTGACAGTTTCTTCCAGCGTTGAGCGGTCACATGGCACCGCTCATTACAGTAATGAATATGGACTCGACTCCACTCCCATAGGGGTGGAGCCGCATATTCATTACTGTAATGAGCGGTAACTGTGACCGCTCAACGCTGGAAGAAACTGCCGGCACCCGGAGACCAGAGATGCAGGGACCTCGCCAGGAGCAGGTGAGTATAATGGGGAGGGGGAGCACTGCACGATATTCACCTCTCCTGGTTCCGGTGCTTCTCAGTCTTCTGCGTCCTCTGCAGTGACGCTCAGGTCAGAGGGCGCGATGACGTGGTTAGTGCGCGCCCTCTGCCTGAACGTTAGTGCAGAGGACGCGGAAGACACAGCGGCGCCCGGAACGAGGACAGATGAATACTGCAAGTGCTGGGGGCTTGAGAGACAAGAGGAGAGTATGTGATTTTTTTTTTTAATCGCAGCAACAGCATAGGGAGCAAATATCTCTATGGAGCATCTTATGGGGCCATATTCAACGTTTGTGCAGCACTATATGGGGAAAATATCTCTATGGAGCATCTTATGGGGCCATAATCAACATTTGTGCAGCATTGTATGGGGAAAATATCTCTATGGAGCATCTTATGGGGCCATAATCAACATTTGTGCAGAATTATTTTGGGCAAATGTCTCCACGGAGCATCTTATGGGGCCCTTATTAACCTTTATGCAGTACTGTATGGGGCAAATGTGTCTATGGAGCATCTAATGCGGCCATTAATAACCTTTATGGAGCATTATATGGGGCGTATTTTGTATGGAGCATCTTATAGAGCCCATCATGAACTGCATGGAGCATTATATGGGGCTCCTGATTCAATATGGATATTCAAAAACACAACCTACTGATATTTCAATTAATTTTACTTTTATTGGTACCTATTTTTATTTTTTAAATTTGCCAGTAGCTGCTTTATTTTCCACCCTAGGCTTATACTAGAGTCATTAAGTTTTCCCAGTTTTTTGTGGCAAAATTAGGGGGGGGGGGTCGGCTTATACTTGAGTATATACGGTATGTAAAAGGATGAAGCCCTATAACCATCATCAGACACTAGATCTTTGGTTGTATGATACATGATTACCGTGGGGCTATATGCTGTGACAAGGGCATTCAGCCCTGCAACAATCACATACTGTACAACACAACTTCCATAGAAGGTCTAATAAAAGTGCGTTATTGATAGAAGTTGAGGGTATGTAGATTAGGAGAAAAAAAGCGCAATAGGTTCTTAATTGGTAAATATGGTACATACCCTTGTTATGCTAAAAGTCAAACCCTTGCACAGCTCCAAAAATGGAAAAAAACAGGATTTTTGGTTGCTTACTGTAAAATCTGTTTCTCGGAGCCTTCATTGGGGGACACAGGAACCATGGGTGTATGCTGCTGCCACTAGGAGGCTGACTCCTCTGCAGTGTACACCCCACCGACTGGCATTATGCACTTCAGTTAGTGAGAAAACAGTAGGAGAAAAACAATAAGGTTGAAATAACATAACCACAAACAAGAGAACTGTAAACATGAGAACAGTCATATAACAGAGAATAACAGAAAATGAATAATATGGGAGGGTGCTGTGTCCCCAATGAAGGCTCAGAGAAACAGATTTTACGGTAAGCAACCAAAAATCCTGTTTTCTCTATCGCCTCTCATTGGGGGACACAGGAACCATGGGACGTCCCAAAGCAGTCCCTGGGGTGGGGAAAAACAGACTTTCATCAGGTCAGAGGACTCACCACTGCCGCCTGCAAGATCCTTCTGCCTAGGCTGGCGTCCACCGAAGCGCAGGTATGGACCTTGTAAAATTTGGCGAACGTGCGGATGGAAGACCAGGTTGCCGCTTTGCAAAGCTGTAGGGCGGAAGCCCTGTGGTGTACCGCCCAGGAAGCGCCAACTGCCCGGGTAGAGTGAGCCTTTATCCCAGGAGGGGGCACTCTGTTCTTGACCCGGTAAGCCTCCAAAATTGCCGGTCTGATCCAGCGAGCAATAGTCGCCTTGGAAGCCGGTAGGCCTCTACGCGTGCCATCAGGAATGACGAAAAGAGAATCCGTCTTCCGGAAAGCGGCCGTTCTAGCCAGGTAAATCCTCACTGCCCTGACGAGGTCCAGCTTGTTCAACGATCGCTCCAGAAGATGAGTCGGAGCTGGACAAAAGGAAGGTAGAACAATGTCCTCGTTGAGGTTGAAGGTGGAAACCACCTTAGGAAGGAAGGAAGGCAGAGGCCTGAGGACCACCTTGTCCTGGTGGATAACCAAGAAAGTAGGTCGGCAAGAAAGGGCCGCCAACTCGGAAACACGGCAGATAGAAGTGATGTCCACAAGAAAGGCAACCTTCCAAGATAGAACGGACAGGGAAACCTCCCTGAGAAGCTCAAAGGGGGAACCCCTCAGAACGTTCAGCACAAGATTTTAATCCCATGAATCCACAGGGGCCCTGTATGGAGGGACAGCATGGGCTACTCCTTGAAGGAAGGTCTTAACCTGCGGCCGAGAAGATAACGTCTTCTGAAAAAGGATAGAGAGCGCAGAAACCTGGCCCTTTAGGTAACTAAGAGCAAGGCCCGAATCCAGTCCTGCTTGAAGGAAGGCCAAAATTGAAGGCAGGGAAAAGAATATAGGTGAAACGCGGTTGGACTCGCACCAACGGAAGTAATTCTTCGAGGTACGATAGTAGATCCTGGAAGACGAAGGCTTCCTAGCCTGGATCATAGTGTGAATCACCCGGTCCGAAAGGCCGGACGCTCTTAGAACTGCGGTCTCAACAGCCACGCCGTTAAACTGAGCGACCGAGAATTTGGTTGGCAGATCGGACCCTGAGACAGCAGATCGGGTCTGTCTGGAAGGCGCCAGGGGGCGTCCGCAAGAAGATTGATGATCTCTGCAAACCAAGATCTCCTGGGCGAATTCGGGGTGATCAGAATGAGCGGCACCCCTTCCACCTTGATCTTTTTAAACAGCTTGGGAAGCAAGGGAAGGGGTGGAAAGAGATAGGGGAGCACGAACTGCGACCAAGGAATGGCCAGAGCGTCGACGCCCACTGCAAGAGGGTCGCGAGACCTGGAGACGAACCGAGGGACCTGTCTGTTCATTCGGGACGCCGTGAGGTCCACGTCCGGAGTCCCACAAATCTGATGGAAGACCTCCTGATGCAAGGACCATTACCCTGCCGCGAGGCCCTCCCTGCTGAGGAAGTCGGCGGCCCAATTGTCCACGCCAGGGATATGCACCGCGGATATCACCGGAATTATTGCCTCTGCCCAGAGGAGGATCTTGGATACCTCGGCCAAGGCCAAGGAGCTCCGAGTCCCCCCCCGATGGTTGACATATGTCACAGCCGTGGCATTGTCCGTCTGGATTCGGATTGGTAGACCCCTGAGAATCCTTTCCCAGTGATGAAGGGACAGAAAGATGGCCCGAATCTCGAGGACGTTGATCGGCAGAGAAGACTCCTGCTCCGACCAACAACCTTGGACAGTCAGGTGACGAAACACCGCACCCCAGCCGAGAAGGCTGGCGTCCGTCGTCACCACCTGCCAGTGAACTGGAAGGAAGGACCTGCCCTGGGAGATGAGAGGTGAGTCAGCCACCAGTTGAGAGACCGCTTGACCCGGGGAGAGAGTCGAACTGGACGATCCAAGGAGAAGACAGATCTGTCCCACTGTAATAGGATGGCCTGCTGAAGAGGTCACGAGTGAAATTGGGCGAAGGGAGTCGCTTCCAATGTTGCAACCATCCTTCCCAGAACCTTCATGCCGATCGGAAGGAAGGAAGCAGAGGACCCTGGAGCAAGTGAACTTCCCGACGAAGGATGGATCTCTTGTCTCCGGGAAGAAAGACTTTGGTCTGACGAGTGTCGAAGAGCATGCCCAGAAAAAATAGGCGCTGAGAAGGGACAAGCAGGATTTCTTCCTGTTGACAAGCCACCCGAAACGGGCTAGAGTGTTGAGAACGATGGACAGGCTTTCGTGAGCCTGAGAAAAAGACAGACTTGATGAGGATGTCGTCGAGGTAGAGAAAAAGTACCAGGCCCCTGAGCCTCAACATGGCTCATCAGAGCTGCCATGATCTTCGTGAAAACCCTGGGAGCGGTTGCGAGACCGAATGGCAGGGCGACAAACTGAAAATGCTCCTGAAGTACTGCAGAACGCAGGAATCGGTGATGTCCCGGGAATATCGGGAAATGGAGGTGGGCGTCCTGGATGTCTATGGAGCACAGAAATTCCTGAGCCTCCATGGAAACAATTACTGAACGAAAGGATTCCATCCTGAAGTGTCTCAGATGAACTCTCTTGCTCAGCAATTTGAGATCCAGAATGGGACAAACCTTGCAGTCTTTTTTCGGTACCACAAAAAGATTTGAATAGAAACCTGTGAACCGATCTTTTTCTGGGACGGGAACGATTGCCCCGGATTTGAGGAGAGAAGCAATGGCTGTAAAGAAACCCCAGAACTAGAACGGGGTCTCTGGGAGGTCGGGATTCGAAGAAACGATCCCGTGGTCATGAAACGAACTATTTTGTATCCCGAGGATACAACTTCCCTGACCCATGCGTCCTCTAGTAAGGAGATCCAGACGTCTCTGAAAAAGAGGAGACGGCTGCCCAGCCTGGGAAGTGGGCTGGGGATTTGTCGAGAGTCATGCCGACGAGGTTTAGACTGGGGAAGGAGAAAACTTGTGCCCCAGGTGGCATCCTTAATGATTTGGTCCAGCTTAGAGCCAAAAAGACATGAACCCTGCAAAGGCAGGCTGGTAAGGGACTTCTTAGAAGACAAATTCGCCTGCCAGGCCTTGAGCCAAACGGTCTGATGGATGGCAACAGCATTGCTGGAAGCCCGAGCCGCACAAGATGCGGCATCCAGGGAAGCGGAGACCAGGTACCCACATGAGAAATCTGGTTGGCAAGCTTCGCCAGCTGTCCGGGTAGAGCCCCATCCAGGATGCCCTGACGGAGTTGTTTGGCCCATTTGGATATGGATTTTGAAACCCAGGTGGAAGCAAAGGCCGGGCATAGAGCAGATGTGGCCGCTTCAAAGGCTGACTTTGCAAAAGATTCTATGACTATCATTAGAATCCTTCAGAGATGCTCCGCCGGATAGTGGAAGGACCGTATTGGTGGACAGCTTGGATACTGGGGGATCTACCGAGGGAGAAACTGTCCAATTAGCGGTGAGCTCCGAAGAGAAAGGATATAAAACGCCAAGGCGCTTTCCTCTCTGAAATCGTCTGGTCGGATTCTCTCTTTCTCTGGTCATGATCTCCTCGAATTCAGGGTGAGGAACGAGAACCTTGGAGGGTGGTTTAGACCGAACGAAACCGCCTGGTCTGCGGGTTCCGTAAAGGAATCTTTGATGCCACAGTCTGATTTATCGCTCCAATGAGGTTCTGAACCATATCCCTCATGCTAGAGATTTGGTTCGAATTCAGCTCCAAGATATCCTCCGAAGGCGCATCAGAGAAAGCCTCGCCTGACTCAGGGGAGGAGGACCGGGGGGGAAGCCGACCGCAGAGAAGGACCATGGGGCGCGATGGAAAGGGAAGAGGACTTGGACCAACGTTCCCGTCTGGACCTTTTGCAGCCAATAACGGAAGGCTCGGATGGAGCCTCCTTCGACCTGCTGGCTACTGCGGGAGCCTGCAGGGGCAACCTATCAAGCACGGACACAAGAGTTTGAGACACCCGTGTTAGATCCGCTACGGATTGTGATAGAGAGGAAGCCCAGGCTGGGGTGGAGGCTTCACTCTCAGGCGGAACAGCAGGGGGGTCCTGGGCGGTGGGCATAACGGGGTTGCTGCAGGCCTGACAGATCGGAGAGGACTCACCTGAGGGAAGCTTGCAGTTACAAGACGAACACACAAAGTGTTTGACTAAGGCAGAAGAGGCAGAAGTAGGAGAGCGAGAGGGACCTCCCTTAGAATTAGACATGACGAACGAACGGGTCCCTGACGAATGCCAGAAGGTTAGGGGACAGGAGAGCAGAGGAGAGTGTCAGACTGCAGAGCAGAGCTACTCACGGCTGCAAAGCGTTTTCCTGATGGAGGCTTTGAAGATGCTATCCAGGAACGATAGTCCTTCACTACAGGCCATAAGAAGGGGCTTGTGAGACACTCTTCTGTTCAGTGTTGCAGAGCTGACAGAAGACCGCCAAGAATGAGGACGCCAGGATCTGTGCTATTAGGAAGAGGTGGAGCAGAGCGTTCCTGGCGCCAAAAGGGAGACTACAGTGGCGGAGGAGAAAGAGGGCGGGTTAATCGCCAGGACAGTAGCCAAGATAGTTCCGTGGGCGGAGCACGCCGAGAAAACCCGTCGGGCGTGAGAAAAGCCCGCCCGAGGGAAAAGGGAAGCGGCACGGCTGCCTGTAGGGGGCCGCGCCACACAGAGCAAGGATACGGCCGCAGGCAAGGCAGTGAGACTGCCTGTAAAAGTGCGGCCGCCATGGAGGAAGCAGCGCGGCCGGTCACAAGGGCCGCCGCGCAAACGAATCGGACTGTTGCCCAGGCTACTGCGGGGGTCTGTGCCAGGAAAAGTGCGGTCGCAGTAACAGCAGCACGGCTGCCTGAAGGGCGCCACGCCACACAGAGTAAAGATGCGGCCGCAGGAAAAGTAGTGTGGAAGCGCCCTCATTTCCCCGCTCTTGTGACAGAGAATCCGCAGAGACGCCCCAAGGAGAGACTGATGGGGAGGGAAGGGATACTCACCTAAACATCCCACGCCATTCGTTACTAACCTCAAACCGTGGAAGGTATTAGACGTCCGTGGAGCTGGTGATGGACGTCCTCATCTCCTCCAACCGACAGGCTCTGGTGGGCGAGTGCGTGGGGGACGGAGCAAGGACCGGTCAGCACGCTTGTAGTGGGTCTTTTGTCCTGCGGTCGGATCTATGAGGATACGGGGTGGCAGTACATGCCGTACTCATAGTCCGTATTGTGGGATTACAGTTGTGACTGTTCACACTGTATCCCTCCGGAAGAACACCTGAAAGAAAACGACGCACATTGAGGTAGATATGGGTCTAATGAAAGACCCGTGTCCACCTCCTACTAACACTAAGCTAAACTGAAGTGCATAATGCCAGTCGGTGGGGTGTACACTGCAGAGGAGGAGTTAACTTTTTTTGTGCATAGTGGCAGCCTCTTAGTGGCAGCAGCATACACCCATGGTTCCTGTGTCCCCCAATGAGAGGTGATAGAGAAATGAAAGTGTTAAGGCTCTCAAAATATGATACAAAAATCTATAATAATATATTATAATATATATATGTGATAGCATAGACGGTAAAGGGTAGGCTGTGTAAAGATGTTATATGGTGGCCAGCTGGTGCTTCATTAAAGAAGGGAACCTCTCAGGTTTTTAGTCCACAAACGATCATCAACTATGCAAAGCTCCTTTAATGCCGATTACGTCCATACCTTTGTTTTACAAGACTGTGCCTCCAGTTTATAGAAACAGACTGGCAAATTTTTATGCAAATGACTTGCAAGTGCAGGGGGCTTTGCCTTGCACTTTCAGCATTTTGGCATCTTTCCCAACCCACCACTGGACTCCTGTTAATTAAGAAATGGATGTGTTGATGGGATAGGGATTAGCACAATGACAATTACTTAGTGAAAGAAAGAATGTGACAGGTTTATGTCATTAATTAAATAATAATCCTGGTATAGCAATAGATTTTACAAAATCAAGAGAGGTGGGAGTTACATCCTAAAATCTGTGGCTTGGGTAGCAAAAGAGCAGCCGCCCCTAGAAGCAAGTAAAGATTTCACTTTACTTTCTAAAAATAATGTGGCAAACAGTTTATTTTTTATTCAACTGGCTAGACAGCCTGTCTTAAAGTGACAAGGATCAATATATTTACATTTTTATTTTTAATAAAAAAAAGGGATACCTTGATGGGTTTCCTCATCCTTTGAGCCTTTTTAGGACAGGGATACCATGTACCAGATGCATCTGCAAAAACACAAGTGGAATGACTCAATATACAGTATCAGAAAAAGATCAATTTCATTAATTCTTCTTATGGATCATGTATGGTGATGTTGTGGTTTTTCTTACCCATTTCCTCAGGCATCACCTCCCTCTTGTACTGGCGATGACCCATCTTCTCCTTATCCACACATTCAACTTTAATGGTGGCCATATTTCTATGCTAAAAACAAACAAGAAATAAAAACATTAAAAATGGCAGATATATAAATTCTAAACTGTGCACACAAATTATAGAATGAGGTGATAAATTCTTAATTTCATCTACCTTATGCTCCAATGTAATTCCAGAACCAAGCCACTTATTGCTGGGCAAATCTGCAGGGAACAGAAACTAAGTGATTGAGTATATAGAAGAGAACACATGGGTTATAAGAGGGCAAGTAGTAAATACCTTCCAGTCAGACCCATCTTAGGCCCTCTTCACAAGTCCGTGTTACTGGTTCGTGTGGCGTCACTTTTCACACGTACTGGTGACACATACACCCATTATAACCACTGGGATTGAACACATGACCCACACGTAGACCTGTCCCTTTTTTCTGGCTGCACGGATAACAATACGTACCGCACACGTACAAGCGGATGACAAGTGTGCCATCCATGTGACACGTATTGGAATACAATGCAAAATAGAAATTACAGATTTTTGTGTTACAGATGTGCAAAGATAGAATTAAATAGATACATGTGAGACATATAATGAGTGCACTGCATGTGTAGCTTACTGTACATGGACTAATCTAATAAATACGGTAAGTGAAAAAAAATGACCGTGGGGTTCCCCCCATTTTTTTGTGATTAGCAAAGGTAAAGCAGACAGTTGTGAGCTGATATCAGGCTAGGAAGGTCTATTCTTATTGGGCCTTTCTCAGCCTAAAAATACTAGCCTGCAGCAGCGACAAAAGTGGTACATCACATTAGGAACACCAATTCTCATCCTTTGCCTCATCTCTTCTCAATTACTGACATCACAGCTCTTCACAGCCTCCGGGTTTCATGGAGTGCATCGTGAGCAGGCGACTCTGATAGGCGGTGATGTCAGTAACGTTACTGCTTTTTACAGACGCAGGGTCTCACTGAACGCAGCGTGAGCCAAATTCGGAAAACATTGTGGGAAGCGCTGGACTACGTCAGACCTGCGTGGGAACGTTTGATCATTGTGGCCAAACAATTCTATTTTAACCTCATTGGTCCACAGGAGTTATTTCCAAAATGGATCAGATTTGTTTAGATGTTCTCTTGTATACTTCTGACGCTGAATTTTATGGTGAGGAAGCAGGAGAGGTTTTCTTCTGATGACTCTTCCATGAAGGCCAAATTTGTGCAAGTGACTCTGAACAGTAGAATAATGTATTTACAACTCCAGAATCTGCTAAATCTTTCTGACGTTTTTTTTCAGTCAAATGGGGGTTATGATTTGCCTTTCAAGACATCCTACAAGCAGCTCTCACTGAAATTTAGCTTGGGCTTCCATACTTTATATTGAACTCAACTCTCAATTACATTTGGAATCGAGGAAACGGCAACTTAAAAACGTTTTGGCATCTTCTTATAGCATTCTCCTGCTTTGTGGGCCTCCACCCTTTTCAGAGTGTTAGGCAGTTGCGAAAAATAACCTATGGCTGGTATTTTTGGCACAAAGTTAGAGGAGGCTGTATTTTAAAAAAAGATGATAAATTTGCATCACCAGGCATTTCCTAATGGCAGTGAACAAGACATAACCCTAACAGGCTAATTAAGGTTTGAAACCTTGTCAAAGTTATCTGAGCACACAAATCTCCAAGGGTGCCCAAAGTTTTGCATTGGCACATTTTCCTTTTTGTGATTTTTAAAATGTAAAAAATTACTATATAATTTTTCTTTTTTTTGCCTAAAATACAAAAGGAAATGTGTCATCTTCAACTTCAGGTCTTTTTAGAGATAATTTTATCTTCAACTTGCTTAACTGTCCACAATAACCGTAAGGGTATGTTTCCACGCGCCGGATTACATCCGGATTAGCTGTGGATTGAACGCTGCATACAGACGCAGCATTCAATCCGCTGGGTCCAGATGTTACAGCATAGTGGAGGGGATTTTATGAAATCCCGTCTCCACTATGCGCGCGAACACGCATCCGGCGGCCCTGTGTTTACGGACATGCGGCACATCTTTTTAGAACGCAACATGTCTGTTTACCTTGCGGCCAAACAGGCTTGCTTAGCGCTCCTATGGACAATTTAAAACAGCTTTTTGCAGCTTCTCTCTGGTTCCTGCATCATAAATGTGGATGCGACTGCTTGTTATGAAGTCTAGCCCAGCCCTGTATCCCCACTTTGCACGATCTTCGAATAGCATTTAAAAAACATTGTAAGCCAATCCCGATACCTTCAACAACATTTAAAACTATTCATTCACATATCTTGCGTTTTATATGGAACAACAAAAAACAACGTATCTCACAACAAATTTTATTCAGACAAATGACAAGGGGGTGTCTCCTTACCAAATTTTACTCATTATTATAGGGTGGCTCAGATTGCTCAACTTGCAGCTGTAAATGCAGAACAGAATACACCCCTCAAGCCTCAAATAGAAAGCTCTCACATAGCACTCTACTACTTAAACTTAGAGAGTCTGATTTGGGCCACTGGACCTTTACCGAAGGACCTGGCTACACACTCACCATATACATCACATGCATTGCGCCTATGGAGAGCAAACAGGTTTCAATTCACTTCTATAATCCCATCCATCATCGATTTTGAGACTGTTTGATAATCCCATGTTTCCCCCGGGAGTAGCCTCCAGGAATCATACTTGGTGGAAACAGAAAAAGATAACTAGATTACTGCACTTCACTACCCATTTTAAATTAATGTCGAAACAAATGTTCACTTTGAAACGCCAAGTACCAATGTCTGAAAATTTCAGATTAGAATAAATATTTCATTTCTTGCAAACCTTAACCATCAATACACCAAATCCAAAACCAACTGATTTTGAATTGAAATGCTTATATGATCCACTGGGAAAGAGCCTAAGCCTAATGATTGTACACACTGCATTTAACCAACCCAAAGAGAGCTCGAAATTAAAATCCATGGAACAACAGGAAGACCTACAAACCACCCTCTCACTACAGAGATGGTATAAATGTTATGAAAACATTCTAAAAGGAAGCAATCAAATTTCGCTAACCGAAACGTCTAAAATTATTTAATAGAACTCATCATGTTCCCTGTTATTTGCACAAGATCTATCCTACAATTTCAGATAAATGCTTCAGGGGATGTGTTGATGTGGGAGATACACTTCACACCTGGTGGACTTGCACTAAAGTGAAATCTCTTTGGAAAGATGTAATAACATCGTCCTAAAAAAAGGAACTGACCCTTACTCCTTTTAGGTGACAGATCAATCAACGCCAATAATAAAACTTGTCGTCTTATCGATTTTTATCACCATGGCAACCAGAAATCACATAGCCGGACAATAGAAAACCAATACATTTGTTGATAAAACAGATGAAAAGACAGATAAATCTAATATTGTTGTATGAAAAAAATCAAAGCCACCAGATCAGATTCCCTGGAAATCTTTCGAGGTATTTGGGACCCATGGATCCAGTCACAGACTGAAGACGATATCTCCAGAATAATGTCACTTCCGTATAACATATAACACAGACACCACTAAGTGATGGCTAAAACTTTAGATCTACACAAATTTTCAATTGCGCCAACTTAACTCCCATTACTATTGCCTAAGGTTCTACGCCGCCCCCCTCTCCTTCCCCCTCTTTTACCTATTACCACAGAGTTGAGTTTATATTGATGTGTATTTCTTTTGTATAACTAAACATAATAAGCCAAGGGTATTGATCTTCCTCTTTATAGTCTGATATATTTCCCCTTGTAATTTACAATAAAAAAAGTGGAAACTAAAAAACATTGCAAGCTAAATCATCTTTAGAGTATCTGCACATGACATCTTGTCAGGCAGCCGAATCCAGTTTTCAAGAGAAAGATGCTTCAGGAAATGCCTTTTGCCCCCTGAAGCATCTTTTTTTTTTAGCATTTTTTGAGGGGTTGTTTCCCAAGAGCTTCACTGACATTTTTGACTGCCGTCGTGTTTTTGTGGCGTTTTAAATACTGTTTTCTGGATGGTTTTTGTTTTTTTTTAAACGCAAGAAACTGCAAGCAGCTTTTCATGCAAATATGCTAGCACAATACTCGAAAAGATGCTCAGGTGTCTTTTGAGCCTTCCCATTGACTTATATTGTAAAGCAGTGTTCCCCGACTCTGGTCCTCAAGAGCCACCAACAGGTCATGTTTTCAGGATTTCCTTAGTATTGCACAGGTGATTGAATGCTTGCCTGTCAACGTGATGCAATTATCACCTGTGCAATACTAAGGAAATCCTGAAAATAGAATTATTCTTACCATTAATTCGGTTTCTAGGAACCTTCCACGACAGCGGTACTGGAGGATGTCTCCCCGCCCTAATGGGGGACAGGAAACACAAAGAGGTTAAATACCCTCCCCTTCCTGCCATCTCCAGTGTTTTTTCTGGACACAGTAGTATGTATAGTTACCACTTAAGTGCAGGAATCATCCAATAAAATCATCAGATAGGGAGGGAAATTAGTGCTGTCGTGGAAGGTTCCTAGAAATCGAATTAACGGTAAGAATAATTCTATTTTCTCCAGTCACCTTCCACGACAGCGGTACTGGAGTAGTACCAACAAATAATTTCTAGGGGGGGACAACCGCCTGCAGAACTGTTCTGCCGAAAGTTAAATCCCGGTTGAAATCAAGCCTGTAGTGCCTGGTGAACGTATGTACTGATGACCAGGTGGCAGCTCTGCAAATCTGCTCCGTAGAAGCGTCACCCCTCTCTGCCCATGATGTTGACACCGACCGTGTAGAATGGGCCTTCGGTGATGGAGGAGGTGGTAGATTCTGGGATGAGTATGCCAGAGATATGGCTTGTTTAATCCAGTTGGCGATAGTATTTTTCGTAGGCTTTCTGCCTTTGTTCTTCCCGGAGAGTTGAATGAAGAGATTTTGGTCAATCCTCCAACTCTCTGTTTGTGAAAAATAATGTAACACCACTCTGCGGACATCCAGAGTGTGGAAGGACTCTTCCTTCACATTAGAAGGATCTGGGTAGAACGAGGGCAACACTATGTCCTGACCTCTATGAAAGTCTGATGTTACTTTAGGTAGGAAGGTAGGATCTAGACGCAGGATTATACTATCAGATGTTACCCTTAAGTAAGGCTCTTGTATGGATAGGGCATGCAGTTCTCCTATCCGTCTGGCCGAGGTAATAGCCACTAAAAAGACCGTTTTTAGGGTAAGAACCTTTAATGAAATATGAGATAAAGGCTCAAAAGGATCTCGAGTTAGACTCTTAAGGACCAGATTAAGGTCCCAAGGAGGAGTATTGTTGAGAACTCTGGGACGGATTCTAGTTGCTGAAGTAACAAAGCGCCTGATCCACCGATGTTTGGCTAGATCCTGATCGAAATAGGAGCTAAGTGCTGAAATTTGTACCTTTAAGGTGTTAGGCTTAAGACCCAACTCTAGACCCTTTTGCAAGAAGTCCAGAATTTTGGCAATATTTGGATGAAATGGATCAGGAATGTCTGGAAGATACCACGATGAAAACCTCTTCCAGATTTTGGCATAAATGGCATTTGTTATGGGTTTTCTACTGTTCTGGAGAGTATGAATTACTCCATCTGAGAGACCTCTTGCCTTTAGTATCTCGGCCTCAGAAGCCATGCTGAAAGATTCAATCTGTGAAGGTTTGGATGCAGCAATGGACCCTGACGAAGAAGATTTTCCTTCTGAGGTAGACACACTGGACCTTCCTGGGCCATGTCTAACAGGGCGCTGTACCAACTCCTCCCTGGCCATGTTGGCGCTATCAAAATCGCCGTAACTCGTTCCGATCGGATCTTCTGTAGAGTTTTCGATATTAATGGGATCGGAGGGAATGCATAAACAAGGTCGAACCTCCATGGGTGAGAGAACGCATCCATGCCCAGTGCTCTGTCTGTCATATTTAAGGAGAAATAAGTTCGCAGCTTGGCATTCTGACTGTTGGCAAAAAGGTCCACCTCAGGGATTCCCCATCTGGAAATCAGGGAGAGAAAGACCTCCTGGTCCAGACACCATTCTCCTGGATGCACATCCCTTCTGCTCAAGAAATCTGCCTGGGTATTGGCTGACCCCTTCAGGTGAATTGCTGAGATAGAGAGAACGTGTCTCTCTGCCCAGAAAAAAATGTTTGAGGCGAAGGTCTTTAGTTTCCTGAATCTTGTGCCTCCTTGATGACGAAGGTATGCTACCGTGGTCATGTTGTCGGAATATATTCTGACATGGTGTCCTTGAACAAGGGAGGATGCAGCTCTTAATGCTTCTTCTACTGCTTTCAGTTCTCTGAAGTTTGAAGAGCTTGCTCTGATGTCTGGGCCCCAGGTGCCCTGGAAATGGGTTCCCTCGACTATAGCTCCCCATCCCCTTTGACTGGCATCCGATATTAGTGTCTTTAGTGGGATCTGATCCCAACTGACCCCCTTTTGGAGGTTTCGAACCCGTAGCCACCATGCCAGGGATGCCTTGACATGATTGGGAAGGCAAACTCTCTTGGAGAGAGAACTCTGCTGACCGTCCCAGGATGATAGGACATGGGTTTGGAGGATTCTCGTGTGGGCTTGTGCCCAAGGTACCATCTGGATACAAGATGTTAGAGATCCCAGCACAGACATGGAATGTCGTAGAGTAGGAGCCTTCAGGGTTCTGAATGCCGTTATCTTCTGTACCAGATCGAGTTGACGTTCTCTGGGCAGAAAGGATCTCCTCGCCTCCGAGTCCAGAAGGACTCCTAGGAACTTCTTCCTCCTGGAGGGATGAAGGTCCGATTTTTCTAGATTTGGGATCCAACCCAATGATTTTAGGATTTCTAGAGACCTTGTTAAGTCGGCACTGAGGCGGGAGACTGAGGGAGCGACAATGAGAAGATCGTCTAGATAGGGTACTATGCAGATCCCCTGAAGACGGATGAATATAATGGCTTCTGTCATGATTTTTGTAAAGACTCTGGGTGCTGAGGCGATTCCGAAGGGAAGGGAGTTGAACTGATAGTGTACTATCTCCCGATCCTGAGATATTGCAAATCTTAGGAACTTCCGGAATTCTGGATGGATTGGGACGTGGTAATAAGCGTCCCTCAGATCTACTGTAGCCATCACCCAGTCCTGTCCTATCAGAGGGATCGCTGTCTTGACCGACTCCATCTTGAACCTCCTGTAGGTTATTACTTGATTCAGGGGCTTCAAGTGGATTATTATTCGGTGCTTCCCCGAAGGCTTCTTGATCAGAAACAGATGGGAATAGTGTCCTCTGCCAATTTCTTGCTGAGGTACTGGGGAAATTACTCCTTCCTGGAGTAAGTTCTGTAGGCCAGAAAGGAATGCGCCCTGAGGGCTGAGACTCTGTAATGAGGTTATCCTCATGTGATGAGGGGGAGGGCTCTCGAACTCTAATTTTAGTCCATTCTGAATAGTGTCGAGTACCCACTGGTTCGACGAAATGGACCTCCACTGGTTGATAAAGTTCGAGAGACGCCCCCCAATGCCCTGGGCGTAGTCACTGCTTTTCTGGGGTCTGCTGGGACTGGGGAACCAGGATGTTCCTACCTTTCCCCCCGTTAGGATAGCTCCAGCGTCCTGATTTGCCTTTCCCTTTGAATTCCCGTTGGAAGGGTTGCTCTTTTGAGGGAGGAAAAAAACGTTTCTTCGGATTTCTCAGTTCCGGAAGCGCTTTCTTTTTGTCCGTTGCTTTATCCAGAATATCATCCAGGGCCTGCCCGAACAGATAGCGGCCCTGAAAGGGAATGGCACATAGTTTTGTTTTGGACGTTATATCCCCACTCCAAGACTTGAGCCATAGAGCTCTTCTGGCTGAGTTAGAGAGAACTGCTGATTTGGCAGCCACTCTTACGGACTCTGCCGAAGCATCGGCCAGGAAGCCCGTAGCTTTCTGGAGAAGCGGGAGAGAATCTAAGATTATTTCCCTAGATGTTCCCTGGGTAAGGTGGTCTTCCAGCGTGCGGAGCCAACGAAATAGGGATCTAGCCACGCAGGTGGACGCAATGTTTGTTTTAAGGAGATTGGTAGAAGTCTCCCACGATCTTCTTAGTAAACTCTCCATTTTGCGGTCCATAGGGTCTCTGAGTTGGGAAGAATCCTCGAAAGGGAGGGTTGTCTTTTTTGACACTCTAGAGACCTGCACGTCTACCTTAGGGGTATCCCACAGAGAGACATCTCCATCGAGAGGAAAACGATTTTTAAGTTCAGAGGGAACAGAAAGACCTTTTTCAGGTGATTCCCATTCATGAAGGATGAGACTCTGTACATTCTCATGTATAGGGAACCCTTTTAATTTTTTAGGTTTCAACCCACCGAACATCTCATCCTGCACCGATGGCTTCTCCTCCTCAACACCCATTGTCCCCCTGACCATACTGATTAACTCCTGTATGTCCTCTGAGGAAAAATAATATTTTTTACTCTCCTCTCTGGGGGTGGAAGTGGAGCCCTCATTCTCCCACAAATCCTCCGAGCCGGAGGAATGAACTTCACCAGAATCTGAATCAGAAGTAACCGCCGCCGTCTTCCTTTTTTTAGGAGGAGATGGCGGAGGTAACAGAGACTGGGAAAGGGCCGATACCGAGGATTGCACTTCCTGTTTAATGAGGGATTTTATGCTCTCAAACAAGGATGGCTGTTCTGAGCGAATTATTTCATCGGTGCAGGGCTGGCATAGTCTCTTCTTGTAAGAAGAAGGTAGTTTTGATGCACAAACACCACATTTACGATCTTCCGATTTTGTCTTGGAAGATCTGTCCTTCCTAGGGGCAGAGGCCTTGTCTCCCTAAAAAAGAGAGAGAAGGGGACTAAGTATATGGCACCCTAAGGAATACAGGGATAAAGGGACCTTAACCCACTACTCACAGTAGGAGGGAGGACGCAGGGCTCGGCAGAAGCAGAGATAGATCTGTCACCCTCCATGGTCAGTCAGCACTGTAGTCCAGTCAGTCAGACAGGGGGCCTTACCTGGAGGTGACTACCAGGGTTAAATACCGTGGAAGATGCGTCCCATGTTGTGCTCCTCCTCCCGGTCCCAGGCGTAGGGGAAAGACCGCTATGCCGCCAACAGAAACTGCAGTCCGACGCGCGTGCGTTCCACCGCTGGAACGCACATGCCGAGAACCGGAAGTTCGGGTACTTCCGGTTCGCGCGTCCACTGTTTCCGGCCATGAGGAGAGGAGGAAATGCCGGGGAGCCGCGCGGGGACCCCGGCCGCACCACACCGCTCCGCTTTACTCCCGAAGGAGCGCGGGAGGAGCGGAGAAAGGGTCCCGAGTCCGCACCATGTGGGGAGACGGGAGCAGCGCCGCAGGGAGGAGACACATCCCGACCCAGGCTGCCCGGCTAGGTAAGACCTGAGTGCTCCGATCGCCGGCCACGGCAGCACTACCGCAGGACCTCTTCATGCCCCAATAGGGGACAGGAAAAACACTGGAGATGGCAGGAAGGGGAGGGTATTTAACCTCTTTGTGTTTCCTGTCCCCCATTAGGGCGGGGAGACATCCTCCAGTACCGCTGTCGTGGAAGGTGACTGGAGAAAACATGACCTGTTGGTGGCTCTTGAGGACTGGAGTTGGGGAACACTGTTGTAAAGTATAGAGAGCCTTTAGAGTGTAAAACATCTGAAGGACTGTCTGCTCCGCTGTTTGGAAACCTGAAGCAATTAAGAGAGACCCTCAAAAGACTGAACATCAAGTTGTTTTCCAAAGAAATCCATGTTTATTCTTTTGAGAATTTTCTTGCTGCTTTTTTAGGTGGGTTTCGGAACAGACCTGCCTGAACAAGATGTTGTGTGTAGATACATTGAGCGACCCATTTGCTTCTGCGTGAGGCTTCTATCCCGATTCCTCCATCTGTGCTGCCATCAGAAAGAAAAGCAAAAGGGACCAGGGAAACACCAACCATCACAAGCAGCACCAAAAGATTGCTGACTCCAGCTGTGGTAACTGAGTGGGGTGTCAGGTATGCTAGCAGTTAAATATTTTGACATGACAGGTCCACTGAAGTATGGATTCGTGTTTGGACCATTAGAGACTGTACATGATTGAAGAACATGAACCAGGTATTACGGTACTCACCCGAGATGGTGGTCACAGTCATCTCCTGCGTACATTTCTGAAGATCTCCCGCATCCTCTTTTATAGCTTCAGCTTTAACTGCAGACATGTTTGGGACCTAAAAAAGTACCAAAATACTCACACACCACTTTAATAATGCAGTATTTGTGAAATGTACAGCAACTTATCCATCTTATGTAATAGATCCTGATTGCCAGTTACCTGGTGTTCATGTGGGATATTAAGGTTTTCCTGTGGACAGAGGGAACCAAGACACTTTTTGCTGGACACATCTGTAAAAGAAAGACACCCACACGTGACAAGTATGATTTTTTGGATGTGTATAGTGAACAAAACAACAAGATCTTTCAGGTCATATCAGATCACTTATGTATAATAAAAGTAATCATGAAGCCATACGAGTCAATTGTAATCAGAGATAGAGAATGATCCAGATCATACTAACGCTGATGAAAAATCACACAGGGTGGCAGAGTATGTAGTGGCGATTACTCACTCGGACAAAGTCCTATGTACACCTTTAACTTTATTAGCGGCCATGTTGTTACCTTAGGCTACTTTCACACTAGCGTTTTTTACGTACGTCGCAATGCGTCGTTTTGGAGTAAAAACACATCCTGCAAAGTTGCCTGCAGGATGCGTTTTTTCTCCATAGACTACCATTAGCGACGCATTGCGACGTATCGCCACACGTCGCATTCGTCGTGCGGCGGATGCGTCGTGTTTTGGCGCACCGTCGGCACAAAAAAAGTTACATGTAACTTTTTTTTGAGCGTCGGGTCCGCCATTTCCGACCGCGCATGCGCGGCGGGAACTCCGCCCCCTCCTTCCCGGACCTTACAATGGGGCAGCGGATGCATTGTAAAACTGCATCCGCCGCCCCCGTTGTTCATTTTTTTCGCAGTTTGCGTCGGTACGTCGGGCCGACACATGGCGAAGGCCCCGTACCAACACTAGTGTGAAAGTAGCCTTAGATGAGAAATCTTTGTCCCTTTAAAAAAGGGTGGCACATGTTAAGGAGCTTAAACTCCTAAACCCTTCATCCAATTTTAATGTGGATACCCTCAAATGAAAGCTGAAAGTCTGAACTCCAACTGCATCTGAATTGTTTTGTTTAAAATTCATTGTGGTAATGTCTATAACCAAAATTAGAAAAATGTTGTCTCTGTCCAAATATAGATGGACCTAACTGTATACACAGCTGAGTCTCAATGTATATTTTGTGAAATAGTAGACCACAAAAACTAGACCAGATTTATGAACCTGTCTAAAAGAAAAATCTTTGATGTCCATAGCAGTTAATCACAGCACAGCTTTCTTTTTCCATGTGCAGAATATAAAATGAAAACTGCTCTTGGTTTGGTTTCTACACACAGCAAAGACATGTCCATAAGTCTTCACCCTTAGCTATAGCTACACGGAAGTACATGCAGAGGGACATGGAGGGTGGTGTGGGTGGTAGGAACTCCGAGAGCTGACAGGAGAGAGGTGAAGGTGCTATGCTGCATCTACAAATTAGCTCAAGTAGTGGACTGGTTGTCAGACTGGAGATCACATGACCCGACTTGTACATTACAGGAATGAAATTGTGATGTTGGTAACTACTCACAGACAGAGCGTGAGGCAGAGATGTCAGACGTTCCGGGGTCAGTACCAAGAAAGAACGTAGAAAAACGAGGATAAAGACAAACCCATACATCAGATCACAATAAGGGGTCAACATACCAGGAGATAACAGATAATCGCAAAAGGACAAGACAAAAGGATAGTCAGAATATGGTCCAAGGGTCAGGCAGTGGAAGATCAGAACAGAATCAGTCACCAAGAAGCACAAACTATATCTGTCAGAGATCAGAGGCAAACAGCTCAGTTAAACAGCTTGGGCAATCTCTATAACAGAGAACACCTGGAGAAAGCCCCCCACCTCCCAGTCCCAGACTGGACAGCCAAGCTATCAATCAAATCATCAACACCTCAGCAAGCTGTAGTGCTAAGATATCAATGACCATCGGAAACCCATATTGGTACTACCAGTAGAGCCGGAGAAGATATTAGATATACAAAGTTGCTGAAAATCTATCTTACAGAATAGGGCAACTATAGAATATTTGTTATTAATTCACCACCATGGATGACAAGAGTTTAAAGGCATGTGTTGTTTTAATTTGTCAGATTATAGTCAGGTCTTACAGTCTCAGATAGATCAGTTACATGATGACATTGATCACATCACCCAAAGTAATGATAAATGGTGGGATTGGTTATTTTTCTGGTTGCCTGATCTTGGCTATTTACGCTATATTTTAGGAGTAAAATTTGCTATAATTTGTATTGCTTTATGTTGTCATTTACAATGTATTCCTTCTCTTATAACAATGTGTCGCTCATCTACTGAAGCTATTCCCTTGGGATATGATACTGTATATAAATGATATATGGTTTCCCGATGGTCAAGGGTGGATTGTAGTGCTAACATGTCAAATGACCATCAGGAACCCATATTGATAGTCTGTCTTTAAAGACTCCTTTAAGACAGTCTGTCTTTGAAGATCCCTTTAAAACTTTTTTAAGAGATGTTTGACAGTAACAGTCTAGCTTTTATTAGTCCTGTAACTCTCTTGAGATCTGGTGATTAATATAAGGTAACTTCACACAACGATTTCCTTAACGATATTGTTGCAACGTCATGCTTTTTGTGACGTAGCAACGATCCCGCTAACGATCTCGTTATGTGTGACAGCGACCAACTATCAGGCCCCTGCTGGGAGATCGTTGGTCGTTGGGGAATTATCAGGACCTTTTTTTGGTCGCTGATCACCCGCTGTCATCGCTTGATCGGCGTGTGTGAAGCCGATCCAGCGATGTGTTCACTGGTAACCAGGGTAAATATCGGGTTACTAAGCGCAGGGCCGCGCTTAGTAACCCGATATTTACCCTGGTTACCATTGTAAAAGTAAAAAAAAGAAAAAACACTACATACATTCCGATGTCTGTCACGTCCCCCGCCGTCAGCGCCGGCCGTAAAGCAGAGCACAGCGGTGACGTCACAGCTGTGCTCTGCTTTACGGCCGGCGCTGACACAGTCAGTGCGGGAAGCTGACGGCGGGGGACGTGACAGACACCGGAATGTATGTAGTGTTTTTTCTTTTTTTTACTTTTACAATGGTAACCAGGGTAAATATCGGGTTACTAAGCGCGGTCCTTTCTGATTTATTACTTTGACTGGAAGTGTTCTCTTACCCACTGACTCCTTATGTTCCTCCATCATCAACTCAGGTCTTGTGACCTCTGTACAGGGCTCAAACATAACAGATGGAAAAGTGCAACAGAATGTAAACCATGTGAATGTCCCACTGTTTTCTCCCCATACACAGCCTTCAGTGACCCTGATGCTTCTTCCCTACAGCTCGTCTGAGTACATCTGCCCAGACACCTAAATTACATGTATGCTTCTCCCTCCTTACAGAACTACTATGCAAACTATCCCTTCAGTATACAGCCTGATAGTTGGCCATTGCCTTATTACCAGACACCCAGCACTGTGCTCACTACTCCACTCATTTGCACCCAGGACTGTGCCCTCTACTCCACTCCTGGGCACCCAGCACTGTGCCCACTACTCCGCTCCTGGGAACCCAGCACTGTGCCCACTACTCCGCTCCTGGGAACCCAGCACCGTGCCCACTACTCCGCTACTGGGCACGCAGTACCGTGCCCAATGCTCCACTCCTGTGCACCCAGCCCTGTGCCCAGTACTACTCCACTCCTGTGCACCCAGTACTGTGCTCACTATTCCACTCCTGTGCACCCAGCCCTGTGCCCAGTACTCCACTCCTGTGCACCCAGTACTGTGCTCACTACTCTACTCCTGTGCACCCAGCACTGTGCCCTGTACTCCACTCCTGTGCATCCAGCACCGTGCCCTGTACTCCACTCCTGTGCACCCAGCATTGTGCCCAGTACTCCACTCCTGTGCACCCAGCACTGTGCTCACTACTCCACTCCTGTGCACCCAGCACTGTGCCCAGTACTCCACTCCTGTGCATCCAGCACTGTGCTCACTACTCCACTCCTGTGCACCCAGCCCTGTGCCCAGTACTCCACTCCTGTGCACCCAGCCCTGTGCCCAGTACTCCACTCCTGTGCACCCAGCCCTGTGCCCAGTACTCCACTCCTGTGCACCCAGCCCTGTGCCCAGTACTCCACTCCTGTGCACCCAGCCCTGTGCCCAGTACTCCACTCCTGTGCACCCAGCCCTGTGCCCAGTACTCCACTCCTGTGCACCCAGCCCTGTGCCCAGTACTCCACTCCTGTGCACCCAGCCCTGTGCCCAGTACTCCACTCCTGTGCACCCAGCCCTGTGCCCAATACTACTCACCTATACGCCCTGGAACATGCACATTGCTGCCGTCTCTCACTAATCAGCCAGCGCAGGTCTTGTTCTCACCCCGTCTGCCAACGTCTCCGTTCCCTCTGCTGTGTAGTGTGTCGCTGTCGTTTTGACGTCATCAGTAGCATTCTGCAACCGCAGGATCATGGGAGCAGTAGTCCTAGTGTAGCTCGTGTGTGGACTCTGCACAGTCCCCGCCCCCGGCGCTCCTCTCTGCATCTGCGCATGCCCACGTGACAATCTTCTACAGACTCATAGTAGTGCGTTCATTGCAGCGAGTGTGATAATAACTGAGGAGATTCTCTTGTGAAAGATGACTGGAAATGAAAGGGCATTGTGCACACTTAGGTCCAGTTCTCTGCCATAAGTAGATATGGCCGTGAGAAGACTGTACATGACATAGCCATTTCCACATTTGAATGTAAAATATTTACAACCAGAGCACTTTTATTTCCAGCCCCGCCATTACTGTATTTCCCAGTCATAATTTCTGCAAGTTACGGTGAGGGGCAGTAAACTTCCTCTAAGATGGGTGCAGTTCTGTGAAGACCCGGAGACGTTCATACCTGTTATCATAAGTTCACATCAATAATTATTATTAGATAATTAGCGGCGCCAACACAATGTGCATATGGATTTTTTCAGGCGGCCTAAAATCACCAGTTTTGAAGTCAAAACTGATGAAACTGATTTTTGAAGGAAATGTGCATTTTTGGAGTTTTTTTCTTGCAGCCTTCTGATTGGACACTGCCTACTTTGAAGCGTTTTCCACCAGGAGACGCTTCGGTAAAGTGACATGCACTTTATTCCATCGTTTTTCAAAACGGAAGAAAAACGCTTAAAATATGACCAGCAAACGTGTTTCTGAGCGATTTTCAGGCGTCTTTTGGAGCAGGCTGCTCTACAAGGGCATGTTCACACGGTGCATGCTTGCATTTTTCCACGTTTCTTTGAAGGATTAGAAAACGGCAGAATTTCATTGCACAAATAAGCAACGGGTAAGGAGATGAACAAACCACCTAAAATAAGTAGTTTAATAGCAAAAACTGGTATTAAAACTTAGTTTTTAATGTAACTAATATATAAAGGTTAACCAAAAAAATAATCTAAAGTGCAAATAGTGCAACCCCACACAAGAGAGCTATGAATAAACATACAATATGTCACCAATACTGACCATCTACTATATAATTGTCTGAGGGTCACTTTCGTCTTTCTGTCTGTCTTTCTGTCACGGATATTCATTGGTCGCGGCCTCTGTCTGTCATGGAAATCCAAGTCACTGATTGGTCGCGGTATAACAGCCACGACCAATCAGCGACAGGCACAGTCCGGAACAAAATGGCCGCTCCTTACTCCCTGCAGTCAGTGCCCGGCGCCCGCATACTCCCCTCCGGTCACCGCTCACACAGGGTTAATGCCGGCGGTAACGGACCGCGTTATGCCGCGGGTAACGCACTCCGTAACCGCTATTAACCCTGTGTGTCCCGAACTTTTTACTATTGATGCTGCCTATGCGGCATCAATAAAAAAAAACAAAAACCTGCTATTCTCACCCTCCGTAGTCCGCCGAGCCGCTCACGTCTGCCGCCATCTTCCGTTCCCGACGATGCATTGCGAAATTACCCAGAAGACTTAGCCGTCTTGCGAGACCGCTAAGTCATCTGGGTAATTTCGCAATGCATCCTGGGAACGGCAGATGGCGGCAGCCGCGCTCGTATCGCCAGAGATTCGGTGGATCCCCGCGGGCAAGTATATAACTATTTTTTATTTTAATTATTTTTTTAACAGGGATATGGTGCCCACACTGCTGTATACTACGTGGGCTGTTAGATACCGCGTGGCTGCTATATACTACATAGGCAGTGTTATATACTATGTGGGCTGTGTGATATACTCCGTGGGCTGTGCAATATATTACGTGGCCACTGTTATATAATGCGTGGGCAGTGGTATATACTACGTAGCTGCTATATACTGCGTAGACTGTGCTATAACAAAATTAATAAAGGGGATGGGAAAACTACAATACCCAGATAGATTAGCGAAATTAGGATTATTTAGTCTAGAAAAAAGACGACTGAGGGGCGATCTAATAACCATGTATAAGTATATAAGGGGACAATACAAATATCTCGCTGAGGATCTGTTTATACCAAGGAAGGTGACGGGCACAAGGGGGCATTCTTTGCGTCTGGAGGAGAGAAGGTTTTTCCACCAACATAGAAGAGGATTCTTTACTGTTAGGGCAGTGAGAATCTGGAATTGCTTGCCTGAGGAGGTGGTGATGGCGAACTCAGTCGAGGGGTTCAAGAAAGGCCTGGATGTCTTCCTGGAGCAGAACAATATTGTATCATACAATTAGGTTCTGTAGAAGGACGTAGATCTGGGGATTTATTATGATGGAATATAGGCTGAACTGGATGGACAAATGTCTTTTTTCGGCCTTACTAACTATGTTACTATGTTACTATGTATATTACGTGGCCACTGTTATATACTGCGTGGGCAGTGTTACCCACTACGTGGCTGCTATATACTGCGTAGGTTGTGCTATATATTACGTGGCCAGTGTTATATACTGCGTGGCCTGTTATATACTACATCGCCTGTGTTATATAGTGCGTGGCTGCTATATACTGCGTGGGCTGTGTTATATAGTACGTGGCTGTTATATACTGCGTGGCCACTGTTATATATTGCGTGGCCTGTATTAACGCATCTTGTATTCTACAATATGTATGTATATAGCAGCCACATAGTATATAGCACAGGCCACGTAGTATTTGTCTGCTATATACTACATGGCTCCTATATACTACGTGGCCTGTGCTATATACTATGTGGCTGCTATATACATACAAAAATACATATTCTAGAATACCCGATGCGTTAGAATCGGGCCACAATCTAGTATGGGATAAGTGTCCCGGCAGTATGAAGTTAGCGACAAAATATATACCCAGGGGACCTAATTAGAATCAGTCATCCAGGGTATGTCTCTGTATAAAGTCCTGGTAAACACAAGCAAATAATTCCATGGGGAGTATGAAGGCTGTTTTGGCTCAGTCTTGCACGAACATCAGCTCTTGCCAGTAACCACTGACGAGGTCCAATGTGGAGAAGCATTTAGCATTTCCCAGAGCGGACAAGGACTCCTCAATCCTCAGCAGCGGATAAGAATCCTGTACCAGAAAGGCATTGTTTGCGGTAATCCACACAAAAATGTAATGTTCCGTTTTTTTCCGCACCAATACAATGGGGGCTGCCCATGCACTCTCTCGAATTACCCCCTTCTGCAGCATCTAGGGTCAGCATTCCTTTCACCTCCTGGCACATTTGGGGAGGAATTTGACGGTAGTGCTCTCTTTTGGGCACAGCACTTCCGGTTGGAATCTCATGTGCGATTGCCGTCATGCACCCAAAGCCATCCTCGTGTCTCACAAACACATCCTGATATCTTCCCAACAGCGCCTCCACCTGCTGTACTTGTTGTGACGTGAGTTCAGTATGCTCAGCTCCCATCTGTTCCAGGATTTGTCAACCCTCCTTTAAATGACGAGGGTCGCGGGACAAAGTAGTGTCCACGGTCATCATCCAAGGATCCCCTTGTTTGACAGACAGCTGTACAGCCTGAGGTGATATCAACTCTTCTGGCATACCTAGGATGTGAGCCACTTCACTTCCGGGAGGTAGTATGACATAATTTTTCCCCAGATTCACACAGCGTACAAGGACTGCTCTGTCACACACTGTAGCTAGTGTCCGTGCCACAAGGATTCTCGGCGGTAACTGGTCAGCATTACTCGATTCGATCTGTACCTCAACACCCTCCAGGCGGGTACATGCTCAGCCAGGCAGGGTAAGCACTGTGAAACGCTTGCGCCCAGACTGGTTGGCATGAGCATGCGGGGGTATGGCCCCACTGGGCCACAAACCAGACTTCCCTGCAGGGGGTGTGACTAAGCAGCTTCCTTGGTGTTCACTGGAGCCTCTGATGGTGAGGTCAGGCTTATGCGGCAGTTAGCTGTCAGGTACCACTCCAGGGTGGAGTCTGGCTGTAGCTGCTGATCCCACTGGGGAACGGAACACTGACAGGCAGGTGGGCACAGCTGAGACACTGGCAGGCGGGCACGGTTGAGACACTGGCAGGCGGGCGGGTACAGCTGATGTGAAGGGTTAAACTAAGGAAAATTAAAGCAGCCTTCATTTTGTGCTTTTCGACTCCATCTTGCTGTTTTGAGATAAATTTTTGTTACTAGGTAAAAGTTCATAGTTGTTATGAGACATTGATTATTCCAGCCCGAACAAGATATGACACTGAGGGTTTATTGTTCTACGAGACCTTGATGTACAGGCTGTTCCTGCATTCTTATAGGTTAAGAACTGTGAGCGTGTTCTTATGTTGATTGGTTGAAGTGTAACTTGTTAAGATTATGAAAAGTGCAAAACAATAAATGGGGCTTATAGATCTGCTCGATTCCCCCCCCCCCCCAAACAGAGAGACACATCTCCGCCTGGTCATTTTCAGTTGCCGGCAAAGCCCTGTGGATCAATTTGAAAATCACTGTGTCAACCGTGAAGGGTCACTTCAGATCCTCCCTCAACAGCTTGGCACCCGAACGTGGAGCCCCAAACAGGAACGCTTCTGTTCAACAAGACAAAGGACCCTCGGACCGGACACAGGCACTGGAAAATTGGGACTGATCATCCCCCACAACAACCACGGTAAGTTGGCAGTTATACTGTTCAGACTGACCATTTGGTGTGGTTTTCCTGTGTTTGTTGCTGCAAAGAGGATGAGGATTGTCCCCGATGGTGGGGTGATTCTTGGGTGGAATCATATAGAGGTGTAGTTCCGTTAGGGGCCCAGTGCTCGAACTGTACCTCATAAGGGACGGACACCCCAGATTGACCATTGATTGTAATTCTTTTTATAGTCAAAATATCCTGAAATCCAAATCACTGTTAGAATCAGGCATGGTGAGGTGATCGAAGACTGGGTAGGATACGTAACTCAGGAATATATATATATATTCCTGAGTTACGTATCCTACCCAGTCTTCGATCACCTCACCATGCCTGATTCTAACAGTGATATATATATATATATAATATATATATATATTATACAGAGGTGTCCGGAGGGATAGTCTGAGATGCGGTCCTCCTTTCACTGAGTAACGCGTTTATTTGGGTTGTCCCAGTGGGGGACAGGTGGAACAGACTATACGGCCGCTCTAGTACTGTGCACAACTGAAGTAAGGATATTTAGCTCTAAAGGAGAATCATGTTTCCATGGAAGGAAAAGAAGAATTTGTGTGATGAAGGTTTTGTAGAAATTAATTAAGTCTGAGAATTGCTGCATTCTGTTTCTGTTTGAAATTTCTAAAAATCTGATGGGAGAGGCAGTCTAAGCAGCTGCGTGATTGCTTTCTCCTTTCTGTATGGAGAGATGCTGTGAGTTCTTATCTCCGCTGAAGTCTTGGGTGGGAGGGGGCATGTAGCTGCGCTCAAGATTCTCTGTATATTCTGTCCTTGGTGTAGTACGTGCTGGGAGATCTGTTTTTTGTTTAAAGCAACAGTAGTTTATTGAAGTAGAAAGAAATATTGTAAGTTGAAGTTGGAAGTTGAAAGTAAAATATGGTGCCTAGTTTTAGAAGGAAACTTGTAAGTGATTGTTTGGTTATCAGTGTGAAAGATTGGTAAAAGATTCACCTTCTTCAAGTTGAGTGATTGATATATATATATATATATATATATAGCAAATTGAGGATTAACAGCGGAAGTGAATTCTGATTGTCTTTGTTACTGTTACGTTGAAAAAGGAAAGCTGTCTACCAGGGATTCAAGCTTCAGGAGGCTAATTTGCATATTCCAGGTGCCTTCTGGGAGAAGCGAAGTCTCCCTAAGCTAGAAGATCGTTGGGTACAGCCGGGACCAGCTGCTTCGAAAGCATCACCAAACCAGGGATTCAAGCTTCAGGAGGCTAATTTGCATATTCCAGGTGCCTTCTGGGAGAAGCGAAGTCTCCCTAAGCTAGAAGATCGTTGGGTACAGCCGGGACCAGCTGCTTCGAAAGCATCACCAAACCAGGGATTCAAGCTTCAGGAGGCTAATTTGCATATTCCAGGTGCCTTCTGGGAGAAGCGAAGTCTCCCTAAGCTAGAAGATCGTTGGGTACAGCCGGGACCAGCTGCTTCGAAAGCATCACCAAACCAGGGATTCAAGCTTCAGGAGGCTAATTTGCATATTCCAGGTGCCTTCTGGGAGAAGCGAAGTCTCCCTAAGCTAGAAGATCGTTGGGTACAGCCGGGACCAGCTGCTTCGAAAGCATCACCAAACCAGGGATTCAAGCTTCAGGAGGCTAATTTGCATATTCCAGGTGCCTTCTGGGAGAAGCGAAGTCTCCCTAAGCTAGAAGATCGTTGGGTACAGCCGGGACCAGCTGCTTCGAAAGCATCACCAAACCAGGGATTCAAGCTTCAGGAGGCTAATTTGCATATTCCAGGTGCCTTCTGGGAGAAGCGAAGTCTCCCTAAGCTAGAAGATCGTTGGGTACAGCCGGGACCAGCTGCTTCGAAAGCATCACCAAACCAGGGATTCAAGCTTCAGGAGGCTAATTTGCATATTCCAGGTGCCTTCTGGGAGAAGCGAAGTCTCCCTAAGCTAGAAGATCGTTGGGTACAGCCGGGACCAGCTGCTTCGAAAGCATCACCAAACCAGGGATTCAAGCTTCAGGAGGCTAATTTGCATATTCCAGGTGCCTTCTGGGAGAAGCGAAGTCTCCCTAAGCTAGAAGATCGTTGGGTACAGCCGGGACCAGCTGCTTCGAAAGCATCACCAAACCAGGGATTCAAGCTTCAGGAGGCTAATTTGCATATTCCAGGTGCCTTCTGGGAGAAGCGAAGTCTCCCTAAGCTAGAAGATCGTTGGGTACAGCCGGGACCAGCTGCTTCGAAAGCATCACCAAACCAGGGATTCAAGCTTCAGGAGGCTAATTTGCATATTCCAGGTGCCTTCTGGGAGAAGCGAAGTCTCCCTAAGCTAGAAGATCGTTGGGTACAGCCGGGACCAGCTGCTTCGAAAGCATCACCAAACCAGGGATTCAAGCTTCAGGAGGCTAATTTGCATATTCCAGGTGCCTTCTGGGAGAAGCGAAGTCTCCCTAAGCTAGAAGATCGTTGGGTACAGCCGGGACCAGCTGCTTCGAAAGCATCACCAAACCAGGGATTCAAGCTTCAGGAGGCTAATTTGCATATTCCAGGTGCCTTCTGGGAGAAGCGAAGTCTCCCTAAGCTAGAAGATCGTTGGGTACAGCCGGGACCAGCTGCTTCGAAAGCATCACCAAACCAGGGATTCAAGCTTCAGGAGGCTAATTTGCATATTCCAGGTGCCTTCTGGGAGAAGCGAAGTCTCCCTAAGCTAGAAGATCGTTGGGTACAGCCGGGACCAGCTGCTTCGAAAGCATCACCAAACCAGGGATTCAAGCTTCAGGAGGCTAATTTGCATATTCCAGGTGCCTTCTGGGAGAAGCGAAGTCTCCCTAAGCTAGAAGATCGTTGGGTACAGCCGGGACCAGCTGCTTCGAAAGCATCACCAAACCAGGGATTCAAGCTTCAGGAGGCTAATTTGCATATTCCAGGTGCCTTCTGGGAGAAGCGAAGTCTCCCTAAGCTAGAAGATCGTTGGGTACAGCCGGGACCAGCTGCTTCGAAAGCATCACCAAACCAGGGATTCAAGCTTCAGGAGGCTAATTTGCATATTCCAGGTGCCTTCTGGGAGAAGCGAAGTCTCCCTAAGCTAGAAGATCGTTGGGTACAGCCGGGACCAGCTGCTTCGAAAGCATCACCAAACCAGGGATTCAAGCTTCAGGAGGCTAATTTGCATATTCCAGGTGCCTTCTGGGAGAAGCGAAGTCTCCCTAAGCTAGAAGATCGTTGGGTACAGCCGGGACCAGCTGCTTCGAAAGCATCACCAAACCAGGGATTCAAGCTTCAGGAGGCTAATTTGCATATTCCAGGTGCCTTCTGGGAGAAGCGAAGTCTCCCTAAGCTAGAAGATCGTTGGGTACAGCCGGGACCAGCTGCTTCGAAAGCATCACCAAACCAGGGATTCAAGCTTCAGGAGGCTAATTTGCATATTCCAGGTGCCTTCTGGGAGAAGCGAAGTCTCCCTAAGCTAGAAGATCGTTGGGTACAGCCGGGACCAGCTGCTTCGAAAGCATCACCAAACCAGGGATTCAAGCTTCAGGAGGCTAATTTGCATATTCCAGGTGCCTTCTGGGAGAAGCGAAGTCTCCCTAAGCTAGAAGATCGTTGGGTACAGCCGGGACCAGCTGCTTCGAAAGCATCACCAAACCAGGGATTCAAGCTTCAGGAGGCTAATTTGCATATTCCAGGTGCCTTCTGGGAGAAGCGAAGTCTCCCTAAGCTAGAAGATCGTTGGGTACAGCCGGGACCAGCTGCTTCGAAAGCATCACCAAACCAGGGATTCAAGCTTCAGGAGGCTAATTTGCATATTCCAGGTGCCTTCTGGGAGAAGCGAAGTCTCCCTAAGCTAGAAGATCGTTGGGTACAGCCGGGACCAGCTGCTTCGAAAGCATCACCAAACCAGGGATTCAAGCTTCAGGAGGCTAATTTGCATATTCCAGGTGCCTTCTGGGAGAAGCGAAGTCTCCCTAAGCTAGAAGATCGTTGGGTACAGCCGGGACCAGCTGCTTCGAAAGCATCACCAAACCAGGGATTCAAGCTTCAGGAGGCTAATTTGCATATTCCAGGTGCCTTCTGGGAGAAGCGAAGTCTCCCTAAGCTAGAAGATCGTTGGGTACAGCCGGGACCAGCTGCTTCGAAAGCATCACCAAACCAGGGATTCAAGCTTCAGGAGGCTAATTTGCATATTCCAGGTGCCTTCTGGGAGAAGCGAAGTCTCCCTAAGCTAGAAGATCGTTGGGTACAGCCGGGACCAGCTGCTTCGAAAGCATCACCAAACCAGGGATTCAAGCTTCAGGAGGCTAATTTGCATATTCCAGGTGCCTTCTGGGAGAAGCGAAGTCTCCCTAAGCTAGAAGATCGTTGGGTACAGCCGGGACCAGCTGCTTCGAAAGCATCACCAAACCAGGGATTCAAGCTTCAGGAGGCTAATTTGCATATTCCAGGTGCCTTCTGGGAGAAGCGAAGTCTCCCTAAGCTAGAAGATCGTTGGGTACAGCCGGGACCAGCTGCTTCGAAAGCATCACCAAACCAGGGATTCAAGCTTCAGGAGGCTAATTTGCATATTCCAGGTGCCTTCTGGGAGAAGCGAAGTCTCCCTAAGCTAGAAGATCGTTGGGTACAGCCGGGACCAGCTGCTTCGAAAGCATCACCAAACCAGGGATTCAAGCTTCAGGAGGCTAATTTGCATATTCCAGGTGCCTTCTGGGAGAAGCGAAGTCTCCCTAAGCTAGAAGATCGTTGGGTACAGCCGGGACCAGCTGCTTCGAAAGCATCACCAAACCAGGGATTCAAGCTTCAGGAGGCTAATTTGCATATTCCAGGTGCCTTCTGGGAGAAGCGAAGTCTCCCTAAGCTAGAAGATCGTTGGGTACAGCCGGGACCAGCTGCTTCGAAAGCATCACCAAACCAGGGATTCAAGCTTCAGGAGGCTAATTTGCATATTCCAGGTGCCTTCTGGGAGAAGCGAAGTCTCCCTAAGCTAGAAGATCGTTGGGTACAGCCGGGACCAGCTGCTTCGAAAGCATCACCAAACCAGGGATTCAAGCTTCAGGAGGCTAATTTGCATATTCCAGGTGCCTTCTGGGAGAAGCGAAGTCTCCCTAAGCTAGAAGATCGTTGGGTACAGCCGGGACCAGCTGCTTCGAAAGCATCACCAAACCAGGGATTCAAGCTTCAGGAGGCTAATTTGCATATTCCAGGTGCCTTCTGGGAGAAGCGAAGTCTCCCTAAGCTAGAAGATCGTTGGGTACAGCCGGGACCAGCTGCTTCGAAAGCATCACCAAACCAGGGATTCAAGCTTCAGGAGGCTAATTTGCATATTCCAGGTGCCTTCTGGGAGAAGCGAAGTCTCCCTAAGCTAGAAGATCGTTGGGTACAGCCGGGACCAGCTGCTTCGAAAGCATCACCAAACCAGGGATTCAAGCTTCAGGAGGCTAATTTGCATATTCCAGGTGCCTTCTGGGAGAAGCGAAGTCTCCCTAAGCTAGAAGATCGTTGGGTACAGCCGGGACCAGCTGCTTCGAAAGCATCACCAAACCAGGGATTCAAGCTTCAGGAGGCTAATTTGCATATTCCAGGTGCCTTCTGGGAGAAGCGAAGTCTCCCTAAGCTAGAAGATCGTTGGGTACAGCCGGGACCAGCTGCTTCGAAAGCATCACCAAACCAGGGATTCAAGCTTCAGGAGGCTAATTTGCATATTCCAGGTGCCTTCTGGGAGAAGCGAAGTCTCCCTAAGCTAGAAGATCGTTGGGTACAGCCGGGACCAGCTGCTTCGAAAGCATCACCAAACCAGGGATTCAAGCTTCAGGAGGCTAATTTGCATATTCCAGGTGCCTTCTGGGAGAAGCGAAGTCTCCCTAAGCTAGAAGATCGTTGGGTACAGCCGGGACCAGCTGCTTCGAAAGCATCACCAAACCAGGGATTCAAGCTTCAGGAGGCTAATTTGCATATTCCAGGTGCCTTCTGGGAGAAGCGAAGTCTCCCTAAGCTAGAAGATCGTTGGGTACAGCCGGGACCAGCTGCTTCGAAAGCATCACCAAACCAGGGATTCAAGCTTCAGGAGGCTAATTTGCATATTCCAGGTGCCTTCTGGGAGAAGCGAAGTCTCCCTAAGCTAGAAGATCGTTGGGTACAGCCGGGACCAGCTGCTTCGAAAGCATCACCAAACCAGGGATTCAAGCTTCAGGAGGCTAATTTGCATATTCCAGGTGCCTTCTGGGAGAAGCGAAGTCTCCCTAAGCTAGAAGATCGTTGGGTACAGCCGGGACCAGCTGCTTCGAAAGCATCACCAAACCAGGGATTCAAGCTTCAGGAGGCTAATTTGCATATTCCAGGTGCCTTCTGGGAGAAGCGAAGTCTCCCTAAGCTAGAAGATCGTTGGGTACAGCCGGGACCAGCTGCTTCGAAAGCATCACCAAACCAGGGATTCAAGCTTCAGGAGGCTAATTTGCATATTCCAGGTGCCTTCTGGGAGAAGCGAAGTCTCCCTAAGCTAGAAGATCGTTGGGTACAGCCGGGACCAGCTGCTTCGAAAGCATCACCAAACCAGGGATTCAAGCTTCAGGAGGCTAATTTGCATATTCCAGGTGCCTTCTGGGAGAAGCGAAGTCTCCCTAAGCTAGAAGATCGTTGGGTACAGCCGGGACCAGCTGCTTCGAAAGCATCACCAAACCAGGGATTCAAGCTTCAGGAGGCTAATTTGCATATTCCAGGTGCCTTCTGGGAGAAGCGAAGTCTCCCTAAGCTAGAAGATCGTTGGGTACAGCCGGGACCAGCTGCTTCGAAAGCATCACCAAACCAGGGATTCAAGCTTCAGGAGGCTAATTTGCATATTCCAGGTGCCTTCTGGGAGAAGCGAAGTCTCCCTAAGCTAGAAGATCGTTGGGTACAGCCGGGACCAGCTGCTTCGAAAGCATCACCAAACCAGGGATTCAAGCTTCAGGAGGCTAATTTGCATATTCCAGGTGCCTTCTGGGAGAAGCGAAGTCTCCCTAAGCTAGAAGATCGTTGGGTACAGCCGGGACCAGCTGCTTCGAAAGCATCACCAAACCAGGGATTCAAGCTTCAGGAGGCTAATTTGCATATTCCAGGTGCCTTCTGGGAGAAGCGAAGTCTCCCTAAGCTAGAAGATCGTTGGGTACAGCCGGGACCAGCTGCTTCGAAAGCATCACCAAACCAGGGATTCAAGCTTCAGGAGGCTAATTTGCATATTCCAGGTGCCTTCTGGGAGAAGCGAAGTCTCCCTAAGCTAGAAGATCGTTGGGTACAGCCGGGACCAGCTGCTTCGAAAGCATCACCAAACCAGGGATTCAAGCTTCAGGAGGCTAATTTGCATATTCCAGGTGCCTTCTGGGAGAAGCGAAGTCTCCCTAAGCTAGAAGATCGTTGGGTACAGCCGGGACCAGCTGCTTCGAAAGCATCACCAAACCAGGGATTCAAGCTTCAGGAGGCTAATTTGCATATTCCAGGTGCCTTCTGGGAGAAGCGAAGTCTCCCTAAGCTAGAAGATCGTTGGGTACAGCCGGGACCAGCTGCTTCGAAAGCATCACCAAACCAGGGATTCAAGCTTCAGGAGGCTAATTTGCATATTCCAGGTGCCTTCTGGGAGAAGCGAAGTCTCCCTAAGCTAGAAGATCGTTGGGTACAGCCGGGACCAGCTGCTTCGAAAGCATCACCAAACCAGGGATTCAAGCTTCAGGAGGCTAATTTGCATATTCCAGGTGCCTTCTGGGAGAAGCGAAGTCTCCCTAAGCTAGAAGATCGTTGGGTACAGCCGGGACCAGCTGCTTCGAAAGCATCACCAAACCAGGGATTCAAGCTTCAGGAGGCTAATTTGCATATTCCAGGTGCCTTCTGGGAGAAGCGAAGTCTCCCTAAGCTAGAAGATCGTTGGGTACAGCCGGGACCAGCTGCTTCGAAAGCATCACCAAACCAGGGATTCAAGCTTCAGGAGGCTAATTTGCATATTCCAGGTGCCTTCTGGGAGAAGCGAAGTCTCCCTAAGCTAGAAGATCGTTGGGTACAGCCGGGACCAGCTGCTTCGAAAGCATCACCAAACCAGGGATTCAAGCTTCAGGAGGCTAATTTGCATATTCCAGGTGCCTTCTGGGAGAAGCGAAGTCTCCCTAAGCTAGAAGATCGTTGGGTACAGCCGGGACCAGCTGCTTCGAAAGCATCACCAAACCAGGGATTCAAGCTTCAGGAGGCTAATTTGCATATTCCAGGTGCCTTCTGGGAGAAGCGAAGTCTCCCTAAGCTAGAAGATCGTTGGGTACAGCCGGGACCAGCTGCTTCGAAAGCATCACCAAACCAGGGATTCAAGCTTCAGGAGGCTAATTTGCATATTCCAGGTGCCTTCTGGGAGAAGCGAAGTCTCCCTAAGCTAGAAGATCGTTGGGTACAGCCGGGACCAGCTGCTTCGAAAGCATCACCAAACCAGGGATTCAAGCTTCAGGAGGCTAATTTGCATATTCCAGGTGCCTTCTGGGAGAAGCGAAGTCTCCCTAAGCTAGAAGATCGTTGGGTACAGCCGGGACCAGCTGCTTCGAAAGCATCACCAAACCAGGGATTCAAGCTTCAGGAGGCTAATTTGCATATTCCAGGTGCCTTCTGGGAGAAGCGAAGTCTCCCTAAGCTAGAAGATCGTTGGGTACAGCCGGGACCAGCTGCTTCGAAAGCATCACCAAACCAGGGATTCAAGCTTCAGGAGGCTAATTTGCATATTCCAGGTGCCTTCTGGGAGAAGCGAAGTCTCCCTAAGCTAGAAGATCGTTGGGTACAGCCGGGACCAGCTGCTTCGAAAGCATCACCAAACCAGGGATTCAAGCTTCAGGAGGCTAATTTGCATATTCCAGGTGCCTTCTGGGAGAAGCGAAGTCTCCCTAAGCTAGAAGATCGTTGGGTACAGCCGGGACCAGCTGCTTCGAAAGCATCACCAAACCAGGGATTCAAGCTTCAGGAGGCTAATTTGCATATTCCAGGTGCCTTCTGGGAGAAGCGAAGTCTCCCTAAGCTAGAAGATCGTTGGGTACAGCCGGGACCAGCTGCTTCGAAAGCATCACCAAACCAGGGATTCAAGCTTCAGGAGGCTAATTTGCATATTCCAGGTGCCTTCTGGGAGAAGCGAAGTCTCCCTAAGCTAGAAGATCGTTGGGTACAGCCGGGACCAGCTGCTTCGAAAGCATCACCAAACCAGGGATTCAAGCTTCAGGAGGCTAATTTGCATATTCCAGGTGCCTTCTGGGAGAAGCGAAGTCTCCCTAAGCTAGAAGATCGTTGGGTACAGCCGGGACCAGCTGCTTCGAAAGCATCACCAAACCAGGGATTCAAGCTTCAGGAGGCTAATTTGCATATTCCAGGTGCCTTCTGGGAGAAGCGAAGTCTCCCTAAGCTAGAAGATCGTTGGGTACAGCCGGGACCAGCTGCTTCGAAAGCATCACCAAACCAGGGATTCAAGCTTCAGGAGGCTAATTTGCATATTCCAGGTGCCTTCTGGGAGAAGCGAAGTCTCCCTAAGCTAGAAGATCGTTGGGTACAGCCGGGACCAGCTGCTTCGAAAGCATCACCAAACCAGGGATTCAAGCTTCAGGAGGCTAATTTGCATATTCCAGGTGCCTTCTGGGAGAAGCGAAGTCTCCCTAAGCTAGAAGATCGTTGGGTACAGCCGGGACCAGCTGCTTCGAAAGCATCACCAAACCAGGGATTCAAGCTTCAGGAGGCTAATTTGCATATTCCAGGTGCCTTCTGGGAGAAGCGAAGTCTCCCTAAGCTAGAAGATCGTTGGGTACAGCCGGGACCAGCTGCTTCGAAAGCATCACCAAACCAGGGATTCAAGCTTCAGGAGGCTAATTTGCATATTCCAGGTGCCTTCTGGGAGAAGCGAAGTCTCCCTAAGCTAGAAGATCGTTGGGTACAGCCGGGACCAGCTGCTTCGAAAGCATCACCAAACCAGGGATTCAAGCTTCAGGAGGCTAATTTGCATATTCCAGGTGCCTTCTGGGAGAAGCGAAGTCTCCCTAAGCTAGAAGATCGTTGGGTACAGCCGGGACCAGCTGCTTCGAAAGCATCACCAAACCAGGGATTCAAGCTTCAGGAGGCTAATTTGCATATTCCAGGTGCCTTCTGGGAGAAGCGAAGTCTCCCTAAGCTAGAAGATCGTTGGGTACAGCCGGGACCAGCTGCTTCGAAAGCATCACCAAACCAGGGATTCAAGCTTCAGGAGGCTAATTTGCATATTCCAGGTGCCTTCTGGGAGAAGCGAAGTCTCCCTAAGCTAGAAGATCGTTGGGTACAGCCGGGACCAGCTGCTTCGAAAGCATCACCAAACCAGGGATTCAAGCTTCAGGAGGCTAATTTGCATATTCCAGGTGCCTTCTGGGAGAAGCGAAGTCTCCCTAAGCTAGAAGATCGTTGGGTACAGCCGGGACCAGCTGCTTCGAAAGCATCACCAAACCAGGGATTCAAGCTTCAGGAGGCTAATTTGCATATTCCAGGTGCCTTCTGGGAGAAGCGAAGTCTCCCTAAGCTAGAAGATCGTTGGGTACAGCCGGGACCAGCTGCTTCGAAAGCATCACCAAACCAGGGATTCAAGCTTCAGGAGGCTAATTTGCATATTCCAGGTGCCTTCTGGGAGAAGCGAAGTCTCCCTAAGCTAGAAGATCGTTGGGTACAGCCGGGACCAGCTGCTTCGAAAGCATCACCAAACCAGGGATTCAAGCTTCAGGAGGCTAATTTGCATATTCCAGGTGCCTTCTGGGAGAAGCGAAGTCTCCCTAAGCTAGAAGATCGTTGGGTACAGCCGGGACCAGCTGCTTCGAAAGCATCACCAAACCAGGGATTCAAGCTTCAGGAGGCTAATTTGCATATTCCAGGTGCCTTCTGGGAGAAGCGAAGTCTCCCTAAGCTAGAAGATCGTTGGGTACAGCCGGGACCAGCTGCTTCGAAAGCATCACCAAACCAGGGATTCAAGCTTCAGGAGGCTAATTTGCATATTCCAGGTGCCTTCTGGGAGAAGCGAAGTCTCCCTAAGCTAGAAGATCGTTGGGTACAGCCGGGACCAGCTGCTTCGAAAGCATCACCAAACCAGGGATTCAAGCTTCAGGAGGCTAATTTGCATATTCCAGGTGCCTTCTGGGAGAAGCGAAGTCTCCCTAAGCTAGAAGATCGTTGGGTACAGCCGGGACCAGCTGCTTCGAAAGCATCACCAAACCAGGGATTCAAGCTTCAGGAGGCTAATTTGCATATTCCAGGTGCCTTCTGGGAGAAGCGAAGTCTCCCTAAGCTAGAAGATCGTTGGGTACAGCCGGGACCAGCTGCTTCGAAAGCATCACCAAACCAGGGATTCAAGCTTCAGGAGGCTAATTTGCATATTCCAGGTGCCTTCTGGGAGAAGCGAAGTCTCCCTAAGCTAGAAGATCGTTGGGTACAGCCGGGACCAGCTGCTTCGAAAGCATCACCAAACCAGGGATTCAAGCTTCAGGAGGCTAATTTGCATATTCCAGGTGCCTTCTGGGAGAAGCGAAGTCTCCCTAAGCTAGAAGATCGTTGGGTACAGCCGGGACCAGCTGCTTCGAAAGCATCACCAAACCAGGGATTCAAGCTTCAGGAGGCTAATTTGCATATTCCAGGTGCCTTCTGGGAGAAGCGAAGTCTCCCTAAGCTAGAAGATCGTTGGGTACAGCCGGGACCAGCTGCTTCGAAAGCATCACCAAACCAGGGATTCAAGCTTCAGGAGGCTAATTTGCATATTCCAGGTGCCTTCTGGGAGAAGCGAAGTCTCCCTAAGCTAGAAGATCGTTGGGTACAGCCGGGACCAGCTGCTTCGAAAGCATCACCAAACCAGGGATTCAAGCTTCAGGAGGCTAATTTGCATATTCCAGGTGCCTTCTGGGAGAAGCGAAGTCTCCCTAAGCTAGAAGATCGTTGGGTACAGCCGGGACCAGCTGCTTCGAAAGCATCACCAAACCAGGGATTCAAGCTTCAGGAGGCTAATTTGCATATTCCAGGTGCCTTCTGGGAGAAGCGAAGTCTCCCTAAGCTAGAAGATCGTTGGGTACAGCCGGGACCAGCTGCTTCGAAAGCATCACCAAACCAGGGATTCAAGCTTCAGGAGGCTAATTTGCATATTCCAGGTGCCTTCTGGGAGAAGCGAAGTCTCCCTAAGCTAGAAGATCGTTGGGTACAGCCGGGACCAGCTGCTTCGAAAGCATCACCAAACCAGGGATTCAAGCTTCAGGAGGCTAATTTGCATATTCCAGGTGCCTTCTGGGAGAAGCGAAGTCTCCCTAAGCTAGAAGATCGTTGGGTACAGCCGGGACCAGCTGCTTCGAAAGCATCACCAAACCAGGGATTCAAGCTTCAGGAGGCTAATTTGCATATTCCAGGTGCCTTCTGGGAGAAGCGAAGTCTCCCTAAGCTAGAAGATCGTTGGGTACAGCCGGGACCAGCTGCTTCGAAAGCATCACCAAACCAGGGATTCAAGCTTCAGGAGGCTAATTTGCATATTCCAGGTGCCTTCTGGGAGAAGCGAAGTCTCCCTAAGCTAGAAGATCGTTGGGTACAGCCGGGACCAGCTGCTTCGAAAGCATCACCAAACCAGGGATTCAAGCTTCAGGAGGCTAATTTGCATATTCCAGGTGCCTTCTGGGAGAAGCGAAGTCTCCCTAAGCTAGAAGATCGTTGGGTACAGCCGGGACCAGCTGCTTCGAAAGCATCACCAAACCAGGGATTCAAGCTTCAGGAGGCTAATTTGCATATTCCAGGTGCCTTCTGGGAGAAGCGAAGTCTCCCTAAGCTAGAAGATCGTTGGGTACAGCCGGGACCAGCTGCTTCGAAAGCATCACCAAACCAGGGATTCAAGCTTCAGGAGGCTAATTTGCATATTCCAGGTGCCTTCTGGGAGAAGCGAAGTCTCCCTAAGCTAGAAGATCGTTGGGTACAGCCGGGACCAGCTGCTTCGAAAGCATCACCAAACCAGGGATTCAAGCTTCAGGAGGCTAATTTGCATATTCCAGGTGCCTTCTGGGAGAAGCGAAGTCTCCCTAAGCTAGAAGATCGTTGGGTACAGCCGGGACCAGCTGCTTCGAAAGCATCACCAAACCAGGGATTCAAGCTTCAGGAGGCTAATTTGCATATTCCAGGTGCCTTCTGGGAGAAGCGAAGTCTCCCTAAGCTAGAAGATCGTTGGGTACAGCCGGGACCAGCTGCTTCGAAAGCATCACCAAACCAGGGATTCAAGCTTCAGGAGGCTAATTTGCATATTCCAGGTGCCTTCTGGGAGAAGCGAAGTCTCCCTAAGCTAGAAGATCGTTGGGTACAGCCGGGACCAGCTGCTTCGAAAGCATCACCAAACCAGGGATTCAAGCTTCAGGAGGCTAATTTGCATATTCCAGGTGCCTTCTGGGAGAAGCGAAGTCTCCCTAAGCTAGAAGATCGTTGGGTACAGCCGGGACCAGCTGCTTCGAAAGCATCACCAAACCAGGGATTCAAGCTTCAGGAGGCTAATTTGCATATTCCAGGTGCCTTCTGGGAGAAGCGAAGTCTCCCTAAGCTAGAAGATCGTTGGGTACAGCCGGGACCAGCTGCTTCGAAAGCATCACCAAACCAGGGATTCAAGCTTCAGGAGGCTAATTTGCATATTCCAGGTGCCTTCTGGGAGAAGCGAAGTCTCCCTAAGCTAGAAGATCGTTGGGTACAGCCGGGACCAGCTGCTTCGAAAGCATCACCAAACCGCGCGCCTTACGGCGCGCGAATTTTTGCCTGTAGGACATTATTGCAAGAGAGCTTGGCTGAGTAGATTACACAAGAAGGAAAACACACAGCAAGTCAGCAGGATCTAGGAGCAACATGGCAGATGTGACAACCTACATGGTGAGCTGCAGCATGTGCTACATGTTCACAGATCGACCAGAAGAAGAATCCAATTTCACCTGTCAGAAGTGTAGACTAGTGGCCCTTTTAGAAGAAAAGGTGCGGGGTCTGGAAGAAAGAATAGCAACTTTGAAACTCATCAAAGAGAATGAAGACTTTCTAGACAGAACAGAAGCATCTCTACTGGTCACAGAAGGTGCAAAAAGTGTCAGAGAACCTCCAAAAGCAGATGAGTGGAAGCATGTGACCAAAAGAAGCAAGAAGACCATGGAGAAATCACCAACCACACAACTGAAGAACCGATATCAAATCTTTGTAGAGGACGAAGATGGCACACCTAAGAATGAAGCAATACCAGCAAGCAAAAAAGAAAAGGGCACACAGCAACAAGTGACAGCAAAAAGTACAGCCAAGAAGCAACGAAGAGTGGTGGTGGTGGGAGACTCACTACTGAGAGGCACAGAAGCAGCCATCTGCAGACCGGACATAACTGCAAGAGAAGTATGCTGCCTTCCAGGTGCGATGATCAAGGATGTGACCGATAGGATACCAAAGCTCTTCAGCTCCAAGGACGTCCACCCATTTCTTCTGATACATGTTGGCACCAATGACACGGCAAGGAAGGACCTACCGACAATCTGCAAGGACTTTGAAGAGTTGGGGAAGAAAGTAAAGGAACTGGATGCACAGGTAGTTTTTTCTTCTATCCTTCCAGTAGATGGGCATGGCACCAGGAGATGGAACAGGATCCTTGATGCAAACAACTGGCTAAGACGATGGTGCAGACAACAAGGATTCGGATTCCTGGACCACGGTGTGAATTACTTGTACGATGGACTCCTCGCCAGAGACGGACTACACCTCAACAAACCTGGGAAACACACATTCGCCAGAAGACTCGCTACACTCATCAGGAGGGCGTTAAACTAGAAGAAGAGGGGACGGGAAGAAAAACATTAGACTCGAACAAAGACGACCCAGGAAAACATACTCAGAAGGGAGGTAAGAACATTTCTAAAACAATCCACAGTGAGGAGATTGGAACAAAACAAAATCCTCTAAACTGCATGCTCGCAAACGCCAGAAGCCTGACAAACAAGATGGAAGAACTAGAAGCAGAAATATCTACAGGTACCTTTGACATAGTGGGAATAACCGAGACATGGTTAGATGAAAGCTATGACTGGGCAGTTAACTTACAGGGTTACAGTCTGTTTAGAAAGGATCGTAAAAATCGGAGAGGAGGAGGGGTTTGTCTCTATGTAAAGTCTTGTCTAAAGTCCACTTTAAGGGAGGATATTAGCGAAGGGAATGAGGATGTCGAGTCCATATGGGTTGAAATTCATGGAGGGAAAAATGGTAACAAAATTCTCATTGGGGTCTGTTACAAACCCCCAAATATAACAGAAACCATGGAAAGTCTACTTCTAAAGCAGATAGATGAAGCTGCAACCCATAATGAGGTCCTGGTTATGGGGGACTTTAACTACCCGGATATTAACTGGGAAACAGAAACCTGTGAAACCCATAAAGGCAACAGGTTTCTGCTAATAACCAAGAAAAATTATCTTTCACAATTGGTGCAGAATCCAACCAGAGGAGCAGCACTTTTAGACCTAATACTATCTAATAGACCTGACAGAATAACAAATCTGCAGGTGGTTGGGCATTTAGGAAATAGCGACCACAATATTGTGCAGTTTCACCTGTCTTTCACTAGGGGGACTTGTCAGGGAGTCACAAAAACATTGAACTTTAGGAAGGCAAAGTTTGAACAGCTTAGAGATGCCCTTAATCTGGTAGACTGGGACAATATCCTCAGAAATGAGAATACAGATAATAAATGGGAAATGTTTAAGAACATCCTAAATAGGCAGTATAAGCGGTTTATACCTTGTGGGAATAAAAGGACTAGAAATAGGAAAAACCCAATGTGGCTAAACAAAGAAGTAAGGCAGGCAATTAACAGTAAAAAGAAAGCATTTGCACTACTAAAGCAGGATGGCACCACTGAAGCTCTAAAAAACTATAGGGAGAAAAATACTTTATCTAAAAAACTAATTAAAGCTGCCAAAAAGGAAACAGAGAAGCACATTGCTAAGGAGAGTAAAACTAATCCCAAACTGTTCTTCAACTATATCAATAGTAAAAGAATAAAAACTGAAAATGTAGGCCCCTTAAAAAATAGTGAGGAAAGAATGGTTGTAGATGACGAGGAAAAAGCTAACATATTAAACACCTTCTTCTCCACAGTATTCACGGTGGAAAAAGAAATGCTAGGTGAAATCCCAAGAAACAATGAAAACCCTATATTAAGAGTCACCAATCTAACCCAAGAAGAGGTGCGAAACCGGCTAAATAAGATTAAAATAGATAAATCTCCAGGTCCGGATGGCATACACCCACGAGTACTAAGAGAACTAAGTAATGTAATAGATAAACCATTATTTCTTATTTTTAGGGACTCTATAGCGACAGGGTCTGTTCCGCAGGACTGGCGCATAGCAAATGTGGTGCCAATATTCAAAAAGGGCTCTAAAAGTGAACCTGGAAATTATAGGCCAGTAAGTCTAACC